>NC_064877.1:50957500-50960000 GCF_943734665.1 Anopheles aquasalis
GATTGCTGATAAGACTATTACAGTAGCAAGTTATAAGTAAAAAATACTTATTAGTTTATGAATACTGATTGTTTTGTAAGCTTTTAAACGCCTATTTATCGTTTTTTCCATTCCGAAATTTGTTGAACATAACACATGGTTTAGCGGATGTATTTTGCAGATTTTTGCGGGTGCAGAAAGCCTTTGGTGACTACGCTAAGTTAAATAATGTCAAAATGTTTCCAAGTGTTAAAAATACTTCCAGGATGGTCAGGAACGTGTTGACGGCAAAGAACGTCTTAGGCGACCATCTACGTCA
The DNA here is from genome assembly GCF_943734665.1 of Anopheles aquasalis. Classification (NCBI taxonomy): domain Eukaryota; kingdom Metazoa; phylum Arthropoda; class Insecta; order Diptera; family Culicidae; genus Anopheles; species Anopheles aquasalis. The sequence continues at coordinate 50,957,799 of NC_064877.1, forward strand.
ATTGACGAAGCTCTCGTGCAATCAAAGATCAAATCAATGATTTGGTGTTGGAAAATTGTCGATTAACAACAAGAGTCAAGCACTCTTTTCCCACATGATTTTCCCACATCAAGATAATTCGCCCATTACATTTTGAAAAAGGATTTGGGCCTCAAACGCATCAGAGCTCGACTGGTACGGCTGGTACCAGCTGCTGGCGTTGGTTATCTGTGACTTATTGGCCAAAATTTTCACACATATCGTTCCACATCCAGCATGTGACAAGCTAAAAAAACCCCACCGGGGACACCGTTTGTGACACAAGATAGAACATATCAAGTGTGTGCATATGAAACCGCTGTTTTTATTCGAAAAAAAAAAGTTTATTGTGAGAAAACGAATAATAATTCATCCTCCAAAGTGATGGCAATCGTTAGCTACACATTTCAACTTTATCTTAAGCAATTTTTGGATGCCTAACCAAAAAAACCACCAATCTGTACCATTTTTTCAAAACGCATCCATTTTTCAAATTTTCGTTAAAAAGGAAGCGCTCCTCGGCCGATACCTGTTCCAGCGATGCAAATGAATGTTCATTTGATAGAGTCAAGTCTGGTGCGTTAGCGGCAAGTGGTAATTGTTATCAATTGTGGTTTTTACCGTGTCCTTGGCAAATATTCCGAGCGGTGGCGGTGCATTTTCATCGAGAAAAATAGGTCAATTTTGTCGTTTCTGATATTTTGGTTGATTTTTTTCACAAGTCTCGGTCGAAATTGCTCCTGGATTGCTCAGCCTATCCAATCCAGGGCGTAAGTTTGCACATTTGATACAAATACTCCAACCAGCCATCGTAGAAGACTTTGAAAATTGTTGTTTTTGATGATCATTAATAACCGATTTGGCCAATAAGGCCTGCAATTTGATGACTTCTAACAATATCGCTGGGTTTTCGTTCTCACATCAATATCACTACTTTTAAAATTTTTAAACCGATTTTGCACTGTGTTTCAGTGAGAACATGACCACCGTAATCTTGAATAAAAATTTGATGCGATACGGCCGCCGATTTTTTTAGATGGAAGCTAAAAACGAACGATGTCCGCACATTGCAGTTTTTGGGAACGGAACTTGCCATTTTAATCGTAATGAAAATATTTGTTATAGTGTCAAATTAGAGAAAAATGCATACCGATTATGTTTAACGGATGCCTAATGAAGAAAATAAAACACATAGATTGACTTCACAGCTCTATTTGGCGTAGATATAGCTTTAGAATGAAAACGACGGTTTACCTGGTATTCAAACCGGTGTGAAGAAGGTGCTGAAGGCCATATCTAAGCCCGAAATGTTTTCAGGTGTTTCGAAAACTGGATGCCGATGCCGACGGATGCATAAGGTTATTGTATCGGGGAAGGAATACTTTAATCGTAAAGAAAATGATTTCGAAGAATGTCAATAATAAAAATAATAATAGTACCTTACTTTTTGGTCGCAAAAGTATAACTTCTGGACCAAATGAACATTCATTGTATGAAATGTAACTTAACTAATCCTTGAATGCTATAGGTACTATGAATCCTGTATATTCAGGAGTACTGTGCTATGGCTGTGCAAATCCTTCTATGATTTCAACCTGGGATACATGTGCCATTCACACATTACACTCAGCATTAACTTTCTCAGCAGGGATTGTAGCAGGATTACTGGGATATTCGGCTTCACTCTCCGTGCGCTCACGCAGCAGACGATCGTTTTCGGATAGCATGAATTGAAAGGCCTTTTTTCAGTATAAAATTATTTAAATTCAGTTTTGTGTATTATTTGGTACAGTTGGTACAGATTTCCGAGGGATACAAAAACTTCGGATGTTTTTTGTCTATCTTAAATTCAACAGAGCGAATTTGAATTCACTCACATGTAACCCCATTATATTTTCTTCACTTTGAGGCTCATAATCACATTGTTACATGTTGTATTCGCTAGACTAAATAAATTAATTAGGTAATACGTATTTTCTAATTACCAACATTTGAAATTCTATACAAGTTTGTACATTTATGACCGATGTTTACAGAGCACCGCGACAAGACCGCGCTGCTCAGCCTATCCAATTCAGGCCGTCAGTTTGCACATTTGATACAAATACGCCAACCAGCCATCGTAGCAGACTTTGAAAATTATGCTTCCGATTTGTATGGTTTGAAGAGTTTCGGTTTCTCGGG
>NC_064877.1:50965000-50985000 GCF_943734665.1 Anopheles aquasalis
AAAAGTTCAATCAGAAACGGCCTTGCCAATAGTTTGGGATAATATTTTTATGTTTATACAACTTAATTAGTTCATATACCATTACTGCCTGGCTTTATTTGCTTGCTCTTCGTCTTTCATGCTCACACTCGTAGTTTTTCTAGATGTACCTATTCATTAGGTTCTCGTTGTCCTATGATTTGGTTAACGCTGTAAACGGTGTTAATACGATTTCGTTATGCTCAGTAGGTGTTTAGTCCTGTGAAACCCACATGAGAATTAAGTTATATGGCTACCGAAAGGTTGAGCAATAAGTCTCAACCACAGTATCCCTATGCGCACCAAATCGATAGCATTAGATGACGGTGAGAGGGGCCTACATACCTAGGTTATTGCTCAGTACCCAAACAGAACGAAAGGCAACGTTTTGTTACGCCTCTGGAACCTTTGAAGCATCTCCACGCAGCCTCTAGATGCGTGTGGATTGGTTGCTTTCGTTACAATAGAAGGATCCGAAGTCCAATAGATATCCCTCTGAGAACCTTCACAGTGAGAGCACATCGGGAAAAGTACAATAAACAACAACAAAGGTGTGTTAATATACAAAAACAACCAGCAGCAGTCGGCAACAGCATCAGTAGCATAGGTTCAACAGAGTCATTTGGAAAAGTTATCTTTATTTTTTCTGTGTCGCAGGAGATAGTCGTATAGCATCGATACTTCAGACAAACAGTTTGAACGGTTTTTACGATGAAACATCGTTGAGGAACGTTTACATTTTGTTAGATATTCCCCTGTTTCATCAGCTGCTGAATGTAAAGCAGATACTGAAATAGAACTTTAACTTTATTCAAATTTACACAGATGTTTTGCTAGGGAACGTAATCTGATAGATAAGTGTAATTTCGGATACTAGAGGTCGTAATACAATTTAATACGAATGTTTTACTAGCAATACCTAAAGTAGCAAATAATTGATCGCAAAAGGCAGCAAAAACGATGATGGCTGAATGTCAACAAATCAAATCATACTTTTAATTTCATTCCATTTAATTCGTTTGCTCTTTACATTATCTAATCAAAACAGTTGTATGAATTCGCTTCCCCGTATGTTCCCTAGTAGCACATGCGCAGATGGAGTTTTTGTGTCCTTGTCATGAAATCCTTGTCGTGTGCTTTTTCGATAGAGCATTTTGATATTTTAGCCATACTTCTAATCGAAATATTCTAATTATATCCGCATTCGATTCATCTTATTGAACGACTGCACTGGATTGACTAAGCTAAGCGCTGTACTAGAATGCCTTAGTGACAATGCTACACACAGGAAAAAAACAATGTCTGCAATTAGATTTTCAATGTTAATTATAATTCTGAAAATAATTAAAAATATCAGTGCTTTACATTCAGCAGCTGATGGAACGGGGGAATATCTAACAAAATGTAAACGTTCCTCAACGATGTTTCATCGTAAAAACCGTTCAAACTGTTTGTCTGAAGTATCGATGCTATACGACTATCTCCTGCGACACAGAAAAAATAAAGATAACTTTTCCAAATGACTCTGTTGAACCTATGCTACTGATGCTGTTGCCGACTGCTGCTGGTTGTTTTTGTATATTAACACACCTTTGTTGTTGTTTATTGTACTTTTCCCGATGTGCTCTCACTGTGAAGGTTCTCAGAGGGATATCTATTGGACTTCGGATCCTTCTATTGTAACGAAAGCAACCAATCCACACGCATCTAGAGGCTGCGTGGAGATGCTTCAAAGGTTCCAGAGGCGTAACAAAACGTTGCCTTTCGTTCTGTTTGGGTACTGAGCAATAACCTAGGTATGTAGGCCCCTCTCACCGTCATCTAATGCTATCGATTTGGTGCGCATAGGGATACTGTGGTTGAGACTTATTGCTCAACCTTTCGGTAGCCATATAACTTAATTCTCATGTGGGTTTCACAGGACTAAACACCTACTGAGCATAACGAAATCGTATTAACACCGGTTACAACGGTAACCAAATCATAGGACAACGAGGACCTAATGAATAGGTACAGAATGTATAGCAGAACATCAAAAACAATCATGGAAGGTTTATCAGTTTAGTAAAACTGGAGAATCTTTGGATCCAAGAACAACGTTTACTCAGAAAAATGTACAAAGCTGCTTCAAAATATAAATATACTAACCGTACACAACTGAATTAGCATGAACTCAAATAATTATAGGTTTGGCGATAGATTGCTACAACAATCAGTCGAAAGTAATCCAGCGCCTGATTGACTGGTCATACACATTTGAATAACAAATATGAGTTTAAAAAAACGTTTTCAAATTGCTACTATTTTAACATGATTGAACAGCAGAACTATGCTAGTATGTGTGGTATATGAGTCAACGTAAATAAATGTGTTTGCAGGGGTGAAAAAGTTATAAAAAATCAGTAAAAATCGAGTTTTCAGTGTAGCTGAGTAGTAGGGCCTATCTATACTAAGTGTATAACCTTAAAACTTGTTTTTTGTCGATAAAAACACTTTTTACAAAATGGAAAACCAAACAAATAAATTAATCCAACTATTTTTCCTTGCTAGCTATACACTTTTCCTATCCAGTATCCTAGGAATGGCCCAGGTCCAGTTAATTAACGGGGGGAGGTAGAACCACCCAATTTATTGAATTCAAATAAATATGGACCATTTTAGATGAGTGCGCCCATGCATTGTCGTGCAGGAATATCAACCTCTCATGTTTTTGATCATAAATCGGCCTTGTTTCACGCAAAGCACGTTATATTTTGATAATTGGCTGGTGCCCTAACAATTTCATAAGGCTACAACAGCTCAGAATTGAAGACACCCATCTGATTCAACTAAACGCACATCATTGTCTTGTGTTCAGAGCGATTTGGTTTTGCGGTAGAAAATGATGGTTGGCTGGCATTTATTAATGATTTCAAATACCACATTGTCGACGAGAGGTCTCTACAAGCATTGTATGTGATTTGATCGCTGATTTTTCCAAATCAAAGGACAAAAATGGAGCTTCCTGCGAAAGCTCCTTTTCTGGCACAAAATTAGATATGATTAAGTAAGAAAAAATATATGTTGTAGTTTAGTATAAATTATGAAGGACACTGATTTATGTAAACAGGATTTGACAAACACAAAAAACAATATGGCATGTCGATGAAACCTCAATTTGGTTTGTAAGCCCATCTATAAGCAAACGGCCATTTAAAACTTGTACACCTGGTATACACCGTGTCCAATATATTCTCATACACTTTTTTGTTGGAGGATTTTGGTATGTTCGCAGCACCTAGTTCAAATATCAATATTGTTTTCGCAAATTGTAGTGTTTACTTAACATTTTGGCTGTTGGATTGGTCTATTTTATGTTGCGGGTCTAATTTTAGTAACCATGAAACAATTACTTGTTATAAAAAACGATGTTGGATAGGGAGCGTCTAAACTCTATTTTCAAAACCTTGAAGCATCTTGAAATCAAGCATGATTTCGTATATCGAACCCTCGAAAGATAGCCTGAGACTTCCTCGTTACATTACAAAAAAGATCGGGGCGAAAGCGGTCGGCTAGTACTGAAAAAGCGATCAAGATCGTTCGGGAACGTATCCGACGTTATCCTCAACGCTCGATACAAAAAATGGTCACAGATTTGAATGTTTTGATATCAACCACGTATAACTTTTTTAAATAGGAGCTAGAATGTAATGTTTATGAAAAATTGAATGTTCACAGAATTTCGGAAGCTATCCAACAAATAATAAATGCTATTTGTTCTAGAGCAAAGTTGTGGTGTCCAAAACGATAGATTGGGGTCCAAAAACATTAAGGATGTAACAGATAACCAAAACAACATCCTCAGGTTTTCAAAATGCGACTAGTGTGATCGTTTTAGGGGGGGGGGGGGGGGGGGTATTTGCCCGCATGGCAAATTACCCCTACTTTTTACTAACAAAGGCGGAAAAATTTAACTAACGTCTTATAAAAGATATCTTATGAAGAAAATAGTGAAATCTAGCGTGGAAAGATTATACGGGAACGAAAATTATATGTTCCAGCATGATGGAGCGCTCTTGGAGGAGCAATTTTGGTTCAAAAGTGGTGCAGGGACAATTCAGCAAGATTTTTAAAGAAAAATGAATGGCCTCCCAGTTCACCAGATCTTAACCCATTTATCGCTTTATCGTTTGTTCATACAATTGTTGAACCTTAACGAACAAAAATTATCTAATTTTATTCAGTTTGAAGCAACGATCCCAAAAAAATGGGAGGAAATGTCTATGAAAGTCGTCCGTGCCAGGTGCGTTGAACTTTCGAAGCGATTGAAGCTCGTAAAAATGGATGGGAGGGGGTAATTCCAAAACATATTTTTTAATTGATCAGTATAAGTTTCTCTTTAAAAACACACTCTGATGATAGAAAATGGTCCATCCGTTATATATTGGACACGGTGTATATAAAAATCAAGTTTCGTACTTTCGAACTCCCATAACTTGAGAACGGATGGGCCGATTTCACTCACTCATTCTTTCACTCATTCTTGGCCCAATGAATTCGTCTTGCTCTGCGAAAATACGTTGGGCTTTATACGTTTAAAAATGTCGAGTAAGTTCTGTCCTTTTATGGCAAATTGGAACTCAATTTTGCACCGGATTTCCACCTCACAGCCTACTTGATTCGATATTATTTTAAAACATTGGATGGCAACCTTTCAGCTCCAATGCCCACTGCGTTCAATTCTACATTTCTCTAATTTGATCATATTTGCCTACTGTGGTACTTTCTACAGTGATCACAAAATCAGATTTCAATTTTTTACTTCCATCGGACCAAAGAGCGATTAGTTTGAGCAAACCACCGATGATTCGTCAAGTGATTTAAATTTGGTAATTATTGTGGTTTGAATAAAAACTACAGCGAGTACATCAAGAACTAGTTTTGGTAAAAAGAAAATTATCTGATTTTAGTTGAGTCATTTCAAGACAAATAAAATACCTTCAATCAAAAGATCACGTAAAGGAGTACGCAGACGAAATTCAAAAAGACTGTCACTAATCCGTAGAAACCAGACCTCTGAGCAACGGGATCAAGCATGTTTTCAGCTTCAATTGCATATGTCTGAAAATCAAAATCAAGATCTCAAGAACAACGAGAAAGGATTAATGATAGCGAAAGACGAAGGGAGCAATGCAATCAAGATCAGGATCTTATATGTGAACTATTGCAAATCCTCCCGTGGCTCATTTACATCGTGCCGCATTGCTTTATGGTTCTACGATCCCCTACAATCAAATGTCGTGTGGTGATAAAGGGAAGATGGATGAGGTTTGTTAACATTACCCAAAAAATTCATTTGGAAACTCCCCGATTGTGATGGTAATTATTGGATGTTGGTCATCAGTATCATTGCAGACAACAGTACAGTAAAAACCGTTTCCATTTTTATGTTGCATTAAAAACTATGCTTCCAACATCTTAAATATAGGCGTCAAGAGTCGAATGGCAGAACGAAATTTGCCGGGGCAACTATTACTTTAAAATTCTTTCGTTCCCGCATATTTGTTGGCCTAAATGTAAAAATTAATTGTAACTTTTAATAAAGCCAGGGACAGACGAAGCGTAAACTCAGAGCGTAATGCCAAAAAGTTTACGCCTCGTCTGTCAGAGGCATAACGTAGAGAAAGAAATTTCATACAAATAAGGCCCGTTTCATACAAGTTGCGTGGAACTCATACAGTGATAGTAATTTGTTGAACCCTCATCGGTTCCTCCAAAATTACATCGAATCGGTTCTTGTCTATGCGCGGCTACACACCGCACAGAATCTGGGCGCAGAATCTGCCGGTTTTTTCTGTGTCTAGCGTACACACTGCCCACATCTAATTTTTATTTTATCACAAATAGTTCTTGATGTACTCGCTGTAGTTTTTATTCAAACCACAATAATTACCAAATTTAAATCACTTGACGAATCATCGGTGGTTTGCTCAAACTAATCGCTCTTTGGTCCGATGGAAGTAAAAAATTGAAATCTGATTTTGTGATCACTGTAGAAAGTACCACAGTAGGCAAATATGATCAAATTAGAGAAATGTAGAATTGAACGCAGTGGGCATTGGAGCTGAAAGGTTGCCATTCAATGTTTTAAAATAATATCGAATCAAGTAGGCTGTGAGGTGGAAATCCGGTGTAAAATTGAGTTCCAATTTGCCATAAAAGGACAGAAATTTTTCGGAAAAAGGACAGAATTCGAAATTTTTAAACGTAACCTTCTGCAGAGCAAGACGAATTCATTGGGCCAAGAATGATTATGTACTTTGATTTTTATATATTAGGTTGGCCGTATTTTTAGTAAATATTTAGGAGTGTTTCTACATTACGAAAAAACTTTTAATGTCAAGACGAAAAAAATATAATCCTATAGCATCCTTATAGAACAGCAGCTTAGAAAAATCAATAGCATTGGCAAAGTTTTTTCGTAATGTAGAAACACTTTATTACTTTTATAAAAATGTTCATTAACACATAGGTTATTGAGTGCAACTAAATTAGTATTAGTTAACATAAAGTAACACACAATCATTCAGGACGAAGCCCCTGCCAATTGGCTCGCAGCATCGCCTCAAACATTTCGGATCGGATAACTAGCCACAAGTACGCGACATTATTTGAACTCAATGGTTAATACCGTGAAGATCATATTATTGGCAATTCAATACAATAATTTGAACCAAAACAGTATGCTAATAATAGTGGGTTGACATACTAAATGGTGCACATTACATGTGCCTTTACATCGTACCTAGTTGTCGCATGGAGTTCCTTTAATCATTTCTTTAGTTTCTCCTACCAAAATTCGGTAGTTATACTGCTCCTCATCTAAGCTGGTAAAAATGAACATTGGCAAACGATCGGACAGTACCCACAGCTGACCTTCGCTGTCCACTTTTAAATCATTTGGAAAAACCAAAGCATCGCTATCAGAGTCGACCAATCCTTGAGTGTCCGCGTTCAGTGGCATAGCCGTGTTCCAGCAGCCAATTCCATCCTTGTTTACTTGTGTATAGAAAATGACACCAGTTTCCGTGTCGTAGAATTCAGCAGATGATTGAGAATTTGGCCCGCGGTCACCAAGCAGCTTGAAATCGTAGTACGATTGCGGGTTCTGTGCATACGATTCATTTTTTAAGATAACATTCGGAACCATGAACTCTTTGGTGCTAGAAAAAGCATGGAAATATACTGGCCGAGAACCATCAGTCGTTCGTTTTCCAACAGCCATTCCGAATACACCGTCGGTCCATTGGAAATTTACACCACCTATGTTGTAATCACCAGCCAGGGGGTCAAAGTGAAAGAAATTGTGCTTCACACGCCAGGAACGATCTTCATTAAACGAATAAACGATCACAGCATAGCTTCCCAGATCTGGGATGTACGCAAAAGCATTATCACAATCACCTCGTTCGGTATCAACAATCTGCGGATTTAAAGATTTCGCTATTAACAAGAGGTTCAATATTAACATGGATTAGCCAAGAACTAATGTAAAATGACATCTTACCACATTTGCGAAAAAGGAGTCCTCTTTCAGTAATGAACTATTGAAAAAGTGTCGCCGAATAAGTTTATCAGTGTACAGGTCAAACAGAACAAGCGATGGTGGAGCGTATTGCACGGCGTCTCCGAGAATATCTGCTAATCCCGTATCCATTACCCATAAACGATCACACTCGTCGGCTCGCACTCGGAAGGTGGAAATGATGGTAGCATTATTCTTTAAATATTTGGAATCGTTTTGTCCATTCACTGGATCTGTCAATAGAAGTGTTTGCAATAGAATGGTATTTAACAAGTAGAAGACATTGAATATTTATCATTAAAACCACATACCGCTCGGCAGGAGGTTATCATCCCAAGTAGGATAAGGACGTAGTGTTGGGCTCATGTCGTCAGTAACGTTGACGTAAGTTAAAGACGCTGCCACTCCGGTTTTCCATCTGTAAATAATAGAACATACAAAAATGACTATGTACCTGTTCTTGTTAAAGTAGATTGACCCCTGTCTTGGCGATCTGCTATTTCAGAAATAATCTGCGACCTTCCTTAGGATTTTACAATGCCCTTGACATTATCATCAACGAATAAAGGAAAAATAAATAAAAACCAGTTCCATACGCACTAAAGGGTGCGACCGGGCGATTACTGTGAAGATTGGCATAAAGCCTACAATATGCAGAACTCTGGTCAGCATAATTGACACTGTTGTTTGAATTGAGCAAGTAGAGGTCAACTCCTTTCGTTTTGAAGCATAATTGCCAGTACTCTTTAACAGATTGTATTGTTCAGCCGACTCATGTATGCACGATGTCTTTAAAATAGGTAATTGGTAGTTTCCAGAATCAATTTTGTGTATGTTTCACAAATAATTGTGTGAAGTGAAAGATCGACATAAGAAATTATATGTTGGAGCTATATGTTTTCTGTGCAAAGAATCCGGCAATGGTTAGGATTTATTTTTTATCAGTGCAATAAAATTATTGAAGCTGTATTGAACAGTAGCTTTGTTTGCTCATTCTCATAAGTATAAAAAGTCAACATTATGGATAAATAGATGGCTATCTGGATGTCGCACTTATTCCAAAAGCATGTATCAATCACCATATATAAATAGTTTGAACATACACTGCTGCTGTTGTGTATTACCTTGGTACGGTGATGAACAACTTGTCTCTCCAGCGTTCTAATCCTAGGGGAAGGTTATTTTTGACTACATATTGTCCGGTTTGCAGAGCATTCTGCTTCGTTGCTTCCGACGGCCACTCAAACGATACATCACGCCATTTGAACTTTTCTCTAAGTTTCACACCGTGCACTTCCGATCTTAATATCACAATCAATGCTAACAGAATTTGAATATGAAGCTTCATGTTAAGTGTTGAGGATGGTGGAATAAAAAGAATAATATTGAATGTCGCGAGGAGCTCGCAACTAGTTTATCAACCATTCAACGTCAGACTACTACTGAGCATCAGCTATTGCCGGAACGATCTACCACACCTCTCGATCATGTTTGTGTAGCCAACTGAAACCGGCTACATTGAACCGATCTGGTCTTCCAGACCAGAAACCAGAGTTTCTGCCGCGAATACCGGTTTTATTTCACTTTTCTTTTTCCCTCCATTCCAATTTGCATAGTTTTTTATTCTTTTAAACACGCTCACCAACAAAAGGTACGGGGAATAGCGCGATGCATCGTGCGAGTGTATGTAGCTAATAATTTATTACTTCTGGTGAAGATTACTGATCGGCTGTACCGACTATTTGAAAAATTGGCTACAGTCTGTGCTTATGTTAGCTTATTGTCGGTATTTTTGGGAGAAACTAAAAAGAGAAAACTGTTATGCGCGTGATGCGTGACAACATATCTACTTTGTGAAGTATTCGTTACATCATCGATGCTGCCTGCACAAACAGCAGAATCGTAAATTACAGTCCCAAGCGGATGCGAAGCGAGTGCTGGTCTCTAACAACTCTATTTTAACAGTACACTGTGTCATCAGTTCAATGAATTGCGTAACAACAGAGTTCTTTCGGATCGACGGTCACGAATGCCTAATGCATAAAGCTTTTCAACGTAATACCATGTTTTGATGAAGTTTACTATCGAGCAAATTGATTTCGGTGCGAATCGAATAAAACCGATTTATTTAAAATTTGTTATAATATGGACATTATATTACAACGCCAAATGAATCAATGACTATACGACAAAAACTTCACATAATGTTATTATTGAATAACGCATAAAACTATTATAAATCATGATATGGTCATTGAAATAACGTAGTTCCAGATAATAGAATAGATTAAAAAGTATCTATAATTACAATAGCAACTCCAACAAATAGTTAATTGGCATTGGTTTTAATTAACATTTTATTGTTATGCCTTTTCACGCTTTTTTGCATTACAGTCTGAAGTATAATACCAGCTTTGTGATTTTAAGCTAAATCACGATGAATAATAATCAATAATCATTAGTCTCGCTCGAGCTTTAGATTGTTTTGCATGGGGCTAGTTGAATAATCGATGAGGTATTTTATGACCTTGCGTTGTGTAGTTGTAACGAATTTCTAGTTCATTACTAGACACAATTTGGTTACAATTCTGGCTTGCGAAGGTCATTTCTAATTAACCTAACTGAACGTGAGTAACGAGAACTAAACAAACAAATTATTTATCTAGAATAAAGGAATTTCTTTCATCCTGCAGATAATTTGATTTACAATTGGATTGTTAAAATGTTAATTGGTTTATTTCACTTTTTCTCTACACATCGGAAGTATATATGGCTGAAATCTATTGTTTTCGCCATTTTATAATTTCCTATTTGTAATACATGCAATAGGAAAAACAAATTATCGATGAACTATTCCTAGAGTTAGCTGTGTGTGAGCTTGCGCAGAGACAGAAGGATATTCCACAGCTGCTTATTTCATATTGTAAATTTGGAATCATTTCTGAATTAAGGTCGATGGTGCAGGTTGATTGAATTGAACACCACCGGCAGTTGATGTACCATCGAGGGCATCAGCGAAGGAGTGAACTCCATTGTTTGTTTCTTTTTCCGATAACCGTTGTTTCAGCAATCTTATTTTGTCTTCTTTCTGCAAAACGTTTAGAAACAAGAATTTTACTTACTCTCATTACACAAGTAGCATTGAGCTAAAAGCGGAAAAACCAATAGTTACTTGAGCAATTAATTTCTGCAAATCCTCGTTTTCTGATATGAGCTTCTGATAACGTTCTTCCTCTTCCTTTGAAATGCCAGTATCGTTGCTGAATTTTGATTCCGCCTTATCCTTCGGATGTCTTAGCACTTCTATAACCTGTAATAGTAATGGAAAAAAACATAAAGAAATATCTTAATGCGTTCTTTTGATTGAGTGACCAAACATTACCTTTGGTACGAAGATGAGTAACATACTGAGGAAACAACAAAATATTACTGCTAACGCCACAAAAGCAAATGAAGCATCTTGCTGGGAAGCTATCACCATCGCCACTGGTGCAGTTATCAAACACAAGACAACTACATTGTAAATACTCATTCCAACATATCGTGAGTCGTTTATCTGCTTTACTTTGATGGATCGCGTCTCATATGCCAAAAACAGTCCAAATACCAGAATCAATCCCTTGAATCCATATATAACACCTGAAAAAAAGAAAATTGTGTAATGCCGGTGTTTAGCATACAATCTAACTAAATGGTTAACTAATAATTTTTTCGTTGATTATTCGCCCCATATTTTTGATGGCGAAATGTGCTAAAAATTATTAAATAAGTCGAATGTAATAGAATTTGTGTTTCGATATTTGGTTTTATATAGATCATCCTTTTTCTGGTTTTTATAGGAATTCGCGTTTATAGTTTTTTTCAATTTCTAAGATATCATATAAAAGAAAATATGTATATTAAAACTTTTCTCGAAAATCTATTAGGTTGGGTAATAAGTCTTTTCGTATTTTGGCAATAGATGTGTTTGGAGCCGTCTATCTCCACCGTTGTAAATCACATTATGTCATATCATACCACGTTGTTTTAAGTAACATTTGATGTATCGTTTAATCAAAACAAAACAGAATTTGGAGCAATGGACAAAAAGTTATAGCTGTTCAAAGATGTGTGAAAATAGTGAAGAAATTCGCAATATTGTGAAATTTTTCTATAAAAAAGGGAAAAATGCCAAGCAATCCACAAATGAAATTTGTGAAGTTTACTGGGACGATGCGGAATCAGTTATCAGAATCGTGTAGCATAACGATGGTTCGCTCGCTTCCGTACTGAATTTTTTTATGTGAAAGATGCATCTCGCTCTGGTCGACCTATCGTTGCTAAAGTCAATGAAATTATTGAAAGGATAGACCAGAATGGTCACATAAGCAGCCGTGACATCGCTGAGGAACTAAACATTCACCATAAAACGGTTTTGAACCATTTAAAAATGGGTGACTACAAAAAAAAAGCTCGATGTTTGGATACGACATGAATTGTCTGTGAAAAATTTATTGGACCGAATAACCTGCGATTCTTTGCTGAAACGGAATGAAATCGAACCCTTTCTGAAACGAATGGTAACAGGAGATGAAAAGTGGATCAAACACGACAATAACGTGTGAAAAATATCATGGTGCAAAAATGCAGAAGCTACACAAACAGTCCCAAAGCCAGGATTGACGCCGCAGAAGGTTATGCCGTGCGTTTGGTTTAATTGGAGTGGAATCATTCATTATGAGCTACTTCAGCCTGGTCAAACTATTGATTCTAGACTTTACTGTGACTAATTGATGAGATTGAAGCAAGCAATCGAAGAAAAACGGCCAGAATTGGTCAACAGAAAGGGCAGCGGCTTCCACCATGACAACGCTAGACCACACACATCTTTGATGGCTCGGCAAAAACTGGGAGAGCTTGGCTGGGAAGTTTTGATGTATCCTCCGTATAGCCCAGACCATGCACCATCGGATTACCACTTGTTTCGTTCTATGCAAAACACCCTTGGTGGAGTACGGCTGGCTTCAAGAGAAGCATGTGAAAACTTCATGTCATAGTTTTTTAACGATAAACCGCGGAGTTTTTACACTAAAGGAATTATGTCTTTAGTCGAAAAATGGCAAAAGGTGGTTAACCAAAATGGATCATATTTGGTTGAATAAAGTTGCTCAAAACTTAAAATATATCCCTTTGAAGTTTAACTAAAAACACGAAAAGACATTACCCAACCTAAAATAGTGGTAAATTTAGTTAGCATAAAAAACCGGTAATTTGACTGGTAATACAGATGATATTAACCGAACTTTGGATCAAGTCTGTATTATTTGCAATATTCTCAATTAAGCAACAGCAATAGATCAAACAATTTATATCGGAAATAACCTATCAGGGTATAAAATATTAGGTCTATAAGTGTGAACTGTGTGCTGTGAACCTACCCCAAAACCATGGCACCAATGTTTAATAGAATCGAAAGAACTAAGAAAGAACCTAAAGAAGTTATAGACCTAATTTGTAAAAGGTTTATTCAAAAATTAAACAATTTTACAA
The DNA here is from genome assembly GCF_943734665.1 of Anopheles aquasalis. Taxonomy (NCBI): domain Eukaryota; kingdom Metazoa; phylum Arthropoda; class Insecta; order Diptera; family Culicidae; genus Anopheles; species Anopheles aquasalis. Next base: position 50,978,112 of record NC_064877.1, read on the forward strand.
ACTTACCTAACCAAACGGAGTTATTATGACTCTCACAGTGCTCTAGCTCCGGACGTATCTTTACGTCGTCAGTAGATGATATAGGATCCTCCAATGGAAATGTTTCCAATCGTCGCTGCAAAGGATCCTGCATTTGCCAAGTCAATAGTATGATCAAATCGATCAGTAGCAGCCCAGATACCATTGTATACAGTTTCCACGGTTCAACTTTTTTCTAGTTGGGGAAAAAAACAAAAAATATAGATAAATTTAATTTCCCTACTATCATCATATCTACGCGATTCGCCACATACTTTTGGGTCAGTTTTGGTTTTCGTCGTGAACCGATGTACGCGCCATACTTTACTGAACATGGCTCCGTAAGCCAAGGTAAATCCTGTAGATAGGATCCATGCTCTAGCTTGACAAACCTTTAAGAAAAGATTTAAAAAATGATAATAGTGGGCTCCAAATAAGGCAACATTCCAAGTATGTGTTGACTTACTTTCGGGTAATTTTCCGCTGTTATAAATTGACCATCAATCCCGAGTAAAATAACAGACACAAGACATATGATCACTCCAAAAAGCATTATCGTGTTGCAAACAGGATGTGACGATTGTATTACCCTATGAGCATTAAATGTCGAAAATATCATAGCGGATTACATATTAATATGAAAGTATTTCGTTGCATGTACTGAGCTAAACCTTACTAAACGAGAGAGTTTCATAAACAAAAAAACAGTAAAAATTTACGAAAACAAAGCCTTCTCACATACTCCCATACCTGCGATGCCTGTGCCAAATGTTGAAAAATATGAGAACTATTGCAATTATTATGCCAATACACGAAATGGTACTCATACAGATGAACAAAGGCAAGGATACTGTCCTCAAGACACGTCGTACAATAGTACGATCTTGTGGGACCTACAGCAAGAAAGACTCATTCAGAATAATAAATTCATTCATAAATATCTACAGGGACTACCTTCTCTCCATTCCATTTTTCTTTGTTGAACCATGTCAAATTATCTGCTTGGGTGTCATAATATCCAAGCTTGTAATATTGACCATCGATCATCTGTTCGATCTGGGTCAGTGCGATTCGATCTCCTTGGGAACTGAATGCCACAACGCCCTTGAGGATAAGGCAAATGGTTTATTATATCCGGGCACCCAGCATCGTCAAATTAATGGTTGTTTACAAACTCACCGAAACGCCAAGAAATTGCGTCGAATTCATGGCTGCATATATTGCATTTGCTATCTCCTTATCGGTGTAGGTGAAGTCCTTAAGATTTTTCCCCCAGTTCAATTGTGTAAGGCGTTGCATCGTTTTGTTAAAAGCTAAGGCTACGCTCCAGACTGCGTCATATGCTAATGGTGCTTCCTGGTATCCCTCTGGGTATCGATTATGACTGATGTCGTAGCCTTCTTCGATCAGGGCGGCGTTTAAACGCTTTCTAAAAGTGCAATAATAACGTGAATGATAAGATTAACTCATTATACACGGTAAATCAAGTATAGACGATCATTTTCATCCTTCTAACACAAAAATGTAAAGAGAACGTTCCGCTGTTTTGTTGCTTAGTTGGTTTGTCAAGACTATAAGAAACAAGCACTATCGTCTCCTTGACTCTCTCAGTGTCCCTCGTAACGATGTCGGCAGGACGAGATAGTAGTATAGTATTGTAGACATCGTACCACTACAGGGCAATGAGTATTAAAAATTGAAATATTGAATTTTAATTCAAATTGAAATTTTTGAAACAACTCAGGTAGGAATCATTGGACAACCTTCTTTACAGTCCTGACATGTCACCCTGTGACTGGCCCTTTTAAGAAAATTTTGAGAAGCAAAAGATCCAACAGTGATGCTGAGATTAAAACCTCATTTACGCAATTGCAAACACGATTTACCAAAAAAAAATCGTTCATATTTTGATCACCCACGTAATTAAGATTATGTTATGTTGCATGTTGCATACCTGAAATCTTCTGACGACATTCCAGATATAGTTTTTTGATTGTTTTGGTTCCACATCAATGCCTCAGTCGTTAAATGACCTTCGGCAGCGATCTTCATTTGCTCTTTAGTACAGGAAATATTCTCATTCTTCAAATTCACTTCGTACCAGTTGTCTTCGTACCATCCTGTATTGGAATACAAATTGTGGGCATAATAGAATTAAAAAAAAAACTACACTCTATGTAATAAAGTATTCTTCTACTAAGTCTTCTACTTTTATCCTAAAACATGACGTACCTATGAAGAACCAAACATATGCTCTACCATATAGTTGTTGTTTGTACATTTCGCATAAAACACGACGTGCCGCTACAACATAGAATAATCCTACAATGATCCGTGCATCCTGGCGGCGTAGGTTACGGACGGCATCGGTGGGGTCAGAAAGGAATGATTGCCTTGTCACGATTTCAATGCCAGCATCTTTGCAACGTGTTTCTAAGTCTTCCACAGTCTGACCAAAAGAGAATTTTAAATTAGCGATCGTTATTCTTCACACAGGACATGTAGCATGTATAGTGTCTAAGCCTGCAAGTAAACTAACCGATATAAAGACTTCCTCCGCTTGCTGTAATATTGCCACTCTTGACCAATCGAATTTTTGCATAAGTTTGATTCGGGTTGGATTGTGAACTGTTGCTGAAGGATGGGTTCTGAATAGCGTAGGGAAACGACTGCGGTCAGATAATGCTGGGCTGGATGCTCCGTAGCATAGCTAGTTTATTATACAAACGCATAATTTATTGTAATTAGAAAAGCTATTGATGAACTAAACTTGATGAACTCTCTTGAAAACTAAAAGCTTACCACAACCAAATTCCACATCTTTGCAGCTTCTGCCACAGTTGTGCAAACTGTACTACATCCAGCTAAAAGCATTAGCTTTTGAGGTGAATTGTACAGTAAATTGTACATGACACTCGCCCCTAAGCCCGGTTCGCACTACGGATGTAAAATATATGCATTATTTTTTAATGGCCCAACTATTGTACACAACGGTAAACATACCTCACTATCGTTGCTGTGCAACGTTAAATTGAATCCTGGTAATAAGTCTGGATTTTCGTTTACATCTTGAAGTGCCAGCTTTGCTGCCGGCATGCATGCTTGACCACCCTGCCAACCCCCTTTACCGGCGATCGGAAAAATACCTCCAATATGTAGTTGATTTGCACCTTTGACGCTGCTAGCAAATAATACAGCAATGAGTATATAACAAGATATACGGAATCCACGATAGTATTGAACCTACGATAGAATTAAAAAAAAATAGTATAAAAAGAAACGTATATCGTTTATATTTTCTTTACTTACATCATCTTCCACATTATTTGCAAAATGCAATCCTTTTCGTAATACCTGTATCTCCATTGCAAACCAATATACTAATTGTAGTACGCCTACTGCAATTCAGAACTTGGATCAAGTGTGAGCCTTTATAATTAGATAATAATAAATAAAATGTATACCCGGCAGTGGAATATCTTCATTGCATTCACAAAACAATCTGATTAAATTGCATTCACGATTCAATCTGTTTGCAATATACAACGAGCGTTTCATCCAATTTATAATATTTGGATAATCAGAAAGTGCTCCACATTATGCTCACACTGGCGCATGCGACCCATATTACTTACAATTTTCATAGGTAGTGCCGAAGCTCCAGTTTTTAGGATAAGAATATTTTCATTTCACCCGAGTCAAATTTTACACTTGGCTTTGGAGTTTTTTGTGCAGATTCTGTGTACATGATACAAGCATTACAAATTACTAGATTAAATAATTTTGTCTATTCGCGTGTGATTGTACTGCTTACAATGGATTCGGATTAGCAATGATAACGAACTCTTTAGTAAACTTTCCAACCCTCTTGCTTGAGGAACTGCACATAATATCCTTGTTAGAAGACAGATAAAAAGGGGAAATTTCGGCACATGCGCCGGAGACAATTATTTGTCCATATCGAAGGATATACCGCCAAATGATTTTGTTTCTTGATTCGACAAAAATAAACAAAGTCCCAATGAATGAGTAACTTAAGAAAAAGATAAGTTCCAAACTGAACCCACACAGTTTTCCAAAAAGCCTTTTTTTGATAACAGAAACATTTTTTGATAACTGATAACAGAAAAAAACTACTTGGTTTGGTACTTTATAATTCACTACCACAGGGTGTTCAGAAATCCCTTAGCTCACATGACATTTAGTAGTGAGTAGTGAGAAGATGTTTCACGCCGGGCTGACCAAACCTTCAACCTTTTCGAACGGGACAGTTGCGTGCCAACGGCTACTACGCAGAAATCTGTCCAACAGGATTTGGGACGCTCGCCGCTTCAAATTGATCGAACACGCGGTTTTACTCACGGAGTACTTAATCACTTCTTGAGCTCGATTCCCTAAGTTATCGAATGTAACCGATGCTTCTAGGACGGTTAAGTGAACTTAGACTTGGCCAAGTTGTTTTGCCGCAGAAGACAAAAGCAGCACCTCTGGCAGGAGGCACACTTTGTAGCATATCTTCAGTGTTGATCAAAATCAGCCCAAGTTTTCCACTGGTTTTTGCAAACCATTGTCGACCGGTGTCGGCGGTACAAGTGCCGTGAGACAGATGGGCAGTAATTTAAAAAGAAGATTTTCCGATTGTGAAAACATACAATAGCATTATGATAAGGGTCTTTTTATTGATATTACCATTCCAACAATTGTATTTCACTTTTAACTATTCACGCACACAGAATTTTTGTTTCTATTGTTTTTTTTCTGATATTTTCAGAGGGTAACATTAACAGAGTTGACAGTAACCGTTTTTGATGCATTCTGTTGCAATAATGATTATTTGCCATTTGGCAATTATACTGAATGTGGCATTATGAATAATGTATCGGCTTCGCTACGATTTCTTGCTTGATAGTATATATAGTATATATATATATATATATATATATATATATATATATATATATATATATATATATATATATATATATATATATATATATATATATATATATATATATATATATATATATATATATATATATATATATATATATTTCATATTTACCTAATTACTGCTGAGTTTACATTAATGTATAGTCATACACATCCATCATTCATCGTTCAGTGTTGGACATATTTTGTAATTTATCTCTACGAATTTGTTACAGTCACTAAGCTATACATTATCCGAAAGTATGATAGTTGTAATCCCGGCTTTATCGTTTCCTATATTGTTCACATCTGAAACATTCTGTACATCTTATATGTCTGCTTTGTTATTATCGAGATTATTATTAACACTAAGCGTATTTTTATAATTTTGAGATAGATTAACTAATGGGAGATGCAATGCTTTTATCCTTAGTCACTTAGTCTATGATCCCATGTTCCTTCATTTGGGTGTTGCGTTTTTACTATAGTTATATCAAATTATATTATTAGTTTTTCTGTTTTGCTTTTTCGCTTATGGATGTACGCGATATGTATTTAAAAGAATAATTAGGCAATCATATTTAGAAACTAGAATTTGTAACTGCTTCCAACGACCTTAATTACGAGCGATGGCAGCAGTACCATTTACTCGCTGAATGATAAATACCCTTATCTTAGCTGGATCTTTTATTTACGCATGTAATACTCTATCGTTTCACATTCAGATTTTCGTTCCAATATTCAGGTGTATTTCCGCTGTGGTTCTATCAACACATCGGCAACGCCACTTTCATTTACCAAAATTAACGACGGTTTAATACGAGAATGTACAGAGTAGGTATGGATTAGAGTATTTTACAGTAGTCTCTGTTGACACTACTTAGTTCAAGTTTAACTGCTGTGACAAGTGGAGAAAAGTTGTTTAAAATGCTTAGCGATCATTTGTATATTTTTGAAGCTAGTGCAATAGGTGTGGTGTAACAGTCAGTGTAAATAACGCAGTATGAAATATTGAATATTACAAGAGTTGCAGCAAAATGAAAACGTAACGATAAGTGTGCAACAGTGTTAGCAATAGAATGCAACCATAGCTTGCCATTACTCAAGTCCCTATTTTGGGATAATTTATTGTGATTGTGAAATTAAATGCATTTGTTTTTTTTTAAATATGCCTCAATCTGTCATGGAGAGTGAAACGGTATACTACAGAGTGCATGTTTCAGAACGGAACTTAAAAATAATTTCAAATTAGCGTTATCCGTGTAAATGAACCAATGTTGATAGTTCGTCATTATGGTCTCCATACAAGTACCGTTTTATATTTTATTCACCGGTACCAAAAGACTTAATCATAGTTTGATCTTTGTATTTAATATGTTTCATCGTTATGACAACATCACAGATAAATGTTGGGCAAATGAGTACATTTGTGTAACGTCGGCAGTGGTCTATTGTATATGTAATGGGGTATAAAATATGTGAAAAAAAGATCCAAGTTATAACACAATATAACACATTAAACATATTTGATTGTCGTAGCACTTAGTCACGAGATAAGGGGTAACAAGAAGATAGCAGTTCAGAAAGGCTTTACTATAATAATGAATAAAAGCATCATTAAATCATTCTTTGATAACAACTCACTAATCTAAACATATCCCAGGGCACATCCGAATCAAATTATCATTAAAAAAAAAGATGCGAAACATATTTATTTATCTTTTGAAGAAAACAAACAACAAACGAAGATATTGTAGTAAAATATTGATTACTTATACTGTGCGCTTTTCGAACTAATTTTTAGGATATAATGTTATTGTGTTTCAAAATATTTAAGAATTTCGAATCTAGAAGAGTGATAAATTATTCAACGATATTCGTTTATGGGTGTCCTATACAGTTTTTACTTGGGTCAAATTCGTCCTGTAGTTAGTTACAGATA
>NC_064877.1:50992500-50995000 GCF_943734665.1 Anopheles aquasalis
GAAGAACTTACTTATAGTGATCGGCATAAGTAAAAGATCACCTTTATGCTCCACCACATTTTCGCCTCTTAAATCGTCATTTTCGGTCACAAAGGCCGTGTGATTTTACGTTAGAAGAGCTAACTTTCCTCTTTCAAAATCATTTACTTTGAGCTTGATATGTTCGATAATCTTTTTTTGAAAATTCTTTAAGTGAGAGATGGTCGATCATGATTGTGACAAAAGTGAAGGCCCACTTTGCAATAAATATTATTAGGACTTAGCATTTCCAGTAGAAAGTCGATTGTGCGCGGGTTTTTGCACGTCTAATGGGTGTATCGAAGCACAGCAAACTCCAAGCTCATCAGAAAACTGCTTGTTAATCATTGGTTCATCCAAATACATCAACACATATTACCAGAAAAATTATCCACAATGGGAGGACAATTCATGTCATCCTTAATAAGCCTCATGGTTTCTTTGTATGCGCGCGGGTACAATTTTGATAGAAAATATCAAACAGTTCCAAAACGGGTCGATGAAAAGGTCTGAATTTTTCTAAATATCCTTTTCGTTGCTCTGAAAATATGATTTCAGTTAAAAAACATCTTTTGTCAGGTATGGTGAAAGTGTTACTCAAATTTGGAACTGATCGAGCTATATTCAGAGCAACGATGCCGTTGTAAACTTTCAAGCGAATTCATTGCATTCGATATGATGATCTAGAGAATCGTTTGATTTGTGATAAATTCTGACCGATTAGAAATGAGTTCTATAGATGCAATAATAATTTGAACACTATCTACAAACCAGGAAAAAATGTAACAGTCGATGAAAAGTTGGTTCTATTTCGAGTGTGATCTCCGTTCTGTCAAAATAATCCATCAAAACCTGCCAAATACGGCATGGTAATTGTGGTTTTATGTGTTTCAAAATTCAATACACAAATTTAAAATAGTCGCGATCGATACACCGTTCCCAAAAGCAACTCAGGACTTACTGTTTTGGATTCGACGAAAGGAATATGCGATAAGATTGTAACATGCCACCATGACATGATCATCGATATCATATTTGCAAGAGATGTGCCAAAAAAATGAGAAAAACGCAGTTTTTCATGGTTTTTCGTATTATTCGCAAAAAATATGATTTTCTAATTGCCGGTTTAACAGCGCAAATTTGAAATTTTTTGACACGTAGTAAATTGTTTTCAATAAAGAACAATCCAATGAATAAATAAAAAATATCAGAAGTAATTAGTTTTTGTTTTAGATTTTTTGGCACAGGTTAGAAAAATGTGGGTATGCGCACGCATACACAAGAACCGATTCGATACATTTTTGGAGGGAGCAATGAGGGTTAATCACCAATGTTCTAGATCAGTAGCTTACAGTTCCAAACTCGGACGCCCTCAGAAGACGGGCAATCATAGGATCCCTTTCGCTGTCAGTTTTGGCGCGAAGTACACCATGGAAGATTAACTTTACATGAGTGCAGGAGTGGATATGCTAAAAGACTTCCGTTTCATCAAAAACTGAGTTGAATAGTTTTAATTTCACCCTGATATATGTTTTCAAGCTCAAAGAAGGCTAGAGAAGTAGTGTATTGTTTTTAGAATCATCAAGTATGGCTTTTATGCCGACGATAGCGAGTTTAGTGGAAAGCACACCATGGTATGCCAGACCGTCAGTTACAGTTGGTTTGGTGTTCATTAAACGTTGCAGATTCTGTGCTGATTAACCCAAGTAACACAACTGCCTCAGTCTTTGAGCCACAGTTCAATAATGATTTACTTTGAGACATTTAATCAGGTATCATGTTATAAATAAACTTTGAACAATCTCATGGTTAATGTTGAACTGTTTGTGGTATTTATTTATTGTGATCTTGGCTCTATTGAACAATGAGTGTTGTTGGGTATTGCAGCTATTTGCTGATAATTTTCACGGTCCATAAATACCATGCCAAAGCAGAAAAGCGTTAACTAAGCATTTCCTCTTAAATGTAGAAGAAGCGCAAACGGCTTACACCCAAGTATTGAATGAGTCGTATGCTTTTAATTACACAGCTCCTTTGAAGGAACCCGAAGGAAAGGGAAAAGGTGGCCGCTGACCTACAATCATCGATAGTTCCGGAGGTCCAGCAGCAGGTGAGCCGCAAAAACGACAGCGGAAGCTAAAACAAAACAATTAATATGTACGGCGAATGCTAGATCGAGGCAGAAGAACAGTCACTGCTGCGCCGAACTTTCCCTCCCTCAAGTCAAGATTGAACTCGATTCCGGTAGCGTCCGGAATCATAGCTGAACTCTACTCCCGGAGTCGATTCTGACTTGGAATCGACTCCGGCTCGGAATCGACTCCGGCTCGGAATCGACTCCGGCTTGGAATGGACTCCGGCTCGGAATCGATTCCGATTTTTTGCAGGCGGAATCGGAGTGGAATCGTGGGTGCGATTCCGAGCGCCCATCACTAGTCTAGAATCACCTTCTCAAAGCTCAGCTTGAGAATCTATTGGAATT
>NC_064877.1:51000000-51002500 GCF_943734665.1 Anopheles aquasalis
ATTTTCTCCCCAACCCAATATAGATGAGCTTGAAGTCGAAAGCAAAGTGTAGGTTCTTTGTTTAGGAATAATATAAGATACTCTACCTGCGAGCGTTCAAGTTCATTTCGCAGCCTCTCATTTTCCAGCTCTAGGCGCGAAATTCGTTGCTTGGCATGTTCCCAATCAGCTCCACTACGACCAACGTCCGTGGCTGCTTTATCCAACTCGGCCTTCGATTTACCAAGTTCACTCTGCGAACTCTCCAACTTGGCCTCTAAGCGGTCCTTTTCAGCTAATGATCGATGAAGTCGTGTTGTTAGTTTTTCCACTTCGCTATCGAGCGTGTGCAGTTTCATTTTGAACTCTGCTAGCTCACGCTCGTGTAATTCTCGTTCTTCTTTCTTTTCGGCCTCAGCCCGATCACGTTGGTCGCGTAACTGTTGCATTTGTTTTTCCTTGTCCCCAATTGCTTCTTCCAAGCTGGTCAATGCGCCTTCGGAACTGCAATGGTGTGCTTGCATCGCACTAAGACGTGCACGGGCCATATCAACTTGATTATCCTTTTCCTTCAATAGATCTTCCAAGTTATCAATCTAAAAATAAGAATATCGCAAATGAAAATACATTACAAACGGAAAGGGAAACCTAAATGAAATACCTTTCGCTGCAGAACGTTGATTTTTCTGTCTTTGATATCCATATGCTCCTTCAACTCTGTTAGTTCTGTTTGTAAACGGTTTTTCTCCTGCACTGTAAGCATTGTACCTTGTGTCTTTTTCTCGATCATTCGATTCTTGTCTTCCAAACGGTTGCGCAGCTCTTCCACCTAATGGATGAAATAGAATGTTTGTTTTTAGAAAAAATATGACGTAACCCTAACGTAAATGGTTATAATAAACTAATAAATGGTTATAATATCCCGGTAAACTTCGTTCTGCCATTCGACTCTTGAGGCCTATATTTAAGATGTTTTAATGTATAGTTTTTAACCATAAAGCAATGCGGCACGATGTAAATGAGCCACGGGAGGATTTGCAATAGTTCACATATAAGATCCTGATCTTGATTGCATTGCTCCCTTCGTCTTTCGCTATCATTAATCCTTTCTCGTTGTTCTTGAGATCTTGATTTTGATTTTCAGACATATGCAATTGAAGCTGAAAACATGCTTGATCCCGTTGCTCAGAGGTCTGGTTTCTACGGATTAGTGACAGTCTTTTTGAATTTCTTCTGCGTACTCCTTTACGTGATCTTTTGATTGAAGGTATTTTATTTGTCTTGAAATGACTCAACTAAAATCAGATAATTTTCTTTTTACCAAAACTAGTTCTTGATGTACTCGCTGTAGTTTTTATTCAAACCACAATAATTACCAAATTTAAATCACTTGACGAATCATCGGTGGTTTGCTCAAACTAATCGCTCTTTGGTCCGATGGAAGTAAAAAATTGAAATCTGATTTTGTGATCACTGTAGAAAGTACCACAGTAGGCAAATATGATCAAATTAGAGAAATGTAGAATTGAACGCAGTGGGCATTGGAGCTGAAAGGTTGCCATCCAATGTTTTAAAATAATATCGAATCAAGTAGGCTGTGAGGTGGAAATCCGGTGCAAAATTGAGTTCCAATTTGCCATAAAAGGACAGAACTTACTCGACATTTTTAAACGTATAAAGCCCAACGTATTTTCGCAGAGCAAGACGAATTCATTGGGCCAAGAATGAGTGAAAGAATGAGTGAGTGAAATCGGCCCATCCGTTCTCAAGTTATGGGAGTTCGAAAGTACGAAACTTGATTTTTATGTACTACTGTGGCCAATAAATAAGAAGAATCGGTACACAATTTGCTAGTGCTAACGATTTTTTTCATTCTCGTATTTTTTGTAGATTATCAGTACTGTTGTTAGAATGCATGCCAAGTTTCACGTCAAAATAATGATTAGTTTTTGAGATATGATTTTTTTGTGAGATACGATATTTCATCACCAAATCATGGATTTCTTGGACGTGAGCTCCGTCTGTCGCCGTTGATGGTCGCCCATGACGTTTTCGGCTTCAACACGTTTCCGGCCTTCTTTGAAATGTTTGTGCCACTTGTAAACATTTAATTTTGACAAAGCGTCTTCTCAAAAAGCTTTTTGCACTACTCTCAAAGTATCCTTAGCGGAAAATTCATTCAAACAAAAAATTATGCAAATTCTTTACTCCAGAAAGTTCACCGTAGCGAAAAACGAGAAATGCACTTTTAGTATCTCGAAAAAAAATCATATCTCAAAAACTAATCATTATTTTATCCCAAAAACTTCCGTCCTTATATGTATATATTATAAAAAATCATTCACTCTTTGGTGAAATTCTTAGTTAACCAGAATAATTCTTACTACAAAAATATTGGTGAAAGAATAGTCTACTTGAACATCATTAGTTACTTTAATTGTCGATTTCCATGTTTTTTGATTGATCTTGTAATTACTTTTTTTCATACACAAATACACAATGAATCTCAACCAAATAAAAT
>NC_064877.1:51012500-51027500 GCF_943734665.1 Anopheles aquasalis
TTTATATACCAGAATACACTGAAAAAAATCACTTCATGAAAATACAAAGATAGATTCAATCGTCAACAAAGAGAATGCCTTGTTTATTTTTAAACATAGTCATCTAAATAAACAAATGAAATAAACGGAACGAGGATGCTTTCTTCGCGACGAAGAGTATTGAGAAAAATTGGTTGCAACTGGCAGGATTCCGAAGATGTACATCTTAATCAAAAAAGAAATGGTCTGCTAATCAAAGACCACACTAAATTGAGTATGAACTGAGAACTGAGAGAAACCGAGAGAGAATGTAAGACTCAGGAGCATGGGAAGCAAACTTTGAACGCATATTGAGGTTGACAAAACTTCCGAACCACCGAAAATAGCATAGATGAACTCGTGCTCTAAAAATAACATTTTTCCATCTTGCAGATATTGGTCATTAACGTATACAAAGAAATAATGCTTAAATGACGTTTTAGTTTCGTTTTGCAAATTTTTACCTCAACCACACTTTTAACTGAATCCATATTAATCAATGGTACCATCTTCACTTCATCAACGGTTTAGTTTCAATAAACATATTTGGCCAAGCAATTTAATCATTATAAAATAAATATATGTTGAACTGTTTTAAACATTACATTTTCTGTTATAAAATCGTACGATTTTGACCATTACCATTCCGTAAATATTTTGTTAAATACTCAACTACAAATAAAGTTCATTTCTAAAAGAACCATTGGTTCGGGAGAAATTAGAACATTCTACGTTAAACACAGAGGGGATAGAAATATATCCAAATGATAGTAAATGGAAAATGTTCACGAGCATTTTCACAAGCAGAAAAGCAATCACATACGATAGCATTCAATGACCAACAAATTGTCTAGCATTTATATGTTGTCACATATTCGACTGTACAGTATATCTGCCAAATTTTTCACTTTCGTTTTTCCCATTTTTTATTTCCTGGTACATTAGAACTACGCAATCCAGGCACATTTTTGTACACATACTAGCACACATAGATATACAAGTACACTGGCACCAGTGATGCGTTGTGAGGGGCTATGCGTAGCAATCGGTTTGGTTTCACTATTGCACAAGGCTATTACACAGCGTTGATTCATGCTCTCCATTAGGCTCTTCAAATGTATAGATCAATTTTCGTCCATTCGATAGTACACAGTTGCTCATGCTTTTTCTTCTTCACACGATGAAATTTCCACGGCCTTACTGTAAGTCACGTTATCCCATCGTAGCTTCAATTCAATAAGATGTTGTTACAGATACTGCACAAAAGACGTCTTAACTTCATCGTTTTATACCACTTTTTACCTATGAATTGTGTAAAAACTGCTGCAATTGCGGTAATCCAAACAGAAAAGTGAAAACCAAGGGCGAAAACACCACCCTAGAATATGTTAGTCCACCAGAAGACTCAACCACTCAAGAACGTCGACTTCGCGCTACAAAACTAGCAGCAAAAGAATCAATGAAAAAGCACTGCTTGTTGCAAATACTAGTGCGCATGCCTGTACTAAGCTTTTATCGACGGTAGTGTATTGTTTTAAGATATACTTTTACTATTTGGATGCTGAACTTTACATGAGTACTGCATAGCAATGTTAGTGTATTTATTCAGTATTAGTAAGTCTCACGTAGCACTGAAGAAACGTATAAAGTGTCAAGGATTGCTGTAAAATGTTAGAAACCCGTTCGAAAGCTCTATTTTCAAATTCATCAACGTTTCCGTCGTTTGGATTATTTCGAATAAAAAGCAAATAATTTCTACGGTGATTATTGAGAAAAATAATATCCGACAATGATCGTCATCGATTGCAATTTGTTTTTTTGCCCAAGCTCAAACGAAATTTAATACAATTTCTGGTCAAATACCTGTACCCTTGAAGTGTTTCTTTCGAAGCGCAATGATTTCATACGAAATTCAATTCGTTGTTCTCATTCTCTCTATTTACAGGTATACTCTTCCTTTCGCTCTGTACAAATGTCGCACGCCACTGTACAGCACCATTTAAATTTACAGTTACATTGCCAACTGCGCACGTTTTGATGTGTATCATATCCCCGGCCGCAGCACAATAGATCACATCTGTCCACGTTTTTGGAGGTACGATTACAGCTTCGCCCCACAGTACCCAAGATGCCAATACTTATGTTACGCTCACAATAGTTTGGCGACGGCTGTAAATAAACTAACTCCGTTCTCTTTGGATTTTGACTTCTTTTTATAACAGCATCTTGCAGATTTGGTCCCCTACTGTTGAACATAAAGAAAAAAAACTAATTGTATCAACATGGCACTACCTTTATAAGTAAGTTCTTCCATACCGTTTCAGTGACAGATACAGCGTACTTGCTCCTTGAGAGGGAATTGTGTGTACTAATTTTGCCTTTCGATACTTCTTCATCATTGCATTGCCGATAGCCTGAAAAGATGGCAGACTCTTCCAGCATGTTTTCATAGCGCACGATCCACTTACGCCGTGACATTTGCACTCCGTCCGTAAGAGAGCTTTAACAGTCTTCATGAACAAAAAAAACGCAAAGAATGATTATTAGCCATTTGTAGCATTTAGAGAATACATTTCTTACCTTTCGTCCTACACGATTATTGTGCAAGTTCATAAGGCTACGATTATCGTTTTCTATTTCTCGAGCATCGAGAAATTTTCTAGCGAAACTCATACCGTAAAATATATCTACCGAACAACCTCCCCATTTCCATGTCTATAATGAAATAAGATTCATGCACAATATTGGTTATAGAGAAGGCCAAAAAACACTAACGGATACTATGAGCTTACATCAGAATCACTGGATACAAAGGTTTTTTGCTTCTTATTACAGCCACATGTACTTATGTTTCCTTGGCTACAAGCAGATAATATCGAATAAACCGCCCCAGCACTGGTTATTCCGTATGTATATGCGGCTTCCTTTGAACCTTCGTGAATAGCACAGAATAATGGTACCATAAGAACTTTTAAAACATTTCCACAGTATATCTAGAATAGCATCACAAGTACTAACTTGTTGACTAACTTACCTATAGCCACAATCTGACCAAACATGTCTTTCTTCCACACGTGAGAGCAGTTCCAGCGGTGCCCTATCATAAGATTGGAAAGAAAGCAGGGAACATAAACAATAAATATAAAAATATAAAAATGCCCTCTTTTCAATTAATCGTACCATGAAACTGTTTTTGGCATTCAATTGCTCCAAGTAGCTGTCCAGATGCGATCGATACCACAGCATCTGCTGACTCAGTACATATTATACGTTGACTTTGGGTTAGACCGGGCATTCGAGAGCAAAGTACTGATGAAATGAAACATTTTGCGATCCTGTAAATGAAAATAACATCTTTGAGATACATTTGTCAAAAAATACACTCAATCCAACAGTATTTCTATCAACTTCTGTCCTTTCAAAAATAATTATGTAATTGTAGTCAATGTTTTACTAACGTTTAACACATCGAAATATCAAATTCATAGTCATATCTTCCTAACGCATAAAATGCTGCAAAGTTATGAGCGTGTGCATTAAACTAGTATACTATACGAATCAACAAATAGTTTTGTTCGAATCAACAAACTGTGCTCTCGTAACTCTTCTTCTCTATCTTGTGTATCTTACCTCATTTCAAAGACAGCCAAGAGTATGACAAACAAAGCCACTGCGGTATGTCGCATTTTACTATATTTTTCTTAAGCGCATCTTTCTGCTTCAAGTACTCAATACATGCTACAACGTTCTTAAGATTATGCATACGTTTTTCAGGATGCAGATGGTCATTTTTCGTTAAAGTATTTATTTGAATGATAATGAAATCACAGCACGTGGATAACGCAACAGGATTGATTGGCATCACATCACAACAAATAAGACTAGCTAGAAACCAACAAATATCGGATGATAGCAATGTTCAAGGCATACTTTGCCTTACACACGACTGGCCGATCGGCTATTTATACATTCACTGCACACTATTCCCTATTTTACTATAGCACATGGTAAAGATGTCATCGAAACTGAATTAAATAACGAGCCCGCCGAGAGCGATCAACACAAATGACACCTACTACATTAAAGCGACGAACCAAAATTTGCGCAGCAGATCACGATTTACAGCAAACGACACTTTTAAAACGAGCTTTATATTAATCAGTGAAATGATAAAAGAGTTTTTTCAATTAAATAATTACAGAAAAGGGGTAAATAAACATTGAATATCAAAGCTCGGTTCTTGAGCGACTCAATCAAGAATACATATTTAATATGAGGGAAAGAATCGGGGCATAATTGAACATGTTTTAGCCGTAACACATGATACCTGTTTGCACATTGGTTAAATTTGATTGGTTACACACAGTGCTATCTAAACTACCACCACCGTATTACTTTTGATGTTGCTACTATTCTTCATCGTTTCATAATACAACAACTGATCTAAGTTCTTCCTTACACTTGATCTTAAACCTTTGGTTGAACCAAAGTAACAACCACTGTTTTGTTCAAACACATATCAATTGGTGCTGTAAAACGCTATTTCACACGCCGGATATGGAAACCTTAATCGCATAAAGAATTTCCAACCCGTATCTTGCACAGTCATTACACTTACAATACTATCATTAAACGAAACATTCCATTCTCTATGTTCTATTAACTAAAGTCAAGAATTTCTGCACAGATTTTAAATAAAAAGTGTACTGATCAGGTTTGCAGACGCCGGACAACTGTCTAGCTAAACGATGATGATGAAACGACGACCAACACAAAACATTCGACCAGTTCGGTTGCCTGGAAGATGGATCTTATTCGAAAGCGAAGACAAAACTCGTTTCTAGCCTGATTCGGCGACTTCGCGCGATACATCTTTATCATTCTTGTGAGGAGAAAAAAGAAGGGTCAAAGAATAAGAGAAAAAACCTGACCATCAGTCTAGCAAGTTGAGCGCTCGTCCCACGATCATACCCCAATAAATTCGAAATAATCCATCGTTTTGTCGGTCACAAATGCAACACATTATGAAAGGATGAGCAACCACATCAGCATTATAAAAATAACGTTGTTTTTGCTTGTTCAAGTAAACCTTAAGATAAAAACATTGGTCAGTTTTTCGTACTCACATGAGATGGAGTACATATTACCATATTTACAGTCCATAAATTATTAAAATTAAACATGCAATTCAGTACGTAATTAAAATGCTTACTCAAAATTAATGAACAAATCGTTCCACTGTCGTCGATTTATTTTTCGGCAGAATACTTGCACCTACAGAATTATATTTTTATATTTTTTAAGGGAGGCCCTTCGATTTATATGTCGACCGTGTAAATTCAAAAACATTTCAAAAACATCAAAATATTCGTATACAGGCAACCACGGGGTGGTGTACAGGTTTAATATAATTAAACGATTTTCATCAATGGCCCAGCAAAGATTGCAATTCTTTTAATAGTCCAGGAGTTAATTTTTGAGGCTGCTTCGCATCGAATTTAATTATTTCATCATAGCATTTTTGCAAGATTGTTAATCCCTTTTCATCATTGTTTTGTTCCAGATTACTCCATTGATCTTCGCATTCATCGTACATTTGTTGTGCAAGCTGCAAACATAATATTAAAGATAATTACAATGTGGCAGACATTTTAACAAAGTGTATGCTTACCTCAACAACTACGGAAGGAAAATTTGCAAGTTTGGCAACTTGTATTCCAAAGCTTTTCTGCATAATGCCCTCCTTTACTTGATATAATAAAGTTAAACGTTTATTATCAACAATGGCATTCATGTGGGAGTTTCGAACGTTAGGTAAATAGTTGGCCATATCAGTTATTTCCTGAAAATGTGTTGCGAAGAGCGTGAAACATTTGCTTTCTCGCCCAAGCCACTCAGCAATAGACCATGCAATACCGCAACCTTCGTATGTCGATGTTCCGCGACCAAGTTCATCGATAATCACGAGAGATTTTGGCGTAGCACTTCTAACTATACTAGCAGTCTCTATCATTTCAACCATAAACGTGCTAAGGCCTTTGGAGAGATTATCATCAGCTCCAACGCGTCCTAGGATCGAATCCATGATTGACATCTCTGCATCATCACAGGCGACGAAAGCACCTATGTGCGCCATTAGTACGGCTACACCGACCGACCGAATGTATGTGCTTTTGCCACCCATGTTCGGTCCTGTAATAATATGCATGTTCGCTGTTTCAGAATCGAATATGGCATCATTAGGGATGAAATTAACATCCTCCTGTAGCTCCAAGCACGGGTGGCGAATCTGCGTAAGTTTCAGCACAGTTGGGCTGCCCTGATGATGCATTTTAGGACGGACGTAAGGAAGGGGTGCCGATACCGCTGCGACAGCAAAACCAACCAAGCAGTCAAGTTGCGCGATTTGGTTATTTAATATTGACCAGGGTTCTGCATATCCAATAGCAACCCGTATTACCTCAGAGACGATAATTTGCTGTTGATCTTCATATTCTTTTTTGAGCTCACAAAATTGGCTGTTTGTGTCAGTCAATTGGCTGTTTGTGAATCTAACGCCTCCTTTAACAGTGTCTAGCACCCTATAACGAGAGTTTTTTCGTATTGCTGTCTCGTCCTTCAGTGTTATGCGAAAATGAAATCCAAGGTGGCTAACAAACTCCAGTTTGATAGAAGAGCCAGCTTCAAGCCCGATATCGCTGGCAACTGCTGATAGTTGGCGCTTCATTTTTGACTCCAGATTATCCATTTCTAATTTTTTCTCCTCCAGTCTCTTATCAAACGTTGCCTTAACAAGATATTCGCCACGTTCTATCGCCTCCAAATCGATGATCTGTTCCACCATGGATTTGAACAGTTTTAAGTCTCCAATAGTGTCTTTCAGCGGTTCGTATATAATCTTCATTATAGCAGGCGAGTTCAGCGTATCGCCATTGGCAAGCAGATTTAAAATTTTGGGCATACGTAGAGTCACCTGATACAATCGGAAAATGTCTTGCAAAGATGACTTTCTGCGAATTAGACGCTTGAGGATAAGCTGAATGTCGGGAAGCTTTTTTAGATGATTGTCATATAATTCAGTACGCAACGCGGAATCTTTGACAAAACATTCCACGATATCGTGTCGGTCGTTGATAATTGCATGATCCCGAAGTGGTTGCCTGATCCATTGGGCAACCAATCGGTGTCCTTGCGGTGTGCGACATCTGTCCACTACGCCGAGTACGCTTCGCCAGCGGTAGGTTCTGCAATTTATCAATGTTCCTGGTTTTGGAAAAAGATTGAGTGCCGAAACAGCTGCCGCATCCAAATGTACGTAACTATACAAGGATGGGAAGAAAATCAAACGTAAAATAAACATAAACGAGTAAAAACGTTCAAAACTACCGTCTGCAATCGAGCACATTGAGCTGGAATTTTCCATGGTTTCCTGTTTCCTGCAATAGGTCCAGATAGTTTATGGCGGCTCCCAAAGACATCAAGGCGAAAGTGTTTGACATCGCTGGGACAGTGTTTGCGTTTTGCTGTTGGCCTTCGCGAAAGCGTATCAACTTATCTAGATTGTCTTTAATCTCCGTAGCATTCTTTAGGAATTCATTTTTCTTCCGCACCGTGACAATCACATTGTTCCGTTTTAAAACTTGCTCGATCTTCTCGTACTGTTGTAAAAAAATAAGACGTGGCATGTAGCGGGTACTTTAATTGTCCGTATAATATTATCTTACCTCGCCTCCAACGGTAGGAAGAAGACATTCCCTTGGGCTGAGAGTGACAATAAGAGCCTCAAGCTCAGAGTAAAAATCATCGACGACGAATTCCACAACGGCCATGGTCCATTCGTTGGCTTCAATGTATCCTAGTCCGATTGAACGGGCCCGTGCCTCATGGCGCACTTGTACAGCGACCAAAGCCGAACCATTGACCATTGCATTAGTATCACTGAACAGAACATCCTCGAAATGGGCCAAATTGCCCGGCGAGCCCTTAAACTCAACCTGCCATTCGTTGGAGGATTTTTTCTGTTTTGATTTCGTATATACCTCAACTCTATAGTTACGGACAAGCAGTAAATCTCGAATAAGGGCTTCAAAGTTGGATTTGCTTAATGAGATGTACGGCAATTCGATGCATTCCGATGACATTATTTTTACCGAGTTAGTGGATTTGAACACCAACTTTGCCACCAGCAGAGCGTCTTCACCGTGGCAACTGTAGTACTCGGAACGCTCGAAGATTCTTATCGTGGTGGACGGTTTCTGGAACAAAAGATAACATGAATATGAAGTATAAACTTCGCAAGCCAAATAAGTAGGAATAATTTTACCTCTCCCAGCGAGCTGTAGAATTCCATGAATGCTTTCTGCTGCGATTTATCTGGTAAGCAAGAAATACATATTATCAGTATCCGCCATACAATGAACTTTGGTTAATCAATTACCTAAATTAAGACACTGTAGCGGCTTCAAATTCGTCATTTTGTGACTTTTTTTCGCCAATCCAATTCCAATTTTGCGACTTTTTTCACTTTAATGAAATTTATGAAAGCGCGCCAAGACCCAAGAAACTTAAGCTTCTCACCCCACTAAACCGGCAGGCATACCGAAAACGCGACGAAGGACGCCCAATAAGCAATGATGAACCTGCGTCCAGACCCGCAGACTGTTTTCAACCGATTGACGCGGATTCCACTAAAAAGAGAAAAGCAGAAGGGATCGGATTAAAGAACCGGAAGGAAGTTCCTTTTTCAACGGCGGTTGATGTTGTTCGCCCATACTTTCGCGATTTTTGTAGTTGGGGAGCCTGCCGAAAACGATTTGATTTCCACCCAATCTAACCACCATAACCGATTCAAATGTGATTTATCACCCTGCGTATACATAGCGTAGAATCTCACGATACTGATGGCTTACCCTATGTACACACTGCACAGAATCTGGAGATAATGCAAAGTGTGTATAGGAAACAGGTGAAGTCATAGCACTTTTTTTCTTTTTTGCTTTTTTTTGTTTTTTTGACATTTCGTGGATTGTTTACGTTCATCACCAAACCAGCGTGCGTTTGATTCCGGTAAAGTTCAATGGTTTTATCAGGCATATTATGTACTTTTGCCTGTTTAAATGATACATTTCCTAATTTTAGATCAAACGAGCAGTCCCTTGAACTTTCTTTACGGGTTTCTTACTTCTCAAAGCGAAAACAGCGTCTCCAACGCAACCAAAACAAAGGCACGAACTGTCATTTTTCTAATCGTCGCGAGCGATTTTGTTCGGTATGACTTCATCTGTTTCCTATAGACACTTTGGGGCCTACATACAATATCTCCAGATTCTGTGCGGTGTGTACACAGCGTTAAAAACACCTTCGATTTAACGCTGCCCTGTCAAAATTGATTTTATACTCCCCCTCTCTTCTTCCGACGCCAGTGAAATTTGCAAAAAGCGAGTGCAAAATTATTAAGAATTTTGCCATTATTTCGCTGGAGAGCTTAAACTAGAGTAATTTTCCTCTGGCGTCGTAGCCGCCGTTGAACAAGTTGGGTTGAAAAGTGCAAAAGACTGGCACAACTCCAAAGTGGAGTTGGAAAACTTGTGAACTGTGGACCAAAATAAACGCGAACGCACTTTGGTAAAAGGGAAAAGCAAGTTCCCGCAAATGCTACAGCATTAATGGTGTGGTTCTGAGACAACGCGGCTGGCGTCCGACAGCGATGGATAAGAGTAAATCACCTATACGTCGAGCCAAACGCCAATCAAAAGTGGAGGAGAACTTTTGGGACTGCAGCGTATGCACTTTTCGGAATACGGCTGAAGCATTTAAATGTTCAATGTGCGACGTACGCAAAGGTAATTAATTAACGCTTCTATCTAAGCAATTCAGCTAATGCTAATAATTCAGTCTCTGTTTTTCCCGGGGTAAAAAGAGTAGGATGCATTATAATCAATTTCAGTATACTCTGTTCCAGGGACTTCCACGCGAAAGCCACGGCTCAATTCAGCACTAGCAGCACAGCAGGCTGCTACTCAGGCCTTTCCTAGTGCGTCTGGCCAGCCAACAGGATCTAAATTGCCGGGCAATACGAAATCGTCCCGAACCAAGAGCAAACGATCAAAGCATCCAGCCAGATTAAAAAACATTGACCGGTCCAGTGGTCAAACGCGGGAAGTGACGGTCAACTCCGTTACCGTGATCATTACAGAGTATAAACCAAAGCCTCCCCCCGTTAACCGAAACGATTCTAGCGAAAGTTTTAGTGAAAGCAACGACTCTAGAAGCTAGATTGTATTCAAAATAGCCAGTTTTCATAATGTACAGACATCATGTAAAGAAACCGAGCGAAATGTAAGAACATGATATCTGAGTAGAGGCAGAGAGCGAGGCAAACCGCGTTATAGTGAATCCTTTCCAACCATTCACAATTGAAGCGACTTATCTAGGTGCCGGTCGGCGTCAACACGTCTTAGCTTGTTTGTACTTATGTAAACTTCCTTCCGTAAACCGTTCTATGAATTCCCTCTTGAAAGAGGGAATTTGATGCTAGAAGTATATCAAATTTAAGTAAGGAATGACGTAAACAAGGGTTTACTAATCCCTTCACTTTTTTTTAGTAAAGACTGTTTCTGATACGTTCGTAACGTTAGAAAGTAGGTATGATAGTAGAAGGTCAATAAGGCAATGTAAAATATATATAAATATACAAATATGAAATGTTACATCGTTTTAAAATTGTTTTTTTTTCTTTCTACCAAGCTATTCATGTTGGATCATTGTGATAGATTAAGGTGCTTATTCTGTAACTTGCGATTACGATGGCCTCTAGGCGATGATTCATTTGGTTCATTTTGTGTTCACGATCGCCTACTGTCGAGTGCATTTTTGTGATCGACAGCTGGCGTTTTGTTTACATCGAGCATCGATCTGAACGGTTGGATCAGAAAAACGATTATAACTTCCTGATTATGCATTAATAATTTCTTCCTGCTAATCGTATACTATTATTACAAAGGTTAAGGTGCTTATTCTGTACCAGGCGATTTCGATGGCCTCAGGCGTTCGATGATTCATGCGAATTTCGAAACTTCAACTCGTTGTTTCGAAACGTTTCGAAAACAATAAACAATTCAAAATGACAGTTTGGAGTAAAAAACCTGTGAATTAACTTGATTTTTCTGTATCAAAAACGACTTAACCTTTGTAATAATAGTATACGATTAGCAGAAAGAAATTATTGAAGCACAATCAGGACGCTATAACTGTTTTTCAGATGCTCGATGCTCGATGTAAACAGAACACCAGCTGTCGACCACAAAAATGCACTCGACATGCAGGCGATCGTGAACACCAAAATGAACACAAAATGAACCAAATGAATCATCGCCTAGAGGCCATCGTAATCGCAAGTTACAGAATAAGCACCTAAGTCTTTTTTGATACCGAAAAAAACAAGTTAATTCACAGTTTTTTTACTTCAAACTGTCATTTTGAATTGTTTATTGTTTTCGAAACGTTTCGAAACAACGAGTTGAAGTTTCGAAATTCGCATGAATCATCGAACGCCTGAGGCCATCGAAATCGCCTGGTACAGAATAAGCACCTAACAGCGCCTCTAGACGGTGCGAGAATTTCCCGAGAATGAGAAGAGACTGAGACAGTTTCTACACACAGCCAAAATTTGGCGGCTAAAGTCAAAATTGTCGGCAAAAGTCAAAAGCTCCATATAAAAAAAATAATGGTGTGTGTAGGGACGCTTGAAAAGAAGAACTTCAGAAAAACTACAGAATCATCGCGAAATAACTTTAACACACCTGCAAACAGCTTTTTTTAAAATATAATATGCTTTAAGCTGATCGGCAGACACATAATGCTGCACTCCAGTGTAGGCCGTACCGTAAATGTAAATTTGTCTCCATCTGCCATTATTTTTTCAAAATGTTGGAAAAATGAAGTTCTCTTTTTTTGACTTTAGCCGCCAAATTTTGGCTGTGTGTAGAAACGGTCTGAGAATTGAGACTGTCAAATCCGAACCGAGAATGCTTTCGCCCGTGTACAAACTGAGAATAGAGCGAGCCTGAGGCTCAGCTGAGCTACCTGTCAAACTATCTGTCATTGCCTGTTATTGTGACAGCAAACCGATTCTCGGGCCATTCTCGGGATATTCTCAGCAAAGTTGAGCAAATTCTTGACCCTGAAGCCGGCGATACATGAAGCGTAAACTCTCGTATAAACTCAGAATGTAATGCCAAAAAGTTTACATTTGCCGTTTACACGGTGTAAAAAAGATTATAGGTCCATGGAGCATAAATCCTAGCGTAAACGCTGTTTGCAACCGATTTGCCTCACTATATTTCCTGTTTGTGGTTTGCATTAATAGTGAGTGATCATTACTAGCGTTTTTCATCTTTTTCTTCGGAAAAAAGATCCTATTTTTCTCACAAAAGTCCATAAAAGTTCAGTGTAATTCAGATTACGCGTCTCAACCCGGTCATTTAAACATGTTCAAGTGTAAATTAATTTTATATTTACGCTTGAGTTTACGCTTCATGTATCGCCGGCTTGAGAATCGTTTCACCGTCTAGAGGTGCTGTAATTGCAGTGTGGAATTGTTGGACCCGTTGCGTTATAATGTTTTGAATCGCTACACCTTTTTGAGTTGTATAACGAATGAAATGCTATGAATACTTTCACACAGATCAGATGCGTTGCTAATGTCCCGCCGATTCAGTTTTCGTGTCCTGTCGCTAACACTGCAACTGCACAAGTAAGTGATAACCTGCGTTTTCTGATTACCTGTTGAAAATATATGAAATAGCTAAAACACGTATTTCATTAAATAAAATTTTAAATACTGATAAAACCTCACTATTTTCCCCAGCCATGGCTACTGATGTTAAATTTACGTCGCGCCGTGTGGCCGTTCCGGTCAGAAGGCATTGGCATTGTCAGGCAAGGAAGGCAGGCAGAGGCATTGTCAGAAGGTGTAACGCAACAAAGAGTTTTGAAACGGAACGCATCCAGTGCACCGCAGTTTAAGCCTCTGGGAAAGATTTTTCTTAAAACAAGAAGAGAAGATTTGTCTTCGATCAAGTGGATTTGGAACAATCGAATAATTAAAATAACAAGCTTGGGTTTTTTAATACATAGAGCATTATTTTGCGATTTTCGCTACTCAGTTTGGTCAATCACCGTTGAAATAACTTAAACCATCGAAAGAAACGTGTTTGAACTCACTCAGAATATCATTCCGTATCACCAATGACCGTACCGTGTACTAATATCAACATTAAAACAAAAATCCGCTTTGGAATCAATAACAGTAAAAATGATGGTTTTGCGGATCTTGAAAATCTGTGTAATTGTTTGTCGTTCACCCGCTTTTGCAGCAGTTTGGCGATTTTGTAGAGAATTGGCGTTCAGTGTGGCGGATGCTTCAGAGTTCGGAAAGGAATCACCATCACGGGTCTCTCTTTAACCTACCGAGAATTTGAGCTTGTTTGGAGCTATCGTCTCTCCCAGAACTTTAATTCCTTTAAAAATTGACGTTATTTTCAAAGCATCATGCAGTAATGTACACTCGTCGCGCTCATCCCGGACCGACGGATACCCGTGGGCCCGGGCTCGTCCAACAATAGCGTCAGCTGGAGCGAGTGTACTTCGCACGAACCAGAAAGAAGCGAATTCTCTTCCACGCTAAGCGATATGCCGTTTTTACCGTACATTATAGTGCCTCAATCGACGCAGAAAGTATCACATTTCCAGCCAAGACCGAACCGTGTCGCTCTATTCGCTCTACGCCGGGGCGGATAGCGCAGCAAGTATTTTATTTCCCCGTCTATCCCGGACGGCGGTTAGCATTGTGATGCTTACTGAGCCGAGCACGTCTCGTAAAGTTTTGAATTTTTCCGTTCATACCAGTCCCTACACATGGCTCTTGCTACTTTCTGCGCCTTGCTCGGCCCAAGTAAGTAGCGGCCCAAGCTGCGGTGCAAGACGCCCATCAGAATCAGATTCTTTCTGAGATCAGTCCTATGGCACCACACGCACTCCCGTCTCGCCTTTCGGGCAGCTAAAATTTCTAAAACTTGTCATTTATGAAATTCTGTGTGTATTCGTGTCTTTCTGGCCACTAGATGTATGCGTATTTCCAAGCTCCGGCAGGATGCTTGCTGGTATTCAAATTCGAAGCCTCCTCTGGCGAAGCCTGCTCATCCTCATATTCTCAATTCTCCATTCTTGCTTCTTTCTACTGGTGTTTCCTGTTAAGCAGAAGACTCCCGTAGCGACAGCCCAACACACCATTCCCAAAGATCTTTGATCTGGCTTTCGTCCTTTTTCATTACTTTTGACGGTCATTTTACCTGCTGCATGCTTCTTCCACGTTTCCCAGCCTCTTACCACAGCGGCTATGAGATGGTCACATTTGAGACCCTTTTCTGCAGGTACCCATTTGCTTGCTTGCTGCTTGTTTGAAATCATGCTTTCCTTGATCATACAGCATGGCTTGTTAGAGCATAGCACCAACCAGATCGCGTATCGGTCGAGTGCCACGCATGATTTTCCAAATCCAAGAACATTCAAAACCGTGACATTAACTATCATTTAAAGTTTAATTTTGGTCGAATAAAACTGTGCCTAGCTCAATACAACTACAATGCAATTCAGAAAAGACAGTTTCGTTTTATTTATTTCCATGTTTTGCTTGTTTCAAGTGTATAGCGAGTCACATGCTTGAAACAATCTTGCACTTCTCCTGACCACCTGCCATCTAACCGCTTAAGGGGGGACTTCGGTATTTTCGGGCCAAAAAAAGGCCCTTTTTTGACGATTTTTTGTGACGTAACCATTCAACTTTATTTATGCAAATAAATGGCATATTAATCTACAACTTTTGAAGAATATTTGATATAGTTTTGAGCAACATTCAATGAAAAACTAATCCGTGGCATCAAATTTTGGTAGTCATGTCGAAAAGGTACTTTTTACGGTGTC
>NC_064877.1:51032500-51042500 GCF_943734665.1 Anopheles aquasalis
GTGCTGCCGGCCAACCACGACGCAGGCCGGCCCACAGCAGCACAAGCTTTCCTCATTGGCCGGGAGTGCGCCCACGCTCCGCGGCTCGGCCCCTCTTAAGGCCCTTCCGCACCGGAACCAAGTTTGATGCTGATGTGGAGCTTAACCCTCAGGGCGACATGGGGATAGAGAAGGATGGAGGCCTTGAGGAACGGCCATAGGGAGATCTCCTTTCCTCCTACGCGCCGGGTCGCTTTGTTGTTGATGTTAAAGTAGAGAAACGCGGTAGTCAAAGTTTTGCTTCGCACACTTTTATTTCAAATTTATAATTCACACACTTTTATATATGAACTATTGTGTGATACTTTATATTTTAGACCAAAGTGAGTAAAAGAGCAGGTGAAGTCATCCCGAACAAAATCGCTGGCGAAAATTAGATAAATGAATGAAAGAAACAGACAGTTGTAGATGCGTGACAGTGGTATGATTTGGTTACGAATGAATTGGTTATGAATAGCAAACGTTCCAGCACCCTGCTCACACGCTTTTAGACACAGCCCGGTTGCTAGTTTAATCTATACCGTGTCCTATATATTCTCATACAAATCCAATCATTTATATTTTCTTAACGGGTGGACCATTTTCTATCATCAGAGTGTTTTTTTAAAGAGAACTTTTACTAATCAATTAAAAAATATGTTTCGGAATTACCCTCCTCCCACCCTTTTTTACGAGCTTCAATCGCTTCGATAGTCTAACGCACGTGGCACGGACGACTTTCATAGACATTTCCTCCCATTTTTTTGGGATCGTTGCTTCAAACCGAATAAAATTAGGCAATTTTTGTTCGTTTAGGTTCAATCATTATATAAAAAAAGATAAAGTCCAGTTGGTTAACATCTGGTAAACTGGCAGGCCATTCATTCTTCGCTAAAAAGCTTGTTAAATTGTCCCTGCAATAATTTTAAACCAAAATTGCTCCCCCCAAAAAAGCACTTCATCATGGTGGAACACATAATTTTCGTTCCCGTATAATCTTTCCACGCTAGATTTCACCATTTTCTTCATAAGATATCTTTTATAATACGTTGAGTATTTTTTCCGCCTTTAAAAAAAAATAGGGGTAATTAACCGTGCGGGCAAATATCCCCAAAAACGATCACACTAGTCGCATTTTGAAAAACTGAGGATGTTGTTTTGGTTATCTGTTACATCCTTAATGTTTTTGGACCACAATCTATCGTTTAGGACATCACAACTTTGCTCTAGAACAAATAGCAATTCATCAGAGAACACAAGTCGTGCCCAGCGTGCCGCGATACAAGAAGAGTTGATGTTCCATTTTTTTTTTGTTCGTTAGCTTCCGGAATTCCGTGAACATTCAATTTTTCATAAACATTATATTCTAGCTCCTATTTAAAAAGTTATACGTGGTTGATATCAAAACTTTCAAATCTGTGACCATTTTTCGTATCGAACGTTGAGGATAACGTCGGATACGTTCCCGAACGGTCTTGATCGCTTTTTCAGTACTAGCCGACCGCTTTCGCCCCGATCTTTTTTGTAATGTAACGAGGAAGTCTCAGGCTATCTTTTAAGGGATCGATATACGAAATCACGTTTGATTCCAAGATGCTTAAGGGTTTTGAAAATAGGGTTTAGACGCTCCCTATCCAACATCGTTTTTTATAACACAGACACGTAATTGTTTCATGGTTACTAAAATTAGAACCCCAACATAAAACAGACCAATTCAACTGCCAAAATGTTAAGTAAACACTAAAATTTGAGAAAACAATATTGATACTTGAACTAGGTGCCGTGAGCATATCAAAAACGTCCTTCAAAAAAGTGTATGAGAATATATTGGACACGGTGTAAAATAAGGAAATGTATCATATCATCGCGGAAAAGCACCTACTTTACCTGATAAAACCATTGAACTTTTCCTTCGATATCCTTCGTATCGCCAAACGCTTGCTGTCAGGCGCCTACATATGTCAAACAAAATCGTCAAAAAAAATTGGCAAAAAAGTGTTATGACTTCACCTGTTCTTTTATTCACTTTGCTTTAGACTGTTATACCTTTATGTGTTAACATTCTTAATTCACATAATTCATACAATCATAATTCGTGTATAGATAGTTTACTATAGCGTCTGCTTAATTCAAACGGTAGCTTACACTTATCCTACTGCCTACAAATGCACTTGCTGCTCGTTGACCTTCTTTACTTATAAAGCTTTTTACAAATTTATCCACGTTCTTCCGTTGGCGAGCGATCAACCGCAGTGAACAACAAATGCGCCCGAATAGCTTCAAACAGTGCTTCAGAAGTTCTAGTATAATCGATGGACTTTGCAATGAATCTATAAAAATCACGTTTTTCCACGTGCACTGCAACATGAAATCTTTGGAAACAAAATGATTGAAAATGATTGATAAAGGGTGACTTTTGGCAGGAACTACTGACATATAACACTAGAAGACTCTACTATCCCGTTGAAACAGAACATTTTCTCGCTCCTGTTAAGGCTTAATAGGCCATACAAATTCTCTCCTATCATCCCCGATCTATAAAGGACTCGTGCTGGGCTTTAAAAATAAATTTACCATGGATCATTATAGGAATTAGTTTACACAGCAACATGATTCAAGCATAATGTTTCATGCTCATTAGCTCCTTAAAAATTAGAGGCCCACCGTAACACAATAAATATTCATAGTGTGGAGCTCTCCATGTCTTTGGTAGATAAATTGATGGGAGCTTTACAAGTCCCAGTGTTTCTGGGATTCTTTGCTGTACTGCCATCTTATCGAAAGCATTTTTCGTGTTCCGTGGAATCATGCGGGCACATTTTTAAAAAATGTCCCGCATTACTCCAGTACCTAGCAGATGACGTGGGTCTATCACCAGTATATCGTTCACCATATCAAATTCGCTGTCGTCTTCGAGCGGTGTCCTTACCCGCCGAACTGCCCTGCCGCGGTAGCAGCGGTAGTGGTAAAACGCGAGGCGCGAAAGAGACGATGCAATGTGTGGCCATCTTTTCTTTCCCCTAATGCGGCAAAAACGGCACGTGGTGCTCACGAATAAACTAGTCTAACATATCGTTTGACTCCGGATACCCTAATTCCTATGCTGGTGCTCGTATGCATTAAAAAAAATAGACACAATTTGTCGATTCTTCATGGGCAAACCGTCCATCGCACTGCAGAAACTAAAAATGCGGCATCAATAGTATTTATCCATGAGTCATCAGACAAAATTGGAAAGCTCTATCAGTCGAACTCTAATCGTGATGACGAAAAATGTGAAGCAACTTCGTTCCGAGGTTTATGCATTTTCAAAAACTGGCATCCTGATACGTCCAAAAAGTTCATCGTGTGTCACTTTGTGAGCGCCGGATATGGCCGTTCCAGTATCTGTAAGATCTTGGCGTTATTGCCCAACAATAAAAGAATCACAAGAAGGCACGGTTCTGAACGGCTGACGACTCTGACCGACAAAAAGCTCCAAAGGATTTTGATCCGACCGAGACCGAGGAAAAAGTGGCTACATCGCTGCGTGGGATTGGCCGTGCGATCGGTGCAACTGGCCAAAAAGTTAAGAAGTACCTGGCGGACATGGGTAAACACGTCAGAAAACGGAAGTCCCGGCCACTGATCTTGAAGCAGCTCGCAAAGACTCGAAGCGATCGTTAGACGAAAAAAAGCGGCTGAGTACCGAAGATTGCGAACCCTTTCAACGTCGACAAAACGTCGTCCTCAAATGCTTTTTGCACTATTCTCAAAGTATCCTTAGCGGAAAATTCACTCAAAAAAAAATTAATGCAAATTCTTTGCTTCAGCAAGTTCACCATAGCGAAAAACGAGCACCATAGCTCCGAATATGGAATCCGAAATACGCCTACCGCTATTGGCTCCATTTCAGGTATCTCCTTGAACAGTACCATAAATGTCCAGATATGCTTTCACATATGAGTCCTTATGGCAGGAAAGCCAGCGATGTTCAAGTTCACGAGGATTTCATAGATACCCCTGGTATTATCTAACAGCTTTGGCAATATGGTAGCTAGAAAATTTTGAAAAACGTGTTGAAATTAGAAATAATTCGGCATACATGACTTAATTTGCTACTTACCTAAGCTATTTCTCCAATATTCTCCAATATATAATTGTGGCAGTCTTGGCCACAAGATTCTATTGCGTTTTGTTAATTATCAACTTAACTTTGGCGTTGCCTAGAGACGCTCGTTGCCTAGAGACGCGCGTTGCGTAGCAACGCGTCATACACATCAGAGTAAACTGGAGATTTCTCGATCTCTTTCAATCCGGGCTTTTGGCGAAGCTACACGCGTCCGCGGCACGGTGCAAGGGCCGAGTGTTAAAACATAGTTCCGTGCAATAAACCAACTACACACTCGTAACTCATCCACTCCAATCCTTTTCCCCATCGTTTAATAAAAAGAGGAACGTTCATACTATCCGTTCCTAAAGTGGTGACCCCGACGTGATCGGGAAAAGCGATTTGTGTGTTGAAGAGATTTCCGCCAATGACGTTGTGTTTTGTCCGGTGAAATGAGCAGATTTTTGAGATAGTGAGCGCGCCAGAGACACGGCTATAAAATTCGCGTATTTCTGGAGTCCTACCGTGATCGGTGTGGTGTGTGTAACCAATGAAAAGTTGCGGTTAGAAAAATCCGATATTTTCGGAATCAATCGCCATATTGGAGGACAATACGTTCGTTTCGAGAGAGTGAGACCACACGCGTTCCGAGAATAGCACCGCGCGCGATTTGTGAATAAAGCCCCTTGCGTTCCGAGAAAAAACACCGCACGCCTACTGAGAAAAAACCGCGCGCGTATCGAGAAAAAGCCGCGCGCGTTTCGTGAGTGAAGTCACGTGTGTACTGAGAAAAAACGCTGTACGCGTGAGATAGTAACTTTAAGCATTTCCGATGGCGAAAGAAACAACTGAAGAGGAGCTAGCACGCTTACGGGAAGAGTTGGCCCGTATAAAGCTTGAAAATTCGGAAAACCTTGCCGTGCCGAGTATCACGAATGAAACGACGCCGTCCTACGCTGTTAATCGGGTGGCGTTAAAGATAGGCCCATTCTGGAAGAAAAGTCCTGAGCTATGGTTTGCCCAGCTGGAAGCACAATTCGCCTTAAGTGGTATAACTCAGGAGCAAACAAAATTTTACCATGTGATAGCAGCTATTGACAGCGAAATATTAGACTGCTGCTCAGATATTGTGCGCTCTCCCCCGGACTCAGAGCAATATTCAGCGGTAAAAGCGCGCATAATGAAAGAGTATAGTTACAGCGATCAGGCGCGTATACAACAACTGCTGAAAGGATGCGAATTAGCAGACCGCAAACCGTCACAGCTACTGCGACAAATGCAGGATTTGGCACGAGGCGTGTTAACAGATGAACAGTTAGTGAAGTTTTTGTGGTTGCAGCAGCTCCCAGAGACGACCCGCGCAGTCTTGAAAATCTCCGAAAATGTTCTGACCCTTGTTCAGTTGGCCGAGCAGGCAGATCAGTTGGCGGAAATAGTTCGCCCGCAGCAGGTTTTTGCTGCAGCTGCACCACAATATCCAAGCCACTACAAGCCTCAGTATAATGGACGCCCGCGCGGCCGGTCTGGATCACGTCA
The DNA here is from genome assembly GCF_943734665.1 of Anopheles aquasalis. Classification (NCBI taxonomy): domain Eukaryota; kingdom Metazoa; phylum Arthropoda; class Insecta; order Diptera; family Culicidae; genus Anopheles; species Anopheles aquasalis. The sequence continues at coordinate 51,038,145 of NC_064877.1, forward strand.
TCGATCCCAGAGCCGCTATGGAGGTGCACGCAGAGACCATCAGAGCAGCGTATGCTATTATCACTGCAAGTATGGTGCGGATGCTCACCGCTGTATACAGCCCTGTTCCTACGCTTCAGATTCATCCACGCAGCCAAAAGAAGAGCATCAACCACCTGCATCAAAAAACAGCTGACAAGAACGTAGCAGCACAGAAGCCAATGTCGCTAACACTAACGAGCGACCTTCCGGCAGCCTACTCACCATCGTCGATAGGAAAAGTGGTATCCGCTTCCTAGTCGACACCGGCGCCGATGTTTCAATTATGCCAAGAGTCGTCAGCAGACCACCAGCTGATACCACAACTAAACAACTATTTGCTGCGAACGGATCACGAATAACAGTATACGGCGAAGAGCTTTATCAACTGGATTTGGGCTTACACCGAGCGTTCCTGTGGAAATTTGTCGTCGCCGATGTGCAATCCGCTATGCTAGGTGCTGACTTTCTTAGTCATTATCACCTGCTAGTGGATCTGCGAAACGGATGTTTGCTAGACGGGCTTACGGGTATCCAAGTGTCCGGCTCACCAGATCTGTCATCACAGATGACCATTACTACTCTGGATCAATCCTGCCCGGTCAGTGAGTTAATCAAGAAGTTTCCTGGGTTGACATCATTAACGTCACCCACAACTCCGGTCCAGTCCGGGATTTTTCATCGGATAGAAACGACAGGACCTCCAGTGTTTGCCCGACCACGCCGCCTACCGCCGGATAAGTACGCAGCGGCCAAAGAAGAGTTCGAAGCACTACTACGACTTGGAATATGTAGGCCATCAAAAAGCAGTTGGGCCAGTCCACTGCATATGGTGAAAAAGGCCGACGGCCGCTGGAGACCGTGCGGCGATTATCGAGCATTAAATTCCGTAACAGTGCCGGATAGATATCCGCTGCCTTACCTTCAAGATTTCACTGTGCTACTGCAGGGAAAGACTATCTTTTCAAAAGTCGACCTGCACAAAGCGTATCACCAGGTAGCGGTCCATCCGGATGATATTGAGAAGACGGCCATTACTACACCTTTCGGCCTCTTCGAGTTCACTACCATGCCTTTTGGATTACGGAACGCTGCTCAAACCTTCCAACGGTTGATTCACGACGCTGTAAGGGGACTCGAGTTCGTCTTCCCCTATATTGACGACATCATCATAGCATCTAAATCTCTGGAAGAACATCGCGAGCATCAGCGAGTTTTATTTCAACGACTGCACGAGTGCCATCTGAAGATCAACCCGGCAAAGTGTGAATTTGACAAGCCTGAGCTATCTTTCCTTGGTCATCAGGTCAGCGCGGAAGGTATACGCCCGCTGCCGGAAAAAGTGGAGGCAATAAGTCAGTTCACTAAGCCGTCAACAGTCAAAGAGCTGAAGCGGTTCGTAGCAATGGTGAATTTTTATCGGCGATTTATACCGCATGCCTTGGAGGCACAAGGACCATTGCTAGAGATGATGCCCGGCAATAAGAAAAATGATAAGACGCCGCTAGTTTGGTCGGAAGCTACTACATCTGCCTTTGAAAAGTGCAAACAACAACTGGTGGACACCGTCCTGTTGGCACATCCTGATGCGGACGCAGAATTATCTCTGTGGACAGATGCATCCGATGTCGCCGCAGGAGCCGTCCTACACCAAAAAGTAAACGGTCAGCTGCAGCCTTTGGGATATTTTTCCAAAAAATTCGAAAAAGCGCAGCAAAAATATTCTACATATGACCGTGAGCTTACCGCAATTTATTTGGCGGTACATCATTTCCGTTACTATGTTGAAGGAAGGAGTTTCACGATATATACGAACCACAAACCACTGACGTATGCTTTCCATCAATCTAGTGATAAAGCATCACCTCGTCAATTGCGTCATCTCGACTATATAGCCCAGTTCACTACTGACATCCGGTACGTGGCTGGTGAAGAGAACATCACAGCAGATTTACTATCGCGCGTAGAGACTATCACAACCATTTCCTCGATAGACTACGAGAAGTTATCAGAAGATCAGTCTTTAGATCCAGAGCTGGGTGACATACTCGAAGGAAGGATAAAGACGGATCTACTCCTGCAAAAGGTCGCGATTCCAGGCAGCACACGAAAACTCTACTGCGACTGTCCAAAGGGTATTTTCCGACCCTACGTCACGAAAGCCTTCAGAAATACAGTGATACGACACGTCCATAATCTAAGCCATTCAGGAACCCAACCTACTACCAAAGCAGTGTCAGAAAGGTTCGTCTGGTTAGACATGAAACGCGAAATTAAGGAGTTCGTTCAACGCTGTCAGTCCTGTCAACGCGCTAAAGTCGGACGTCACACACATAGTCCGCTAGTGCAATATCCAACGACAGAGCGCAGGTTTGCTCATATCAACGTGGACATCATCGGGCCATTACCCATCAGCTGCGGTCAACGATACTGTTTAACCATCATTGATCGTTTCACCCGCTGGCCACAAGCCATTCCTATCGCTGACATCTCTGCGTCCACAGTAGCAGACGCCCTAATGAAAGATTGGATCGCCAATTTCGGAATACCTACGTACATCACCACCGATCAGGGCAGACAGTTCGAGTCAACATTGTTCAAAGAACTAACTGCTGCACTGGGAACACAACATATCCGGACTACGGCATACCATCCTCAGGCGAACGGAATGATAGAACGATGGCATCGTACCCTGAAAAGCGCCATCTGCTGCAAAGATTCCACCAATTGGGTTAAGCATCTACCACTGATTATGCTTGGCTTACGCACAGCGTACAAAGACGACATCAAAGCATCGCCAGCAGAGTTAGTATACGGCACAACTTTACGTATTCCTGCCGAATTTCTAAACGACAAGCCGCAAGTCACACTGTCCGACCACTCCGAGTTTCGACGAACGTTAAACGAAGCCCTCGAAAGAATACAGCCAACACAGTCAGCATGGCACAGCAAGCCAAAGACGTTCGTGCATCACAACCTTTCAACATGCACTCACGTTTTCCTGCGCAATGACATCGTTCGTCCCGCTTTGACACCACCTTATCATGGTCCTTATCTAGTGTTAAAACGCAACTCAAAGTCTTTCCAGATTCAAGTAAACGGGAAAACCACCGTCGTGTCCATCGATCGCCTTAAGCCAGCTTACGGTACGGAAGACGATACAACGCCATCCTCAACGCAGACATACAACAACATTCCTCGGGGAACATCATCGTCAGACGTCGAACAGTCACCAGTGATCGAACCGAGATCGACAACATCGTCATCGCCACAACAAGATTTTTCGACTGGAGTTACACGGTCGAAACGTAAAGTCACAATTCCACTACGATACCGGTAACACCAGTCTAGGAGGGGAGTACTGTGGCAGTCTTGGCCACAAGATTCTATTGCGTTTTGTTAATTATCAACTTAACTTTGGCGTTGCCTAGAGACGCTCGTTGCCTAGAGACGCGCGTTGCGTAGCAACGCGTCATACACATCAGAGTAAACTGGAGATTTCTCGATCTCTTTCAATCCGGGCTTTTGGCGAAGCTACACGCGTCCGCGGCACGGTGCAAGGGCCGAGTGTTAAAACATAGTTCCGTGCAATAAACCAACTACACACTCGTAACTCATCCACTCCAATCCTTTTCCCCATCGTTTAATAAAAAGAGGAACGTTCATACTATCCGTTCCTAAATAATAATGAGAATGCGAACCAATCCCGCTGGTGTCTCAATACATTCTGTTTATTCTACGCAGATTACAATCGATATAATTAGCCGGTAGTGGTGTGTACGAGTTGTGGTGCTGCGTACACCTCTATGCCCTGCGGTATAGGGTACAAGCGAGTGTAGGAGTGAGGTACTAATTTGCACAGTACTGTCCGTTATTATATCTTCTTCAACTGGTATGATGTCTGGGTCTATGCCTGGCCAATAAAAAACGCGTGCTGTAGATTCCCAAGTTGTTATACTACATTTTTGCACAATACTCCACTGTGAGAAGTTATAATAACTAAATTGTATTTAAGTATTAAGTAAATAACCGAAACGTGGTGAATATTTCACAACAAATGATATTTTCTTGGCATGTGTTCATTCTAAAAAAGGCTAAAACGACTTGGCGGACAACGGCGCTCGATCACGACCGGTGGAGAAATCTTTTGTAGCAGGCAAAATATTTAAAAAGTGGAACAAGCTTTAAGAGTTTACTTTTTTACTTATCAGGCGCTACAACCAAGAGCTTTTGAACGGTCAAGAAGATATTTTCAGCTTATTTGAAGTTACTAATGAACTTTTTATTAAAGCACAATATGGGGCGAGAAACCTTTGTATTGTGCTAATTTAGTCAGCC
>NC_064877.1:51045000-51115000 GCF_943734665.1 Anopheles aquasalis
CATGTTGTCTTTTTTCAACAACATCCTGGCAGCATCCTGGCATCAATCAGCGTCGGACAGGCATCGAAGCAGAGGAGTGTTGTGCGAAGTGTTGTGTTTTGTGATGTGTTTTGCGAATAGGTAAAATGTTTTCGATGAAAAGTGTTATAAATAAAATGGGTGAAATTGAAATTATGCTTTTGCGTGCTTTATGTTGATCCGAAATATCCTAGGGGGCGGGGCTACTGGGCACCGGGGTACGGTCGGATGACTCACACACCATCGCAAAAATGCGTGGAAAATGGCACCAATACATGCGCAAAAGCAGCAAGACTTCCGCTCTGTTAGCTGCTCTGTTAAACATTAAAGGCTTCTGCAAACCAGGCGCGTAACGCTGCGTACGTTGCGGAGCGTAGCTGTCAAACGGTGGTGGAATGTATGGGATTGCACTGGGCCCTGCATACCAAGCACGTAAACGAGCGTTCCCCTGTTGACAGACTTTTTGTCAAGCAGGCGATTTTTTTCTTTCGAGTACATGCTATCTCTTTCACTCCTACGGTTTGTTTTGATGCTGTCTCACCATTCACTCGATCGCTCACGAGCGCTGCGTGTTCGGATACGGCCCCGTGCGCGTGTGTTTGTGTAAGGGCACGGCGAACGAAAGAGGAAGGTGAAAATTTCTGCTAAGGCCTGGATCCAACATGGCGTCAGTTGAAAACGAAGCGCAAGAGGCAGGATGTGCTGCGCTCGTGCATCCGAAAATTTTGAAGAAAAAAGCTAGTTTTGCTGTGAATTTGTATCATTCGTTTGTGCTACGGAGCATCTAAACCCGTGGACATTGTTTGTGGGCATGTGCTACAACGAAAAATGGTAAGAAATTGAAAAATATTTTGTTGATCAAATCTGATCATGATCAATCATGTTGTCTTTTTTCGTCAGCATCCTGGCATCAATCAGCGTCGGACAGGCAGCGAAGCAGAGGAGTGTTGTGCGAAGTGTTGTGTTTTGTGATGTGTTTTGCGAGGCACAGTGTCCGATTCAAAGGTGAAAATAAAGTTGGTGAAAATGAAATTATGCTTTTGCGTGCTTCATATTGATCCGAAATATCTTAGGGGGCGGGGCTACTGGGCACAGGGGTACGGTAGGATGACACACACACCATCGCAAAAATGCGTGGAAAATGGCACCAATACATGCGCAAAAGCCCTGTAAACAGCAGCAAGATTTCTACCCTGTTAGCGCCCTGTTAGTCTCTTAACAGGGCAATTTGAGTGGCGGTGAGCGATTTCTGTCACACGGGTAGTACGTTCCGCTCCGCAACGTGACCGGTATGTAGGCGCCTACGCTCCGCAACGTACGCTCGTTTACGTACGCAGCGTTACGCGCTTGGTTTGCAGAAGGCTTAACAGTGGACTTTGAGTGGCGCGTGAGCGATTTCTGTCGTACGGGGGCTTAACAGGAGCGAGAAAATGTTCTGTGTTAACGGGGCATTTTGTTAGGCCAACCCTCACGGTGAACTACTGAGTGACCAAAAAAATCACTAATTTCTACATTTTTGTTAACCCGCAAATCTACATTAAAATATGCGGAAACGTAAATAAATGTATTAGGGATAGGGTGAGGGGTGAAAAATTTACATGTAATCAATTAAAGAATCAATTAAAGAATCACCGTGAGTGGTGCGAGCGGCCTATACTTTATTTTTGTTTAATTTTTTTTTATATTCTTTTTATTTAGTTGCTAAAATTAATTTAGCATCTCTGAGCCTTTGCATTGATGGTAACTGTTGGCGCAACGGCAGCGGTGATTTACAAGTTATTGAAAATTAATCTATTTTCATATTGCTCTACAACAACAACTATTTTCTGATGTCTGAGATGAGTAATACTCTTGAATTGTGGTTTAGAGATGATGATATGTATCTCTCATGTAGCCAGTGTAAATAAACCGGCATTTGGAGTAAATGGTGAAAATGTTTAAGTGCAGCTAAATTAGCCTATGACTGAGCCTGATAGCCGTTCCTTACGATCCGCATGCTGCGGTACTCTTGTTTAAACTTGTTCTCCTCTATGGCAGCGGCGCGTCGCTTGATTTACTCGTCGAACCATCGAACCAAGTCTAGGGAAGCTTGGAATAAGTTTAAGGGACAAGATGATGGCAATTTAAATAAATCATTAGTAAGATATATCTTTACTGTTCCATTTCGTTTAATTGATTTTTTATTAAAACTTTAAGAGCAGTACTGTTGATATTTGGTGAAATTTTCTTGAGAGCCTTTTCAAAAGGAATACTTTCACATTGAAACGCTTGGTGAATCGACAAAGAATGGAGAATAAGGGCGGCAAAGAACAAAGGCAACGTTAGATGAGCATGGGCGGCTTCAAAGGCTATCTTTTAGGCACAAGAGATTCGTAACTAAAGGAGGTGGAAGGCATAAATGTAACAAAGAAGCTGGAACAAAAGCAACCGCCCAAAAATCGTGAGAGAAAAAATGCAGACGATTGAAAAACGGGTTTCTTAGTTAATGAAATAAAAGACGACCAGGAAAATTCAGAGAAAGGGATGATGCTTGTATCCGAAAAGTAAGATAAAAATATAAAATGCTCAAAAACATCCTAATGCTGCAAACACGTTTAATTCATTGAAATAGTTTAAATATTTTTACAAAAAAAACTTAATTCATTGTAAACTACATTAAAGTATATTTAGGCACTGCGTGTAGTTAAAATATATTCTCTTAAGGTTGGTCAAATTTGTATGTGCTTAAGTTGGCCAAATTTGTACGTGAAAATATAAATTACTTTAATAAAATTATGTGAAGGATGATTCAGGTGCGATATGTTCATTTTGTTCACTTTGCCGTTCATTATCACCTCAAGCGAACGATATCGCTTCACCATCATAAGCACCTCAGAGTTCCTCTGAATCCTGTTGACTCTCAATTGATTTATCTTTGATACGTGTATAGTTTCACAAAACTATAAGTTGTTCAGATCCACCAATATTATTGTGTGCACACTGGTAGGATTCTGGAGTGCAACAAACACTTTGAATGGTCTTTCGACTCTTTACGTCGTGAACACCGATCCTGTAACTTTTCCTTTTTTTTGCACCTTTAGATGAATCAGGAGAATATTCATACATTTTGCATTTCGTGTATGCTGGGTAACAAAGTGATAGTAGTTTATTTTAATAGAAATTTGGATTTGTTTTGCTAATTTTTTTATAACAAGGTCCCTTGGTTTGATTTTTTTGGTTTGGTGTGTGTTGATTGTAGTTGTATTTAATTCGTTTTATTTGCAAAAGCATCCTAATTTTGTAAAAAGTTGAAAAAAAGAAATGATTTTTTTTAAAACCGTCCAAAAACATGTCCTACGCTGTTCGTTTACGCAGACTTTGTGTAAACTGGTCTTTTTCGACATTCATCCAAAAATGTGTGGACAGTGGTTTGTTGGGCCACCAACACACAGAAAACGACAGAACATTACGTGCGATGTGTTGCGCTGCGTTTGTAATGAATGGTTGTTAGCTTATTTTAAAGGCCATAACAAAGTGTCTATAGGAAATAGGTGAAGTCATAGCAATTTGACATAAAGCACCAAACGTCAAATAACTGACAGCTGTTTATGTTCATCACCAACCAGCGTGCGTTTGATTCCGGAAAAGTTCAATCAGGCATATTATGTAGTCTTGCTTGTTTAAATGATACATTTCGAAATTTTAAATCAAACTCAAACTTACTTCTTAAAGCGAATACAGCGTCTCCAACGCAACAAAAACAAAGGCACGAACTGTCAGTTTTTTTCATTCATTTTTCTAATCGTCGCGAACGATTTTGTTCGGGATGATTTCACTTGTTTCCTATAGACACTTTGGGCCATAAAAAAGACACATTGGTTTTAGGTGTCAATTCCTTGTAAACGTATGGTATCTATCCCGGTAGGGCCTATCGCCCTACCGATTGCCTCGAGGCGACTAATTGCTTCTTACTGAAGCAGATACTTCATACGACTGCGCATGCTAAATAATACTGTATCTAATGCAATCGTATTTTTCGCATTGTTTCACGTGTTTTTCCAAAGATTCGTATTGAGCTGAATGCAATAAAAACGAAAGAAAAAGTGTATTTCCCAACGTATCGGAACCATCAGGCCATTCGATGGCGTCATATGTATTGCTGCAACGAGGCTTTCGCATCGAGACTCTCCCATTGTGCGACAACTGTGAATATAGGAGGGTCGCATCTACCTTTTTAAATAATAAAGCGACTCCAAGCGACATCGAAGATTAATCTTGGATGTTGTGATGCTTGGATGCTAGGATGCTGTGGCGAAATTGTGGTTTTTAGGTTGGATTTATGTTGCTTTTTATGTTGAAAAGTGCTGCTGATTATGTGAAATGTGCAAATATTGTGCTGATTCGAACAATGTTAAGTGATGCGTTCATGCTGGCAAACTAAAATAACAACATTTTATATCCGTACGATGCATGTATCGTCTCGTACTTGTGGCAAAAAAGTTGACTAGGAAGTTTCTAAATGTCTAAAATCCTCTAATAGATTAATTACTATCGGTGAAAGCCAATCACATTGCAGATAAATCTGCACAATTGAACAAATTCTCCGAGATTTGTGATAGTTGACAAGTGTTTAATCGCGCAATGCTTTTGGAGCGGCGAGCAATCAAAAGGAGGGTTTGAATAGTGAGACACGAAACGGAAATACACAACCCTCGGCAGATGACAAGACCCAAATTAGTTATGGAGTTCTGCAAATATTGTTATGTTTGGATACTTATGTACGGTGTTGGTGTTCTACTTCCACCGAACGCTGCGTTTGGTGTCTCACAAGGACAAGGTGTACCCACGTGGATGTAAGTATATGCATTTGTTTAGTTGTTGATCGTGTTATCTTAAAAACGTCCTAATATCCCATTCATTATTTTACTCCTTTTTTCGGTTTCACATGAATGTTGCTAATAATAATTAATGAAGATTGAACCTTATCCACAATCGTCAAAGTTTTTATATTTTTTTGAACAATGATCAAAGTGTTAAATTTGTGAAAAACAAATAAGTTACTATACATCATAGTCGCAAAGCCTTCCTTAAGATCAGTTTTATTTTTGTCCAAATTCTATGACCACTCTGGAACGGTTAAACACAATGTGACTTTAATTTAGACAAATGCAATTTAAAATGCGTAAACGCCGAGCCGGTGCCGCACAAGCTGCATAATGTGCATGGACTGAGGAAGTGGTACAAGCAAACTGTGATATAAATTGGGATTATGAAGATCATGTCATGATCAGAGCTTCACAATAATGAACATGGGTTTTTTTTAATTAAATCATCAATTGTCATGAGTATAGCACCTTTTGCCAGGGCAGTCTTCTTTGTTGAAGTACAATTTATGTAAGAAATCAAGTTCATACATTTGTTTCCTTAATAACTTATCTGAAATTGAAATTACAAATTTCCAAATCATGTCCTTAGCTATAGTTAACTTGTTGATAGCAGAGGTTGTCACTATTATAAATGTTTTAATCCTGTCGTTTTTGTATGTTTGTAAAAGATCTAAATTTCGTCCACGCTTGTTTATTTCGTTGTAATTTGCAAGCAATTTCATTCATGCGAGATTTTACATAACGTTGAATTCGCCTTTTCCAATATTTTCTTTCTTATTTCAGCTATCTCGGCATAAAATCACCGTTTATTGTTTTTCGGTCTGAGAATGAAGTATTATCGAATAATAGTGTTCTTCTAAATATAACAGAAATACGAAATAAATTAAAATATGTACAAAGTATCGATCACTTCATCCGTCCTATTGATAACAGTAAAACTCAGAAAAATGGCCAAACAGTTCACACTGGTGAAAGCCATGGAGAAAGATTGATAGGAGATAACAGTTTCAAACAATTCAGTTCAGGAACACCTGATGTATCATCAGTATTGAGAGCGTTGAATGTTCGTGAGGATAACATTTCCGCAATTTTTTTAACTACACTAAGCCCCTCTTTCATTAATCACTTTGGAAAGCAGAGCCAAGAAAATGTCCGTCCGACATCGGATAGTAAATTCCCCAGTGTAATGGCTAATGCAGATCACATGATTTCAGATGATGATGGTCAACAAATAGAACGTAAATACATTATTCCGTTAGCTTTAAAAACGTCAACGAACGAAAAAGAAAAAACCTCATCAGTATTCCACGGCTCATCTACGAATATCGATGATCTAAAACGACACATTTTAATGCTGCAAAATCTAACACAATCCGATAAAAACTTTCAAAGCAAGTTTGTAGTATTCCCTTCGTTGCAAAAGAATGAATCAAAGACATCACGGCCCCCACTGATTCCAGCAGTGGCAGTGTCTTCTTTACCTTCAGATAAACAACAAGCGACTTTGTCACCATCGTCGATTCAAATGAAAGAATATTGGAGAAAACCAATCGGAAAGCCGACCCCAATGAGTCAAAGCCCAGACAAAATCACTATCATACCCCAGGTGTTGGTACAAAACGACCAAACTAGTGAAGCTATCAGAGATAAGGAGGGTGACTTAGGAGAAGTATCCAGTAAATTTGCAGCTGATAAAAGCAAAGAGCGCTCTTCAGCTAGTCAGGCATATCGACGAACAAAGGTGCATAATAGTGAAGAGAAAAGTTTTATTACAAATGTTGCTCATAAATCAACAACATCCAGCATAGGTCACTTCACTGAGGTTAGCTACAAAGAAAAGCTTGTTCCTACTCGGAAACTTAGGAGGAAAAGCCAGAGAAATGTACTACTAGCAAGGAATGCTTCTGTAGCAAGTAAGTTACACGAGAATGTGTCAGAAGCGAATATAATAGCAACAACTACAGAACGTACTACAATAGTAAACAAAGATAGAACGAAAAAAAAACAACGTAAGAACAATCGACGGATATTGGGAATTGGCAGAGGCAAACAGCCTGTCGGAACTGACGATTTGAGTGACAATCCATATTCTCCAACATGGTCACAAAGCGACCGAATCAAGCATAACACTGGCGAAAGCAGTGTGAACGGGAACGGCAATCTCAAACTCTACGAAAGTACCACTTTAAATTGGACTAAACACCGGACTCGACGTAATGATAATGGAGAGCGTGAGTCCTTTAATAGGCAAGATCCTAAACAATTCCGCTCATTGAATAGTCCATCTCATCACCTGAGCAAAAGCAGACGCGCTGAAAGCCGAGTGGTTGGGCCTATGACACCATTTTCCATTGGTGTTTCAGGAAATGATGAAGGATATCTGCATAACAGTGATAAAAGTGAGCTCAATGATCGTAATCGAACCTTGCCGGTCGCAGCACAATATGAAAAGGATGTTATAGATCTTAATCCAGATCTCTGCTATTCTGTAAGTGCGATGAGCGGAGGGCAGCAGAAATTGTGTGCTCAACATACGAGCATCATGCCAGCTATAAGTCGCGGAGCACGTGCCGCCATACAGGTAAGCACTAATCAAGAATTTTGGTAGCATCACGTCACTAAAACCTGACATGAGTGATACTAGTTTCTATGCTTTCATTGTAACAAATCTTGTTAACATCCCTTTCGATATGCGTATATTTTTTCTTGATTTGTTACTTCTTAGGAATGTAAACACCAGTTCCGAAATCGTCGATGGAATTGCAGTACAGTGGATGATGTAACCGTGTTTGGCCCAATTTCAAATATAGGTATGTATAATAATAATCCAACACGAAATTATTGAGATATAGTAATTTGATAAATTGGTTAGTATAATTGCATACAAAATACAAAATTCATATAAATAGGCGCCTTTATGGTTTTTAAAGCATTTGATAGAATATAAGGGTTATAGCCATCCGAAATGGATGTTAATGTTAATACAAATGCTACGGTCGCTTAACCGTGAAAATACTCCCTATTTGAAACATGCAACATGAGACACCCGACGATGCTTTTGTTCGGAGTTTTTCCGTTTTGTCATGCTTCCGTGACTGATTTCTAATTTTCTACGCATGATATACAATGCCTGTTGTTCGATCTTGGTACTGTATCACATGCAGCCTTCGGCGAAATGTATCCCTGCCGTAAGATAACAGCATTTGGCAATCTAGCAGCAGTGCGTTAAATTTAGGTAACAATATTATTTTACATTACTGAGGTTAAAAACTCATGGCAGCATTGCAATTATTGTAACCCTGCTATTTTCATTTGAACGATACGTTGAAGTGGCCCTTATAGTCAGGATGTTGAATACTAAAAACAATACAGTAAAGTTGCATTTGGGAAAAAGCTGATCACCCGTTACTCAAAGTATTTATTGTATCATAGCAGAAAATACGAAACAAGCATTTCACGTTTTTCTGCCTTAAAACATGCAACAGGTGGTTCATTAGTCGCAAAATAATCTGCTCTGCCAATATGTCTTCCCGTGTCCATCAACCCTCCAACCTCGGGATAATGTATTCCCCTCTCACATCAATGCGTCGGATCGACTGAAATTTTGTAATGATTCAAAAAAAAAAATTTCCCCATTCTATCTTATCTTGTAATAACTTCTTATCCTGAAGCACCATTACTTCTAAATCCACACGTGTAAAACCAAAAATAGCATAGGGGACGACAATTCGTTCTAAATTTTGACGAGGTCACAGGGCACAGCTGTGTTACTCATTTTATAACGACAAACCGCGACAACATATGGCTCGTACGTCTATATATATATAAAAAAAATTATATTACTCTTTTTAAATGCAAGTGATGAGCATTAATTACATTTAATAATTATTAACGAATTTTTTTAACAAATATAAGGACGAGCAAGCCAAATGTTTAACAATCTAATTTTATTAACTCGGAAAATATCATCATCGTTTCCTTTTGCGGAAAATTTAATTCCCAGTGGTGTGAATGGAGTCTGTAAGCTTATTAACTGATGCTGTCAGCTTATGAACAATGCATAACGCTATACAAATTTAATGAACTTCGTAACATGCGGAAGCTTTGCCAACCTAAATGAGAATCATGAAAGATGAAAATCTCTGTTATATCTTAGACCAACAGTAATCCCGTTCTGCTCGAATAGGGGCATTCAAGTTATTCTCTAGAAACGAGTAGTTTACATAAAACATCCGAATCCTGGAATAATCATCCTTCCAAACCTTATATTTAAGCTTGACTAGAAACTTGAGAATATTCGGTGGTCAGAACATACAACCAGAAATATGATCTAAACATCACAACATTCTTGTCATTGTATATAGTTGAAATACAATGAAGTATTCATATTTTACACAGCGTTGACAGCTAATTATTACTTTAGTCTTCAACTTACTCATGGTCGAATCACGTGGTCTACAAGAATAGCATGTTTTAAATAAATAAATTTAAAAGGTGATTCAAGATCTTAACAAATTAAAGACAAGGTATCTTAGCAATCGAAAACAAAACCTAACGATGAACTATTATAATGTGCACTCATATGCACACGAGTAAAACTAATTATCCATTATGATATTTTCGCTTCACACAGCTAATTCCGTTCCGATACGGGTCTATCAATAAAACAACCGCTTTGCGGGCTAGTGCTGAGGATCGCAATAGATTGTCCCTCAAAAAAGTCATTTTACAATGTCAGTATTTTTGTTCTCTATTTTCAGGATCGCCTGAGATTGCCTTCGTTTACGCCTTGGCAGCCGCGGCAGCATCCAGTTTCATTGCTAGAGCGTGCCGCGATGGGCAGCTGGCCACTTGTGCGTGTTCTCGAAGCCTTCGTCCAACTAAGCTTAATGAAGATTGGACGTGGGGAGGCTGTGGAGATGATATGGAGTTCGGCTACAAGTAGGTATCAGTCTGCTCCGAGTCACTTACAGTGGTAATAAGCCACAATTTACATTGTGCGGAATGTAATGTTGCTCGCCAGTGGGAAACTCCACTTAAAATATGACCCATCCGTGATATCCATGTTACTAACATGCCAGTCAAGTATCTATGCAAGTGACACACTGAGTTATAGTTCTGAATGTAATCGATGTTTGCTAAAGCCGTGCTTGTATATGTTCTAGACAGTTTAATTTATCGGCAGCTACATGTATGAGATGTCATGCTGTTTATAGGCGGCAATCAACCATTATGCAACAATAATATAATCCATAGCCGATTTACTAACAAGTATTCTATATACATTCGCAACTCAAACATGGAAAAGCGAGCGAGCGCGTTGCGTTCAATTATTTATTAATAGTAGTCAAAATATCTTTAATAGCCGCTATACTAATCCAATTTATACTTATTTCAATCAGTTCATATTACTATTTAATTAAAATTTTTGCTTTTGTTGTTGCTTTTTACAGGTTTTCCCAAACATTCATTGACACCAAAGAAAAGGAAAAAAAACGTGGTACTCGTGGACTAGTATCAATACCCGCTAAATATCCTAAAATAATCGAGCATCTGCTGGATGCATTCAACGACACGACCAAAAATGGTGCTTTTTTCAATGAAACCATCAGTCCAGGGGATTTGGCAGTATTGCAGAAGAAAATAGCAATCGAAATAGAGAAATCAAATCTTACTCCGGCAGAAATGAGTGACTTGCAGGTGAGTTCAAACTAAGCATATAAATAAACAGATTGAAAACGAACATAGTAATCAACATTGCATCTGGCATCATAGCTTTATTCTCGTAGTAACTTAGTTGCTTTGAAATGCTCGAACGTTCGATATTAAGAAGTAGGAGCCTATGCATTAGTGCAATGGAGCATCTTTTTATCAATTCAATTATTTATCCTTATCTGTTGTGTGTGTGTCTGATTCGCCATTGATATATTCTCAAATCATTATTACACCGTTGATGATTTCCAATAACTGAAATATTCTTCTGTTAGTGCAAATGAAAATTTAAATTGAATTAATTTTAAATTTTATATATTATTTCAAATACACATATCTTTTAGGAACGAATTTACAAGGAAGTTACCAACTCTGAGGTATTCAACCTCAATAACGTCAACATTTATGAGAGGCTGAAAAAAATGTTCCGTAAGCCAGACAAAACGCTCAACGGAGTTCAGTTTAGTGCTTCTGCCAAAGCAAGAGCCCTCATGAATTTGCATAACAATGAAGCCGGCCGTAGGGTGAGAAAAACATTCCTTAGTCTATACGATTTAAAGAGTAAGGATTTACACTGTAAAACTTTTGATAAAAATCTAGGCTTTTTACCTGAGTAGGTTTTGAAAGAATTTAGTAAACATTTTAGTTGTTTTTGAAACATCCACTCGTAGCACAATAGAACGATTCAAATTTATCAATTTGCTAAACTAAATATTTTTACACATTCTGTCATTTTTCATATTTTGTTTTTGATCGAAGGCTGTCATAAAAAAATCAAGGATCATTTGCAAATGTCACGGCGTTTCCGGTTCATGCAGTTTAATTACTTGTTGGCAGCAATTGACTTCTATACGGGAAATTGGTAAGTAGCAAAGTTAACTGAATAGGTTTCTTTACAGTATGATTACAAAAAGATTCTGTGAACCAACTAACTGTGTAAAAACTGTTGCATATCTGTTGAAAGGTGGTCACCATAAGGGCTATATGGTTGCTCTTTGTTATTTACATGTTGTTTAATGGCTGTCATTTATCTCTGTTTCATTTCACATGCATGGTTCTAGGTGATTTTTTGCGCGAAAAATATGATGAAGCAACACAGGTTAAAGTTAATAAACGTGGTCGTCTGCAAGTGAAGGATCCACGGTATAGAATTCCCTCTGCCCTCGATCTAATCTATTTAGACGAAAGTCCCGACTGGTGTAGAGTCAACCGTCAGCTTAAATGGCTAGGTGAGATACATGGTGTGGAAAAGGCCAAACAACAAAAACTGAAAAACTTAAAATTTCGGATCTATTTATTAAAATAATTTATCTACTTCCTTAGGGACACATGGTCGGGTTTGTAATAAAACTTCATCCGGTTTAGATGGTTGTTCTATTCTATGCTGTGGCAGAGGTTACAACACTAAGAAGATTATTGTAAAAGAACGTTGCAACTGCAAATTTCAATGGTGTTGCCAAGTTAAATGTGAAATCTGTACTAAGACTATCGAGGAATACACTTGTAAGTAGTGGATTGTCAATGAAATGGAGTAAAACATAAGCATAATATATTGCAAAAACTATGTTGATAGAACTTCACGAGCAGCTTATGAATCTCAGTTCAAAAGCTTTTTTATCGGAAATGTTTTTTTTTTGTAGAGTCATTATCATTATCAGAGTTTAGTACAACGCTCTAGAATCCTAAGTTTTCGAATAACTAAGAAATCTACGTGTAATGTCAAACCATAAACTGTGGTCGGAATGATTCCTTTGCCTCGTTAGGCTTCCATGGCAATGATGCCACGGCTGTAAATAGTTTTTTTTGCAATAGATGTATAGCACGTTACAACAATTGTATTAAACAGTATTATTATTTGGATCTTCGTATCTTTATTAAGTCCATAATTATTTAATGCAAAGGCTAAGAGGAATTTGTTTTTCAAATTATTTCGGCGTTTTTACGCTGTTATGCATTTATTAAGAACTGGCTAGGGATAACTATATTAAGGATATCTATATTTTAGATTGGCGAAGGTTATTATTTATATTTTGAATCAATAGTAGCATAACGATATTTTCATTAGAATTTAACTTGAATTACAACCAAGAAGCCAAAATTGAATTGGAGGCAAAAAGAAATCACTAATAGACTATGACACAATACAATCATAGGAAACGAATATTTGATAAATGAAAAAGGCAAATTAAAGGAATAAAACTAACACGATTAAAATTTGATTAATTAATCCTTTAACGATGCATGAATTGTTAGAACTCGAACTGTATCGTCACCAATGAAGAAAAATAAAATGTCAAATAAATCGCAATTCATGTTAATCGGTTTCGCTTGCTGTTCTGAAGCGTCAAGTGGTTAGTACAAATATATTGTAGCTTCTGCTTCTGTTCAACGGCTGAGTATCGTTCAGGTGAACAATGGCTGTACCGAAAACATTCCAGGCCAATTTTATGCAAAATCCGATTTGGCTAGACCGACGAGAGTACTGACGAAATGGAAGTACTGTGCGCACTAAACAGCGCATTGTACAAGCAATTGAAAGTCCTCATACTGCGCAAACCGCAATCCAGCTGGCGAACATTACTCAGCCGTTGGCTACTAGATAACTTATTTGGGTTAAATAAAAGAGGAGATCCTTAAAGAGGTGTTGCCTTCCGTGACCTTTTGATTTCTTTTGGAATCTGAATGGCCTTGTCCTTCATTGTGGTTTTGCTTTTTCCCTGATTCTGGATGCAACGTGATTACTCTTTGAGCTAGTTTTACAAATTCCTGTGAATTGGTTAACCAAGCGAATGCGGTCCATTTCTGCCTAGCTGCCTTTTCACTCAGGATTTAAAGGGCCTTTGTAGTAAAATGTTCACTGATGTAATTCTTTTAAGATCATCCCACAGATGATCACCTATATGTTACCATACAAAAAACATTTGAAAGCTGGCTTCAAAGGTAGAAGCTGAGATTTTGCCGTTAAAGACAAAGAGGTTCGGGTACATGAGAAAATCCTGTTTTCACGTGTGTCGTGCACTAAGAACTTCCTGAAACTCATGAAATTGTTGATAGAGAACGTCAACAACAATCAACAATAATTGATCCATTTTTTAACAATAAATTTTTATTTCAACATGCTAACATGCAACAAAACCTTTTTTCAACACATCGAATACAAAATGTTATCCCGCCCCCACTGTATACACCAGACATTAATGACATTAAGAACATGTTCTTTCTAAATACTACTTGTTTGGTTGTTTAAACAAATGTTTGGAAGCACCTCACAGCACCTCACTCTTTATGAAAATATTGAAAAAAGGGTAGTTGCCTAAACTGTTTCAAAAGATGAGCAGTTCTTTCAACATGCAATTCGAAAATTGCCCAAAATATGGTAAAAAGTAGTGGCTAGCGGTGGGCAACATGGTTAATAAGAAGATTATGTTAAGATTTGTTGAGAAATAACCGATAAAATTTGGTACAAAATGCGCGGATTTCAACGCACACGCCTAGTATTTTCATGATTGATGCTTTGAAACAGTTAATTTATATTCCGGTATTTTCTTATTATTTCTCCGGTATTCACGCAACCAGCTGATCTAGAATACGGTTTTGATCCTGTCGGAAAAGGACTTCCGGTTCCTTTATCCTGTCGCTTCTGGATCTGGATGGAGAGTTCAGTCCAGAATATACTGTTAACAACAACAGTTAAGGACACAATTTCTAACCAAACCACGGAAAAATTGCGGAAAACAGCGAAAAATCAGAAAAACAGCGGAATTTAAAGGCGGAACCTGCCTGTATAAACAGACGGTCAGCAAAATTCGAACTTTTCTCGCCGCCATATTCGACTTTGATGTTTAACAGGTTGGCAGCATTGTTTACGTTCTCCACTAGGCAGTGTACGTTTGATGATACGAAGGAAATCAGGAAATTTTCAATGTTTTTTTTCATGGCATCGCTTTTGCTCATTTAAATGAACCATTTTCTCTCTTTTCAACAAACGAGCGATTGATCGATCACTTACGGGTATCCGTGGGACTGCCGGAAATAAACCGTCCAAAAAAGCGTTAGCTGAAAACAGCATGGACTGCGTTTCCACCGAGCATCATCCGCCGGTAACGTCCAAACCATCATTGTTGTCTCGCGAAGGGATTGAAAACCTGACCTTTTGCACTTTTACACTTTGCACACAATCAGAATGCGTTAATACTTGAAAAACTTTAACTTTCTTTACGGATTTCATACTTCTTAAAGCAAAACATCTCCAACCAAACCAAAACAGGCTTCATAACTGTCAAAATTTTTCTAATCGTCGCGAGCGATTTTGTTCTACATGACTTCACCTGTTTCCTTTGATTCGGGTCCGCAATTTCTGTGTCCGCGCCTTAAAAAACTTGCTGTGTTTGTTAAACTAAACTAGAAAGACATTTTCAATCCACGGACTTATGCGTTGCTGTAGTTTAGTCTGGAATTGAACGTAATCTCCAGTGCAGAGCGTTTGAAGTTAGAGAAAGTGTGCTGAGGTGCTGCTGAATTTACACTCGAACGAAGATGGTGGACAAATTGGGTAAGTTTTGCTGAAGAAGGGCGATGTAAGTAAGACTTAAAAACATTCTTATCGAACAACGATCTCTTAGTTACTTGCAACGTTGTTGGGCATAGCCTGATGGGCCCTCAGTGCAGGGAGGAAGTAGACACAGTTGTGTGATTATTATTAGCGACTAGACGAAGGAAGTAGGAGAGCATAAAGAATGCATGATTCATCGCGATCAAGTCTAGGAACTAACTTCATATGAGCCGATTAATTCTGATCTATAGGAATACGTATGATTCGAAAAGCTTACGACACCTAGATGTAATAGAGTTTTCTTTTCTCTTTTCCCCGGAACCACAGTAAACAGCGAAGCAAATGCTCGGCGAATACAAATGGTAGAAAATTGTTTCGGAACATCAGGTCAACCTCTGTTTCTGCCGGGTCGTGTGCTTGTTGGCGAAGGGGTTTTAACGAAGATGTGCCGCAAGCGTCCGAAGGCACGGCAATTCTTCCTTTTCAATGACATCCTTGTGTACGGCAACATAGTAATCGGCAAGAAAAAATATAATAAACAACATCTTATTCCGCTGGAGGAAGTTCAACTCCAAGCCTTGGAAGACAACGGACGTGAGTACATTGCCATAACAAAATCGACCTTATCCCATTGATTGGCAAATATCATTGTGCTGATAAAATTGTGTCGTTTGTACGTAGAATATCGCAACGGTTGGCTGATACGTACGGCAACTAAGTCGTTTGCAGTATACGCGGCAACACAAACTGAAAAGCAAGAGTGGATGGCTCACATTAATAAGTGCATCGAAGATCTGCTTCGAAAAAGTAGGTGATCTATTTGAATTGACTAAACCGAATTCTAATGAACTATTTTCATAAAAGGTGGCAAAAAACCTGTCGAAACACATGCTGCCGTATGGGTTCCGGATAGTGAGGCTACAATATGTATGCATTGTAAAAGGACACAGTTTACTATGTTAAACAGACGGGTAAGTAGCAGTTAAGCAGTTATTATTACACGCGACGATTCCTTGATAGTGTGAAGAATATTCATATTCACTATGAATGCCCATACTTTTCCTCCTGCAGCATCATTGTAGAAATTGCGGTGCAGTCGTGTGCGGCCCATGCTCTTCGAAAAAGTTTTTACTGCCAGGACAAAGCAGTAAACCGCTTCGCGTTTGTTTGGACTGCTATGATAATCTAACTGCTATGAAAAGAGATGGGGTATGTACCTTCCAGGAGTGTTAAGTGTAGCAAAACGGAAACTTTATTCAGTTGCTTCTGTATTTCCAAAATCGTTCTTGTTTGCAGAGTAAACCACTAGTGGCTAATAACAGCAAAACAGGCAACTCTCCGGAGAGTTCCGGGGAAGACGACACTGGTGATGAAGATGATCACGTTAAAGACAACAATGCGCATGATGAAGTAAGTACGGTAATTTATGAACGCTAAGTGAATTCACTTGTTCAACCCGTAGAGCAAAGCATATGCCGATTAAGCGAATTTTATAACTAAACTATTTAATCCTATAATCAAACGATCATCCCTTACTAAACTAAATTATATTTTTTATCTCTAATTGAATTTTCATTTAAACCCCATATGCTCTTCACGATGATCGGGCGTTTAGGGCTTTACTAGCCACTGTGCACCGATTGTGGTATGTGTATGATAGTGAAACAGCACCTGCAAATCGAACAACCTTGCGTAGAATTGCAGTTAAAATATAGATTGATGCAAATCTTTCAATCACCCTTGATTTCTGTCAACAGCAAACATACTCATTGTTGTGATCGCACGTAAGATATAATACATCTTCTATATATATATAAAAATCAAACTCGTACTTTCGAACGCGCATAACTTGCGAACGGATGGGTCGATTTCATTCATTCTTGGCCCAATGAATTCGTCTTGCTCTGCGGAAGGTTTATACGTTACGTAAATTTTGAGTAAGTTCTATCCTTTTATTGCAAATTGGAACTCAATTTTGCACCGGACTTCCACTTCACAGCCTACTTGATTCGATATTCCTCCTCCTCCTTTTCCTTCTTTTTAAATGTATATTATTGATAGTTTCATTATTTATTGATCAATAGAAGAATACATTTGATCTCGTTATTTTTCACACTTTCTCGATCGATATATGGTCTGTTGTCTGTAATTATACACGATTACAACAATACAGACCGCTATCCCTAATCAATATTTTTTATTTCTTTTGTTTTTCAGCCAAGATTCTACAGTGATGATAGACTCGAAAAATAATATTTGTTGCAGCAATGGAGTCGCCGTCAACTTCTAAAGTGGGTCTTTTGCAGCGACATTGTGAATATTGCTGGAAACGTTTTTCGTCAATCATCACACTCAAAGTTCTTCAGTGTCAGCATTGATTCCACAATTTATAACCAGATTCTGCGCCGCTTTAAGGCATCATATTTATATTCGCGTAGCCCTTTATATATCAGAGGTTCGATGACGAGACGAAGTGAGATATGAAGGCGATTTTTTAAACGATGAGATGGTCGAAGAGATATCGAACGGTTTATTAAGTTTATTATTACTACACAGTTCAGACAACACAGTAGCGCTGAACAATTTATACTTCAACAACTTTTGGTTTAAAATAAATGTTTATAGTAACTTCCTTTCATTGGTTATTTTTAAGTTATTATATTATATATTATTATAGTTGCTACAAGTCAGCTCTTGCGTGGAAAAAAAGAATATTGTTTTAAGAAAAACATAAGAATGTAAATGCAATTCTATAATAGCAATGATTGAATATGTTCTTGGAATGCAACGCATAGAAAATCAATATCGTCAATTTTGTTTTGTTCACAAAACAAGATAAAATATAGATAGAAAATAACAAAGTATGTATGATATGGACGAAAGAAATCTTCTAATTTTAAGAATCGCATTCAATCGCTGTTCGGATCCGGATGTTGCCATGGACAATTTTAATAAAATTAGAATTTGATGAAATACGAAAGACTGTTTTTGGTTTGGCAAGATGACCATAGCACGGAATATTTGCAACAAATCGAACGCATCTCTGTCCGACTGTAGCTGTAAAGCACATGTTCAAATAGGAATCAACACACGGTTGACGCGTGTCACATGTATTCCTTTTTTGCTTACGTAGCTTACGCGCATCATTTACTGTAATTTTGTACGTAAAAGTGCTGCACTTTTAACAACACATCGGTTGGAGGGAGTGCAGGTAGGTCACATCGGCAAACTTATGCTACAGTAGCGATTATATTTATCCAGCATCTAGCGAATTCGTTTCCCCTCCAGAGGAAACGCAACAAAGCGCAACCATTGTGCAGACACTCGCAATAAAAAGTGACTAGCCGGCTTCGTCGACTGTTGTGATTGTGAATTGAGATTTCTCATTTTCCAAGTTTTAGTTCTAGCCAGCGTAGTCTAGTAGTTTAAAAACCAAATTTAGTCAACATGCGAGTTCTAAAATTTCGGAGAGCTCCACACTGGAAGATGTGCACTTTGATGTGGCTGGGTTTCTTCGGCTGGATCATGATATCGGCAGTGGTTGGTCTACGCCAATATTCTGAAAATGATTTACGGAAGCTACGGTTCGTGAACTCCACAAGCGAGTTAGCAAGATCTAGAAGGATGATAATAATTAATAATAATGATAAAACTGTTGTTTCTCTTCAGCGAAAGAGTGCGGCGCATGTTTGAGCACGCCTACGATGGATATTTGCGGCACGGAGTTCCCTACGATGAATTAAGACCGTTATCCTGCGACGGTATTGATACGTGGGGTAGCTACTCCTTGACCTTGATAGACGCCCTGGATACCCTGGCAGTGATGGGAAATTACACGGAATTTGGTCGAGTCGTGACTTTACTAAGCGACCAGTCGTTCGATGCGGACATCAATGTCTCCGTATTTGAGACGAACATCCGCATCATCGGTGGTCTGCTCTCTGCCCATCTGCTGTCGCAACAGGCCGGAGTGGAATCCTTGGAACTAGGATGGCCATGCAGTGGTCCGTTGCTTCGATTAGCAGAAGATGTAGCACAACGTTTGCTTCCTGCATTCGATACCGCGACTGGAATGCCGTACGGCACTGTAAATCTTAGACATGGTGTGCCCTACGGAGAAACATCCGTAACATGTACAGCCGGAATAGGAACATTCGTGTTGGAATTCGGCACACTGAGCCGTCTCACGGGCAACTCAATCTACGAACACGTGGCGACCAAGGCCATAAAAGCATTATATGCGCATCGCTCCCCAATCGGTCTCTACGGTAATCATATCGACATTCAGACAGGGCGCTGGACCGGCCAAGATGCGGGGATTGGTGCTGGAGTAGATTCGTACTACGAATATCTGGTGAAAGGTTCGATTTTGCTCGAGAACCCAGCGCTGATGGCCACCTTTCTTGAGGGCAAAGCTGCAGTCGACCGCTATTTGAAACGGGACGATTGGTACGTTTGGGTTAGCATGACGAAGGGTCAGCTTACTCTGCCAGTATTTCAATCGTTAGAAGCCTATTGGCCCGGACTACTGAGTCTCTTCGGTAGCACTACGGAAGCGCTTCGTGTACTGTACAGCTACCAAACCGTGTGGCGTCAGTATGGATTTTTGCCCGAATTTTTCAACATTCCCACTGGCGAGGCCGGTACGAATAGGGAAAACTATCCGTTACGCCCGGAGCTGATAGAATCGGTGATGTATCTGTATCGAGCGACAAGCGATCCTTTTCTACTAGAGTTAGGTGAAAACATACTGGAGAGCATCGAACACAGTGCAAAAACTGCCTGTGGATACGCCACCATTCGAGATGTGAACAACCATCAGCAGGACGATCGAATGGAATCCTTTTTTTTGGCAGAGACAACCAAGTACCTTTACCTGCTTTTTGATACGAATAATTTCATTCACAACGATGGGCGAACCAGTAGCATTGTAAAGACTGATGAGTTGCATGGGGAGTGTGTTCTCGGTGCTGGAGGTTACATTTTTAACACTGAAGCCCACCCTATAGATCCTATGGCACTTCGTTGCTGCGAAGCGAAACACACAAACATCTTTTCCAACAATGTTCAGCAACGCGGCCAGATCTTTCGTTCCAGTAGAAAAACACGGTCAGAAAAAGGAAGAAAGATGACGGTATCCACTGATCTATCCATGGACGAAGCAATATCCACACGGGATGGGTTTACGCACAGCCAGAGACGAGAAACAGCTTCACAGGTTGCAGAAAACGTCGATAAGTCTACTGGGAGCATTAACAAGGATGAATCAGTAGCACAGACAGAAGGACCCACTGTCATAGTAACAGTCGGTAAAGAAACTTTAGCAGGAACATCCCTGCCAAGCAACGACAGAGACGGTGGTGAGCATCTCACGGAAACTGCGGCAGAAATTTCAGGAAAAAAATATCAGTCTTCGAAAGAATCTATAATGGATGCCGAAATCGTCAGAGTAGAAGATTACGAAAGTCTAACTGCGCCATTTACTCCTCCACCAGCGCCGGGTGGAGCAGGAATTGTGGACAGTTGGACGAGCCACAATGCACCGGTCACTACGCTTTTACAATTCGTGCAGGGAATATTTCCCCAAAAACCTCAGTTCGAGTATGGGTGTTCATCGGTCAATGAAGAACGGATACACTTGATTAAAAATATCAAAAGTTCTGAGAATACTAACAAATTAAATAGTTCATCACTTCCTTTACTCTTGCCCAACAACTCGGCTTACCACTTACTTGCGTGTAGAGCGCAGCACTACACCGAGAGACTAACGTTGTTAGGGGAGTTTATAAAATCTTTCTAGCGGTAAATAAAGTACTGATGATAGTTTTAGAAGATTGGTGTCCAATCTTTTTCGCCAGGAAACATAAACCTATGGGCGAACGAATTGGGAGAAAATGAGGTCCTGCTTTATGGTGTTTGCGATTCCTTGCTCTATCACAATTGTTGGAAATAAACGTGAACATTTGTGATTGAAAGAAGCATTGACGGTAGCTTACAATGGGCTTAAGCGGCACGAAAGAACCTTGAGAAAGAAGTGCCCTAGCAGTCTAATAATAAAGCACATTGCATTCGTCTATAATGGAGTACCAGATATCACTGTATTGTTAAGCAAATATTTGTTTATTATCATGCATTTTCAAACCATGTTTAGTACACTATGAACTAGCGAAAAAGAACCATCCGAAACGCCTTCGCGCATTCGACAATTCTTCGCAAAAGTAGTAGGAAATATCTATTGAACCAAAATGATTATGTATAAGCAGAGGGGTCAGTTTGTAGATTTACTGAACCTAACAAGTTTACGGTAGACCTAAGAGAGCAAGTAATCTATTTTTCGACCATCAGCCAAGAGAAACTTAGAATCATTCTGTTTTACACAACAATCCATCCATAGAAAAACAATTTCTTAGTTTGTATCACTGATCAGCTCGTCGCATATTTTAACTAGTTCTTCATTTTCTTTCGATTTTTGAATCAGCTGCTCGTTGATCGAAATTCTATACAATTCTTCCTTTTTAATTTGCGCCTTCAATTTGGCCGACTCCTGGGAATGGTTGCGGTTTGCCTCGTCTATTTTGGTGTTGGCACTAGAAATTGGGAAAGGGAATCATTACACAAATACATTATAAATATAAGGTAATGTATACGGTAAAGTAAATTAAGTAAAGTTCGGTAAACATTCACTATTACCACACTGCTCTCACTGATTGTAGGTGCGCTCTTTTCCACAGAGCCAACACGTAAATGAATATATTAGTTTGAAGCAGTGAGTTGCTGCACTGCTGGAGCTCTCCCCATTCCTTAATAGCACAATTTTCGAGTTTCAGCCACATGTAAAAAAGCGCTCGTGTGGTTTGGGGTGCCCAATGAAAGAAGGGGAGTAATGGTGGAGGTTTTTACCAACTAGTCAATTAACTTGGTGCATTCATTAAAGAAAATCAAACTCACATTTCTAGTTGGCTCATGGCATGGCTTTTCATCTTCTCATATCGTTGCTCTTGGGCTCTTAAGCACTCTTCTAACTTCAATACTTTATTCAAAAGTTTTTCTTCGCGTTCTTTGTACTCCACGGCGTTTTTCTTCATGCGTTCATATTTTCTAAAATAAAGAATTAAATAGTGCCACCAATTAAACATTTTAACACGCATAGATAGGAAGAAACACTTACGCATACAAATTGGAAAATGTCTTTTCCAGTGACTCCAGATGTTGAGCATTGATCTCATTGTCTTGCTTGAGACTTTCACATTCTAGTTCATGAGTGCGAATAAGAGTTTCTTTCTCCGATATCAGTTCTGCTATGGTACGTTCGTAGGCTTCAACGACGTTGCTATAAGAGACATTAAGTATCCATTCTACATCATTGTAAATTTATCTACATATTAAATATGATTGATAATGGCACAAGGTCTTTCGTGTTATTCTATGCCATACACATCAAAAAACAAAAACTAAAAATCAAAAGTAGCAATGCTTGTTATGAGTGATTTCAATCAGTAGATACATACCTCATTTTACAGATAGTCTTATCTTTTTCTGTAATTCTTTTAAGCATACTCTCTTCCCTCAAGTCCACAGCTTGCATTTTTTTCTCCATATCTGCAAAGTTATTTCTAAAAGAAAAAATAATTCTTAATTGTTATAAAAACCATGCATTGCAGGTACACTCTTTTCTGCTATTGCTGATAAAGTATAAAGTAGACGAATAGTGTAAAGATAGCACCAACGTTAATTTGAAGGTTGAAACCTGACTGGTAATAATAGTTTTGGTACACATAATTCGATGTTTTGAGAATTTTACGATCTATGTGTTTATTTTAGAAGAAAACTGATTAGCCAGAAATACTGTAAAATGCCGAACGATCAATCGATCGGTATACAAGGTTTTCTTTGAAAAATCATTCAGACCGTGAATTTCTTGCAGGGTTCACGTTTTGTATGATCAACTTTCTGGGATACTGTATTTCGTTGGGTACTTTCGGAAAGTTTTTCCTCATCTATACAGTGGTAGACATTCGTTTAGCCGAACCTAGAGGTTCAGAAGTAAAACGGCAATCACTTTCGCATCACAAATAATCAAACTCTGTAAGGTTTACTGCTACTCTAATCGTTCCATTGGTTCAAATATTCACAGATAACAGAAAACCATACATTATTTCTTTTGAAAAATATCAAATGGTGAAGTTATACCTCCATTAAATATGAACAAAATAGTGTCGTAACGGTAAAAAAACGAATTTTACATAAAATAACCAACAATCTGCTATCTTTTGGGCTTATTACAAGAAATATGCTTAAACCAGTAATAATTAGACTCATTTTATACAATATGTGCCACAGAAAATAATGAAAATTATTGAAAATTCGAAGCAAAGCCATAGTTTATTGATACCCATTAGGACAACAGACTTTTTTGCCATGCATTTAGTTAAATAATGGCAAAATGTAGTATTTTTCAAAGCAAATAAGTATTCTTTTGAAGATTTGGATGAATAAAACCTTTATTGGTATGATTTCAGCCACAAGGGACCCACCATACCACATCGTAAGTTCCAAGCTAAATCTCGATATTAAAGGTTTGATGTCGTAAGTGACTTGCTCATCATGCGCAGTTTCCCAGTTGTTTAAATTAAACGCAAATGGCTTCAGTTATTTACAAGGAGCTTGTAAAAGACGTTTTAATTGATCTCATTGAAACTAAAGAGGTGTAAGACCAATTGAACTCATTTTCACCAACAATTGAATGCATGGTTTAAAGACAAAAACGTCCCTTTTTCCAAAAGTTTGGCATGAATTTCTTACTGCAATCACATAAAAAACCTTTTGTGTTTGTTATTTGTATTGGTTTTTGCAAAAGCTCGGCAAATTCAAAATATTTCGAGTTTATGTTGAGCCATTGACGACTGTTAGACGAAAAATTGATAGGAAGCCCAATAAATCTTATCGGAACTCATGGCAAATGATAGTTTTGGATTTGTTAGAAATGCAGGCAATAATAAAAAATACCAACTTGCACATTATTTCCAAAAAACTATTGAAAAAATGTGATTTTCAAGCAGTTCGGCTAAGCGAATGTATATGTGCAATTTTCATATTTTCCTCATATTTTCTCGAAAAAACATCATTCTCGTTTTTTGTTAATACATGTGTTAAAGAACGGTAAAATATATCGTTCCTATTAATCAAAATGGAAAACGGATGGCTAGTTTGAGAAAAATCTCGAAAAAACTTAGTTCGGCTAAACGAATGTCTACCACTGTAGTTGATCGATTTTTCTTGTGTTACCAGCATTTTTTGTTCGCTGTTTTACAAAATCTATTATCCGCTCTCTCTTTCCCTCTCTCTCTCTCTCTCTCTCTCTCTCTCTTTTTCGTTATATGGTATTGAAGACATGGTTGGAACGTGTCGGAACCAGAATGGATATGAAAAATATATGGTAAAAGTATCCGGTTTTATACATACAATGTTATGAACGACTTGTACATTAGACTTGTACATGTAAACAATCTGATATTGCTAAAACGGTAAAAGACTAAAATAGGCCCCCCACTCACGGTGAGCTACTGAGTGACAGAAAAAATCGCTTTTTAACTGATTTAATGTATTTTTTTCACCCCTCCCCCTTCCCTAATACATTAATTTACGTTTCCGCATATTATAGTGGAGATTTGGCTACCAAAAATGTAGAAATTAGCGATTTTTTCGGTCACTCAGTAGCTCACCGTGATTGGGGGGCCTATTTTAGTCTTTTACCGCTAATACTAAGAATTGTATCTTAACTTACTCATCAGTTTTACATTTCTTCTCGACTTCATGGCTAGCGTCTTGAACGTGCGCGGCGTGGTCGTCACTTTAGAAAAGCAAATACATTATCACACAATCAGAAAAAACACCACATTCGGTTAAACAGGTGGTACTTACCTCATATTATTAAGAAATTTGTGTTGTTTTTCTGTTATGGAGATATCGAGCATATTGTTCAATTGCATTAATTCATTATATTCCTGAAAAAAAGTACAGACCAAAACCATGGAAAACATATTCATCATTGAAAATCTTGGGATTTTCTTACCTTACGATCAGTAGGGCAATTGGAGAAATCTGTCTGTTTCGCCAAGTCGCAAGGTGGTGCCACTTCTGGTACAGTTAATTCGTCAGGCTCAAGTAACTCCACAGCATTTGTATCGTTCTTGCGGTTCAAGTTATCGGCATTTTGTAGACGTTCTTCGTCTCGATTTTTGTGCAATTGTGCAAGGACGTTTTGATTCAATGTGCCAATGGTAGCCGGCAAGCTATGTTCATTTACTTGCAGTTGTTTTCTATTTTCGCTGGAGCCTGTTTCTTTTTTTCCTTGTTCTTCCGAACCACAGGAATACTCTACGTTCTGGGGCTGGTAAGGGCACGTTGCAGATTCAAATAAGGATTGATCTAGTAATTGAGACGGCAGTTGTTTCACTTCGTCGAGTGGTATTGGCAATCCTTCGCTTGCCGAATAATCAATTTCTGGTAACCCGCCTGACTCATTAATAACGACACTTCTCTGTATAACTTGGTCGTTTGATTTGAGCAACAGTTCGGAATCCGATGGTGTAAGATAGCTGGATTTCGCAGGAGAATCACAGATTTCCTGTTTTGAAGGGAATTCTGATGCTGAGCTCAGATTAACACAGTGGTCGCCAGATGGTCCAAAGTCATCAGGAAGTAATGAGTCCGCTTTCACAATAGTTTGTCGCCTGAGCAGCGGATCGAAGTTTATGAGCACTGAATCCCTTGGCACAACAATGGATGTGTCCGATGCACTTTTTGTAGCCGCGGTTTGCGAAGATCCTCTGGATAATAAACAGTCGAAATCGATCGCGGAGAAATTATCTGAAACAGAAGTGCACACACTATAGTGGGGATGAGTTCGACCTCTTTCCTACACAAAAAGGCCTTCGTTATCGCCTAACTATCGCAGAAGAAAATATCTGTTGTCGTAGGAAGTCAAGGAATATAAATTTGCTTGCGTTTTCTACGGTATTCTGTACAAAACAGGAATACGCATAAAATCAGAAACTGGACAAGAAAATCCGAAGGTTCCGAAATCCGAAGAAGGTTCGAAGCGTACAGATACAGATTATCGCCCTCTCGCTCGGACATGCTATTGGTTTGCTGCTGCGAGTTCAGTACTCCAGCACTCTGTCTGAGTCGGAATGTGTGATCGGTGGACGCGCGGTGCAGCATCAGAATTTGGATTAATTGATTGAGAATAGAAACGTAAAACCCTATTTTGCTGCGGTAGTCTTGTCTAATGCGAAACATTAAGTGAATACTGCGACGTTCGAGAGGAGAAAACCCTAAGTTACGAATTAAATTTGGCCTGAACGCGGGAACTTCAAAACAATAAACGGTCCGTACGTAGCAATAGCGCTTACATTAAATTATGCCACTTTTACTTACAATGATTGCCTGAAGTAAATTTTTCCTCTTCTAACGGACAGTTTCCAGCATCGACAGTCTTCGATGGGAGCGTGCACGGTTCGATAGGAAACTTATCATCAAGCCCTCTATTCGTTAGGAGGGGAAATTCAAATTTTTCATTCGATGCATCGCCACACTGATTCTCTTTACCAGAAGAATGTACATCTTTCTTAGGCGAATCGAAAATATGCAGTTTCACACGATCCATATTGGTGATGGTGGGGATGGGCAAGTTTTGATCATTCGTGTTGCCCAATGGAAAACGCGTAGCATCTCCAGCTTCAACGATGTGCTCGGATCTTTTAGGAAATTCGTCAACGATTAGCGTGCTGCTAGTTTTTTGATCAGATAAGTTAACGTTGTTCATAAGTTGCTGACCACAAACAATCTCGCCGGTGGCATCAGTGCTAGATTGCTGAAGGTTATTGTTATCGGTATCCAGCAAGTAACTATTGCTTCCTTCGTCGACTATCAACCAACGACAGAGATAAAAATTAAAGTTAATTAGTACATAAGATCTATCATGACACAAAACAACACTTACCGCTCATAGCAGAATGATCGTAAACACTCAGATCCTCGAAGGAAACCTCCATCATTCCATCACCCATTTTTCCGCCGGCTTTCTGAAAGTGATAAAGAAAGATTTTCAAATTAATAAACCTGCCTGTTCCAAAAGCCTAGTCGACTTGCAAGACGGTGTGTGTGTCGATCGTTTATTTTTAACCGAACTTAAATATTTACGCACACAACTTTTTTTAAGGTTGTGTTGTTTTCCGCGAAAAATTCCTCCGGAATAAGCGGAGCAGAAGGGCCATATTGATTGCCTATTAGGTTTGTCTTTTGTCGTGGCCTCTTTTAAACAAAACACTTCTTCACTTCTAACAGTTTGCAGTCCTGCTGGTTCAGAAACTTGGCGTGTTTCCAAAGCAGCGTAATAGCATTTCCGAAGCACTTACTGAATATGGCAGCAATTCCACAATCCCTCACTGAAAAGCACAATAAAACACCAAAATAATCGGGAAAGTAAGGCACATCCACAATCTCCGCCGTTTTAGGTTAAAACAACCGCCGAAACGTTAGCTGCTCTGTTGCTGTAAGAGTGTTTCTACACTGCGCCAAAATTTTCGCTGCCAAAAAGGAAACTTATAGGATTCCCATAGAATTCCTATTGGAATATGAAAGATTTCTATGGGAATCCTATAAGTTTCGTTTTGGCAGCGAAAATTTTGGCGCAGTGTAGAAACGGTCTAAAGTAAGCCGACTGCGCAAATTACAGTACGGGATGGCAACATTGTTATTTTTTTTCTCACTACTCTAGTTGTCAAGTGAGCTGTTGTTGTCAATGATGAAGTTGCCGTGGCGGACAATGTAGACACGCGGCCTGAAACGAAAACACGTAAAGTCGAAAATTAGGAAATTCTTATCACTATTTCGTTCGCGATAAGAAAAAATTCCAGACATTCGCAACTTCCACCGTCGTCATCGTTGAAAAGCAGGCCAGGACAATGCAAACCGCGGAAAATTACATCGCGAAAGATTTACCTAAGTGAAACTGGAATCTGAAACTTAACAACATAATTTCCATTTCATGATTTAAGAGAGTGTGTGGAAAGGAACTTCTGAGGCACTTCTGAGTAAAGTAATGTAAAAATATATTATCGCAACGACACGTCTGCAAGTATCCCAAGAGTACTGTTTCCATCCTTTGTGTAGAGATAAAAGTTACTCGAAAGGAGTTGGAAATAATTGATAATAATGAATGATAGCAGAGAAATCGAATCACCCATCGGAAATGAGGGAAACGCGAGCAATAATCCCAGTTCTTCCTCATCTACGACATCCCGGTCGTCGAAAAGCCTTTTCGAACCATCCGAAGAATCTTCACTACACAATAACGAATTTAGTTCCTACTACAGTGGAGATCGTGTGACCAACTCCGCCGGAGAATGGGTAAGCATGTCGACTATTTGTTTCCAGCTTCCTGCACACCTAACATTTTAACATAGTGATCCTAATTACTCATGATCCTCTACAGGAACTCGTTTTGTCTACAGGGTTACTGACATGAAGTGTTACCTATTCAAAACACTATAACATTCTTGTTTGAAATGATGTTGTATTGATATCAAAGACAAAATTGTTTTAAAATAATCAAATTTTCAGAAAATATTCGCTTTAGCTCGATGTGACTACATTTGACTCGACTATAGCCTTCTAACGGTCCGAAATAAAATTGATGCTGCACGAATGTGATCTTGCGGTATTTTGGCTCGTTCTCGTACAATCGATTCCATTAGCGCATCCATACTGGCTTATTTTTTAGTCCTCACTTTGATCTCCAACTTGGACCAGACGGAATGGTCCATCGGATTTGCGTCTGACGAAATCGAAATCCAATGTGTGGACGAAATTAAGTGTGGAACATGATTTTTTAACCATTCTTGGTTCGCACGAACTTAATGAGACGGTGCCGAGTCTTGTAGTAACATCCATGGTCTGTGACCGAAATGATTACGTGTCCACGGCACCTTCTGAAACATATTATCAATAACGTGTCGCTTTTAATTTGACTCCCGGATCCATGAAAACAGTTGAAAAGCGCCCATCAGCGGTCACAACGGTCCCAACCATTTATTGCGATGGGAAATCGCTACGAGTTGCCGTACTTAGGCTCAAATTCAAGTATGAACCATCGGTCAAGTAATCACAATCGTTTTTAGAGGATATGGACCGATTAATTTGAAAAAAATCTCATCAGAGAACAGAATGTTTGAAAATTTGCCACGTTCGTGCAAGCGCAACAACTCCTTTGCTCGTTCGCACCGAATTGATGTTTGCTGCGGTGTAAGATTGTGTCCTTTTTTGAAGTTGTAAGGCTTATCCTTGAGATCATTTTTCATTATGTGTTGCATAGGATCGAGCGAAATTTTCATATCTTTTGCGAGGTTTTTATGGACTGCGACGCGGATTTCGTTGAATTCTGGCCTTCACTTTCCGAATCATTTCTGGCGATGTTGCGGTTTGTTTTGGTCTACTTCCATAGCGTTTGGTAATTCTATAAGTACCATTGTATCGATTTATGGAGCGATATACAAACATTTTGATCATTTTAAGGTGACTGAGCTCACGAATTATAGCTGAAGGTTGAGATTTTCCAGCCAAATAAACGCCATCACAGCTATTATGTTTGAATTACATCACGATAAAAAAATCTACAAAACATAGAAGCAAATGCTTTTTTGAGCTTGTAAACAATATATTAAACTATAACTAAAACAATTTTGGCGCCGATATTACGAGCGGTTTGAAAGATACAACAGTGTGAATTTGGTAACACTTCATATCAGGAACCCTGTATTAACAAAATGGAGTGCATGGCACTATTATGGTTGTAGTAACTACATTTTTATTCATTTTTCAGAACGCATTCAGTTTTCGAAAGCTATGGGCATTCACCGGCCCTGGATTCCTTATCAGCATTGCTTATCTAGATCCGGGCAACATTGAATCTGATTTGCAAAGTGGAGTCGTGGCCAGATACAGCCTTTTGTGGGTTCTTCTTGGTGCAACTTTGCTGGGCCTAGCAATGCAACGGTTGGCTGTGAAGTTCGTTACTGTCCACCAAGTCGGATGAACCGCTGCTTTTACAGAATATATTTGATTTCAGAATTGGTGTAGTCACAGGGCTACATTTAGCAGAGATGTGTTATCGCCAGTACAAAACTGTACCCAGAATATTGTTGTGGTTAATGGTAGAGGTAGCAATCATCGGATCAGATATGCAAGAAGTCATTGGAACAGCAATAGCAATCTATCTGCTATCCTACAAACGGTAAGAATATACAAGACAGTATTTCAAGAGAACAAAAGCTTTTTCGCATTTTAAGGGGTGACTTCGGTGTTTAATTTTTCTTGCGCCACATATTTTTAACATTTTTCCCTGAATGCTGATCCTTTCAAAAGTATTATGTAAATTTTTTGGGCCAATCGAAGCAAAAATGACAAAGTTATAGATTTTTGAATATCCCCGTTTCATACAAGGCTCCATGCAGCTCGCTACTTTGAAGAGCGTTTCCCAAAACCAACGTTTTCAAAGTCGATACTCATCGTGGCGTAAAAACTAATGGGCCAATCGATTTGAAATTTTTAACACATAGTGCTCAAATTTTCCAGGCCTATGTTATTAATACATGCTTACATTTCTTTGTAGGATCCCACTGTACATAGGTGTGCTTATTTCGATATTCGACACTCTGTCATTCTTATTCTTGGATAAGTACAACCTGCGCCGGTTGGAGCTATTTTTCGGTTTCCTTATTACAACGATGGCTATATCCTTTGGTTTTCAGGTATAGGAATGGGTATGTTTGAATTAATTCACTATATCTGATAGTATGCTTATTTTTCAGTACATCGTCAGTGAAGTACCGCAAGTGGATGTTATCAAAGGAATGTTTATCCCTTGGTCCGATGATTATCGACCTGGCACGCTCTTGCAAGGAGTGGGTATCATTGGTGCTGTTATAATGCCGCACAATTTGTATTTACATTCGGCACTCGTGAAGGTGTAGTACAAACTATATTGTGTTTGATAATCTGGTGATTAAAAATAGTAGCAAACATTATCTTTATTTTGTCACGAATAAGTCTCGAGATATAGACCGCCGACAACCAAAGGAAATTAGAGATGCCAATCGATACTACTTTCTTGAGGCAGCAGCTGCTCTGTTGGTTTCATTCATCATAAATGTGTTTGTGGTATCCGTGTTTGCACACGACCTTTACGGGAAGACGAACCAAGATGTGGTATGTAAAACACTCGCTGAAATACTGCAAAGCATATTTAACTTAAAATTTAATTCCCAGATCAATATATGCGTCAATACTTCGTTTTCAAGCGACATTTCGTCAGCTTTTGTTTCCAACAATGCTACTGCGGATATCAACATTTATAAGGCCGGCCTAGTTTTAGGCTGTTTTTATGGTGGCATATCGATGTTCGTTTGGGCTATCGGTATATTAGCAGCCGGTCAGAGTTCCACCAT
Organism: Anopheles aquasalis; assembly: GCF_943734665.1. Taxonomy (NCBI): domain Eukaryota; kingdom Metazoa; phylum Arthropoda; class Insecta; order Diptera; family Culicidae; genus Anopheles; species Anopheles aquasalis. Next base: position 51,076,656 of record NC_064877.1, read on the forward strand.
GACCGGTACCTATGCCGGGCAATTCGTAATGGAGGTTCGTCGCGACATAGTTAAAACCTGCTCGATGTAAGTTTCTCAAAAAAGAATGTTTTGTCTTTTTTCTCGCAGGGATTTCTAAACTTGCAATGGGTCCGTTGGAAGCGTGTGCTTTTTACACGTACAGTTGCCATTATCCCTGCTTTTTATGTAGCGTTTTTCAGTCGCCTAGAAGATCTCACTAAAATGAACGATGTTTTAAATGCTGTTATGGCATTGCAATTACCATTTGCGGCTATACCCACTGTTGCTTTAACATCCAATATTGGTAAGATATGAATAAGCACCTACACAATTAGTTGTTACAATATATCTTACTTTCTATCCTATTTACAGCTCTCATGGGCATTTTTGTCAACGGAATGTAAGTTTATCCGAATGTCGGGCATTAGCATGGGCTTAATAATTTTTTGATTTATTTTTTGTAGGTTTGAAAAATATCTATCTATTGCTCTGAGTTTTTCCGTTATTGGTATAAACCTGTACTTCATTGTGGCTAACTTAGAGCAAGTCGAACTAACCGCCCTGATGATTTTTGGAGTTGGTAAGTACGACCACTTTCGGTATTGTTTTTGACATGACGTAATTTTTGCAAATCGTTTCAGTCGTCTTTGGATTTTTTTACATAACATTTAACGCCTACCTTATACTACATATGCTTGTGAACTTAGGAAACGGGCGGTTAGCAGGAAACATGGTAAATAGCCTAAATTACAATTCCATTCATTACTTTATGACTGTTCATACGTCCAGTATCTAACCAAAGCTTGAATCATGTTTTTCCCTATCAATCAGTTCGTCCAACGATATGTTTTGAACAACAACTGTGCTATTGTAGTAAATACAGAAAGCGTTAACCAACGGTAATGATCAACAGCGAACATTAATCTATAAAAGGCCATTGGAAGAGTTTTAAATAAACTAATGGCAGTTAACAGAAAGGAAACGGTGCTGTGCATGCAATTGTTTATGTTGTTTATGTGTTAATGGTCTGAGCCTGGAACAAAACGTGATAAATTTAAGTATATACATTCACTAATTGAATTAGAAGATCGCCATTTCGCCAGTGAAAGGGTCGCCATGGATTTTTTAATGAAAAAGGACATCACACACACAACTGTGTAAAAACATAGAAACAGCGTATACTTTGTCTTCAATATATACTAGACAACAGGCACGATAGAGTTCCTGTCTAGTTTTGTTTTAAATCAAGGTAATAAATAATGCAAAATTGTAAAACACATTTTATTTGTGGATTATTTCTTTCGAGAGTAGATCTCTGTTGAAGTGTTGAAGTGAACCGCGTGTCTATTTGTAAGAATGGCGACGGGGTTGGGGGTGGGGGGGGGGGGGGGGTGTAGTTACCATTTATTACAATTTCTTTTTATTTTTTTCTTTGAAGAAACGAAACGTGTTACAATGATTTAAGGTGCGGCAGTTGGAGCACGAAAATATTGTTTAATGACTAAATAAGAATTTTGTTAAAAAAAACTACGATTGCCCGTCTCATCAGAGATATTCTGCAAAGTAGTCAAATGCTAATGGATAATTTGTATCCAATTTTTCATATTTTACATGTGAATGCTCAGTCGCACAGTCGACTAAGAAACGTTCTTTTACTGACGCAATTCCTAGATGACTTCGAATTTCTTTCGTATTTTTTAACTTTGCAGGAGGAGTAATTTCTGGGTTGAAAATAACTTCACTACAATCATAGTTTGCATACCATTCGCTTGGTGTTCTGTGAACATACAACAAAATGTGATTAATAATAGTAAACATAATTGATATTATACTTTTTTTTTTATAAATACTTACAATGCTCTTGCCATATAGGTGATTCTATTTTCGGTTGCGAGAAATAGATGTGGTATGACTTTTCTTATTGTAGGGTGGAAATGTCGAGCCAAACAAGTCGTTTCAAACAAGGACGTACAGTTGGCATTGGCGAACTCAGGCTCGTCGTTCAGAGGATCAAACGTACCCGACCCTATGACTTCGTCTGTATTCAGAAGAATATCAAGGTGTTGGTTCATTTGTAAACTACTCCGTATGATCGCTATCAGACCAAGAGAACCGTTTGGTAGTGTTTGCAGAGATAGAGTAGCTAATCGTTTTAGGAAGCTCAAGTAGCGCTGGGAGGTTACATTACGGCGCCGCTTAAATAATAGAATATCCAGGGTGTTCAAAATAGTCTTCATGTCGCCGTGATTTTTACCTGCATTTAATGATTAAAATATTAGCAGATGCGAAGCGTTGTGCAATAGAATAAGTGTCTACTACTACTAATAATAGACTACTTACCACCATGAACGTAGAGAAGATTTTTATAAAAATGCGAGTAAAATCTGGCCGGATCGATATTCAACACCTCACCCTGTCCACCCAAAATAGTGAACACGGTTTGTATGCAGTGCAAATGGTCTCGGTACCCAAGCTCAGCATTTTCTAGTAGATTATTCAAAAGTTCTACCAAATCGGCGAAAAAATCGATGTTGATGGTATGGGCGAATTTAGATAGCACTTCAAGTGTAACGCTCAGAACGCGGGAGTCTGGATAGCATTTAAGAATTTTAAATACAATCATAAAGGCCAGCTTGGAAATGTTGGTTAACTTTTGGCGAACGATTTGTTTGCTTTCTTCAGCTTTCGTTTCAAATATATCCTTTTCCAATTCTTGCAGTTTCTTCTTCCGTTTACGCTCTTTTCGTGACATGTTGATTATTCGCGATTTTTGTTTTTCTAGTTTTTGTTTTTTGAGTTCCAGTAAAGTATCATCATGTAGATTAATTCGATGTATCTGAAGAAATTTTAAGCAGGATATCATTTCTGGGTGCACATGGCGTTCCTTTTTCTTCAGCAGCTGATTAATGTGACGCACAGTCTGAAACCAATAAAAGGAATTGCTCTATATCAACGATGAACTTGAAGAGATATATCGAGATTTTACGTACGTGATAGGTCAGATCTAACCTGATGTCCGTTTTGAAAAGTGTAGCGAAACACGAGTGGACTATTTTCCGAATGTTCTCCTTCACGTCGTTCAGCATCAAAACTAGCACTTGCACAATGTTTGGAGAATAATTGAAATACGGATGAGCCAACACCAAGTCGCACATGCATTGCACACACGTTTGCAAAAGCTGCGTGGTATCAATGGCCATCTTTTTGGATTGGCGCAGACAGCGATGATATGAGTTGGTGATGCACTCTAGTTCTTTTAGGTACTGTTTGTAGTAAGATAGAAGCTTATTCTCAAAGTTAACGCGGGCAAGGGTGTCTTTTTTCACTAAAACACAATTTTTTTCAAAAGAAATGTTTCTATTTAGTGAGACATTCGTTTTATCCTAGATAGTCTTCTGGATACTTACATTTTTGTTCTTCTTTGTTCACTATGCCAATTCGGAATTCTGGAACTATGTCTCTGAAAATCTCTGCGAGCGATATGATTGCCGTTTTCCTGACGGCCAATAAATTGATCCCTCCATCCTTACGGACTGCCCGGATGTAATCCAACAAGGTATTTAAGTTGTCGATTCGGGCGTCCGGTGTCTCTAAGATTGCGGCGGATTGAGAACCGATCGAGAGCTGTTTTTCTCGAACTTCCTGATTCCGTTTCAACAGAATTTCTGCAAGAGTTAGCACTTTTTGGGGGTTTCCCGTATTGAATGTTGTGTCGTCAGTACTGTGTGTTGGGTGTTCATCGTTCGCAGAACCGCAAGTAGATATCTCTCGTTCGGTCGATTCGCTAGGCCCATTCTTTGGGGCTGTCCGAGTAACCAATCCTTTTCCTTTTACTTTGATCGGCAGTAAGTGGTTGATTTTCGTCCCGCTGAGTTCTGCGTCGAGTTTCCGGCGATATGCTTCCTCCAGGGTTTCTACTAGCTCATGTTTCTTTACGATAGCTTTCTTCGAACGATCCTTTCGAGCCTCCAGAATCTCGTACCTGCTCCTCCCTTTCTGTGGCACACACACTTTCTTTTCTGCGCAAACAGCGGATGTTGAGAAACGGGACAATTAGCGATTTTGGACGAACAAACTAACGCGGTTTCCCAGATTTACTCACTTGCAGCCGATGAAGTCGCTTTCGCCGGCTTTTTTCTTGCCTTCGCCATCATCTACTCTTCCGGAACAGCCTGGGATAGCCGGGAACAGCCGCGAACAGCCGGAGGCAACACGGAACACGTTTCTAACCTTAAATCGTAGACCAAAACAATGAAGAACAACAAGCAAAGAGAAGAATCGTATGAAAATGTGACAGTTATGAAGCCTGTTTTGGTTGCAATCGGAGATGCTTTGAAAAGAAATCCTTAACGAAGGTTAAAGTTTTTCAAGATTTGAAGTATTCTGATTCTAAAAGTGCAAAACGTAAGGTTTCAACCCCTTCGCGAGACAACAATGATGGTTTGGATGCTACCGGCGGATCGATATGGTATCGAAGGCAGCCCCACGGATTCCTGTAGATGACCGATCACACTTATTATGGGGCGTCTACACGCTACGATTTTGATCGGCCGATCTCATGCGATACTATAATCTTTACTTTTTACTCGTCAAAAACATTCGTAAAGGGCAATAAATTTTGGTAAAAATAGCGCGAACAACAACAAAGGTCTCCCGTCTAGAATAAAACAACCAAAAAAATCAAATTTCATACAACGCCTCTGAATGTATGTAAATTGGACCGATAATAATGCCCTGCTGCTTTATTTGCTGCGATATCGCGGTCAATCTGCGTTTTGTCAAATTTTTCCGTCTACACCTTAGTGTATTAAGCAAAGTGTCTATAGGAAACAGGTGAAGTCATCCCGAACAAAATCGCTCGCGACGATTAAAAAAATGACAGTTCGTGCCTTTGTTTTGGTTGCGTTGGAGACGCTGTATTCGCCAAAGTGTTTTAACAAAGTGTTTTAACTATAAAGCCGGGGATACATGAAGCGTAAACTCTCGTATAAACTCAGAGTGTAATGCCACAAAGTTTACGCTTCGTGTGGCAGGCATAATCGCATAAAAGTTTATACCGAAACGTCAACTGCAATTACATTCGTGCACCTGCAATTACACTATGCTATTACATCAATTACATGTGTTTTTGGCCACAAAAAATATAAATCGGTGAGATAAGTTGATTTCTGAACATCTTCTTTTATATTTTAAGATGTTTTTACTGTATATTAGCGATTGTAGAACATTCAATTCTTCATAACGCTACGCTTCATGTTGGTGCTGTGCTTAAGCCGGCGATACATGAAGCGTAAACTCAAGCGTAAATATAAAATTAATTTACACTTGAACATGTTTACATGACCGGGTTGAGACGCGTAATCCGAATTACACTGAACTTTAATCGACTTTTGTGAGAAAAATAGAATCTTTTTTCCAAAGAAAAAGATTAAAAACGCTAGTAATGAACACTCACTATTAATGCAAACCACGAACAGGAAATGTAGTGGGGCAAATCGCTTGCAAACAGCGTTTACGCTAGGATTTATGCTCCGTGGACCTATAATCTCTTTTACATCGTGTAAACGGCAAATGTAAACTTTTTGGCATTACATTCTGAGTTTATACGAGAGTTTACGCTTCGTGTATTCCGGCCTTTACGCTTTCTTTTACGCTCGGTTTTACACTCCACGGGCCTATAATCTTTTTGGCATTACACTCTGAGTTTATACGAGAGTTTACGCTTCATGTATCCCCGGCTTAACAGGTGAAGTCATAGCACTTCACTCGCCGCCATATTGGACTGCAGCAGCTGTCAAATACATGTTTACCAAATCGACAGAAAGCGTTTGGTGATACGAAGAATATCCGGAAATTTTCAATGATTTTGTCAGAAATAGTATCGCTTTTGCTCGTTTAAATCCGTGGGACTGCCATAAATAAACCGTCCAAAAAAGCGTTAAGCCGGGGATACATGAAGCGTAAACTCTCGTATAAACTCAGAATGTAATGCCAAAAAGTTTACGCTTCGTGTGGCAGGCATAATCGCATAAAAGTTTATACCGAAACGTCAACTGCAATTACATTCGTGCACCTGCAATTACACTATGCTATTACATCAATTACATGTGTTTCTGGCCACAAAAAACATAAATCGACGAGATAAGTTGATTTCTGAACATCTTTTTATATATTTTAAGATGTTTTTACTGTATATTAGCGATTGTAGAACATTCAATTCTTTATAACGCTACGCTTCATGTTGGTGCTGTGTTTACGCTTGCTTTTACGCTCGGATTTACGCTCCGCGGGCCTATAATCTTTTTGACATAAGTATAAAGCCGGGGATACATGAAGCGTAAACTCCCGTATAAACTCAGAGTGTAATGCCAAAAAGATTATACTTATGTCAAAAAGATTATAGGCCCGCTGAGTGTAAATCCGAGCGTAAAAGCAAGCGTAAACACAGCACCAACATGAAGCGTAGCGTTCTGAAGAATTGAATGTTCTACAATCGCTAATACAGCAACTAACATCTTAAAATATAGAAAAAGATGTTCAGAAATCAACTTATCTCGTCGATTTATATTTTTTGTGGCCAGAAACACATGTAATTGATGTAATAGCATAGTGTAATTGCAGGTGCACGAATGTAATTGCAGTTAACGTTTCGGTATAAACTTTTATGCGATTATGCCTGCCACACGAAGCGTAAACTTTTTGGCATTACATTCTGAGTTTATACGAGAGTTTACGCTTCATGTATCCCCTGCTTAATCTTTTTGGCATTACACCCTGAGTTTATACGAGAGTTTACGCTTCATGTATCCCCGGCTTTAGCTGAAAACAGCATGGACTCTAGGGTTCGTCGATTGTTTGCTCGATTTTCGAAACTTACCAATCGTCCCGTTTCAAATAGCGGTCAACTGCAGCTTTGCCCTCAAGAAAGGTGGCCATCAGCGCTGGGTTCTCGAGCAAAATCGAACCTTTCACCAGATATTCGTAGTACGAATCTACTCCAGCACCAATCCCCGCATCTTGGCCGGTCCAGCGCCCTGTCTGAATGTCGATATGATTACCGTAGAGACCGATTGGGGAGCGATGCGCATATAATGCTTTTATGGCCTTGGTCGCCACGTGTTCGTAGATTGAGTTGCCCGTGAGACGGCTCAGTGTGCCGAATTCCAACACGAATGTTCCTATTCCGGCTGTACATGTTACGGATGTTTCTCCGTAGGGCACACCATGTCTAAGATTTACAGTGCCGTACGGCATTCCAGTCGCGGTATCGAATGCAGGAAGCAAACGTTGTGCTACATCTTCTGCTAATCGAAGCAACGGACCACTGCATGGCCATCCTAGTTCCAAGGATTCCACTCCGGCCTGTTGCGACAGCAGATGGGCAGAGAGCAGACCACCGATGATGCGGATGTTCGTCTCAAATACGGAGACATTGATGTCCGCATCGAACGACTGGTCGCTTAGTAAAGTCACGACTCGACCAAATTCCGTGTAATTTCCCATCACTGCCAGGGTATCCAGGGCGTCTATCAAGGTCAAGGAGTAGCTACCCCACGTATCAATACCGTCGCAGGATAACGGTCTTAATTCATCGTAGGGAACTCCGTGCCGCAAATATCCATCGTAGGCGTGCTCAAACATGCGCCGCACTCTTTCGCTGAAGAGAAACAACAGTTTTATCATTATTATTAATTATTATCATCCTTCTAGATCTTGCTAACTCGCTTGTGGATGTTTGATGCTTTCTACATGGGCTTCGACGCTTCGTCCGCTTTATTTTGATATCCTTTTACCTGTTTTCCACAAGGTATGAAATTTTCCGCGATCACATCGGTCGGAAGAATCGGTCATCATAAGGCAGTGGTTTGCGCAAAATGTTTTGCTTGATCCTCCATGCCGGCTCTGCGAGTATTTGCTAGCCGCTCCACTACCGGAGATTCGGCCTTGCTTCGCTAAACTGGTCGTCCATTTAGGGGAGGGCTATGAAACGCTCTACGACATGTGGTGATATGATATGGTCTGCGGCAGCATATCCTTCGCCTGCCGCTTCCTAACCAGCAAACTCCTTGTTTTCGTCATCAGCTGTGAGGCATCCTTCGGTACTTCTGCCGATGGCTGCGATTCCTGTGCTGTGGCGACAGTATCAATCGGAACGGAAGTGAGAATGATTTTAAAGATAGGGTTTTTCGGATCGGGGAGGTTTTTGTCGGGTTAGGTAAAGGTTGTTTGATATTAATCTGGAAATGATTGAATAATATAAAGCATGGTACAAGCTTATGGGTTGCATAGCCGCGAATATTGTCTCTGGTATTAGATTTTGCTGTATAGTTTTTGCAATAACACCCAGCTCATTTGGGTTGCGTAGGTGGAAGGGGGGGAGCTGGTAAGACAGCCGGAGATGGTGGAGAAGGTGGAGCAGGTGGAACCGGTGGAGAAGGAGGGGCGACCTGCCGGGTCGTCGGTCGGGATAGAGCGGGTGCAGTCCCTTCCTATCGACTTCTGAAGCATGGCCCTGATGCGTGTGATGAAATCCGGATCCGTTCTTGGCCGTTGCACCGGAAAGTCTGGATAATACATGTCCACAACAGTAGCATAATAGCGCAGATAGAACAAAGCACGCCAATATCCAGGGGATAAACCAGGGGAAAGGGGGGGGGGGTTCCTTAATCAACTTTATCTTTAATCAAATTTACGTACAGTTTGATGCTCTCATAGATCCCGCACAGCGACTGGCCGGCACAAAATTGCATAGTATTCGTGGAGAAACATTATCAAGAAATATAGCATATCGCAAAAAAAATTGTTGGATGACGATGCAAAAATGATGAAAAAAAATATGATGAAGGCGATTTCAACGAGGGAAGAAGAGTCTGTACTAAAAATTAAATTAAAATATGCATTGCAGTTGGAATTGTGAGCTTTGTGTTGAGGGGTGCATCGCTCATTTGTCTCTATGATTGACTGTTGCTAGTTACAGCGTTAAATGAGCTAAATAGTGTATCCGTTGATTGAATATTACGTTCACAATAGTTGTACTTTTTCTAGATAGGCGCGGAGCATTGTTAACAGATTTTTTCCGAATAAACGTGTGAAATGAGACCAAAAGGATACAAGTATTGCAGTTATGCAGCCTCAAGCCTTGCACCTGCGCACAACGAACGTTGAAACATTTCAGACGCGTTTTATTCTATAGATGTACATTAAGTAGATGGATCACAAAATAAAATAAAAAAAAAAAAAATGTTGTGTCTGTATTGGTGAAATTGGTTGGTGGCTTGATTATATTTTTCACGAAGCACGATTCGTAAATGCGGTAAATTTTCTGGTTTATGCGGCAGGTCGCAAATGTTAGTTAAAATGTCTCTCGGAATTGTTGAAGGACTAGCAGAAACACGCATTTTTGGTGGAGTACACAGTGAACTGTGAATTGCGGCCTGACGCGTATCTGCCTCAAAAAAGAGCTACGATTTTCTCTTCGTTTAGTTATATTCCACTGGTGACAACGGACAGCTGCTAGTCGATGAATCAAGTGTTGCAAAAACTAAATTTCCGCATATCGTAATTTTGCGTTATACTAGCGGTTGCGTGAATCATCAGAGCTCACCAGTTTTTGTGTAAGTTTCCCTAAGAGTCAACACTGCAAAAATGGTTGCTCGTTAATTCGCTTCCAGCTGCCTTAATTGCTTATTTGGTATAAGAAAATTCGTAGAAAATTGTTGTGCACTATTAAACGATATAAAACACGGCAGCTAAATAAGAAAAATTGGTTTGGCCCCCGTACGGACATGTTTCATTCAGTGGACATGGTTTTAGTAGCTGAAGGAATAAATAATAATTTGTACAACTGTTTGCAAAGAAAACAAATATGAAGGTGCATACTGCCGATTTCATAGCAACTCCAATATGAAAGCATTAATTTAGGAAAACAACGTCCTGACGGGGTTACAAAACAATAATGAAGATTCGTAAACTGAGCTAGGAATTGAAGTACTTTTGACATTGAAATAAGGATAGTAAAAAAAGTAAGTAAGCATAAAATAGGTGAAATTCGTCAATCAAAACTAGCCTTTCAAACGACCGAGGAAGCTTCGCGACGTGTCTCGTGTTGACATCATGGTGTTTTCCGTATTTATAGTCATGCTGATAGATACGCAGATAGTTTAACTTTATATATATATATATATATATATATATATATATATATATATATATATATATATATATATATATATATATATATATATATATATATATATATATATATATATATATATATATATATATATATATATATATATATATATATATATATATATATATATATATATATATATATATATATATATATTGCATTGCATTGCACGTGTTGGGGGGGGGGGTGGTTGTGATGTGCCGTGTGTTATGCATTATTAACTTATTACTTTTCTTGCTCGTTCCTAGCTATTCATTGCCCCAAAACATCTAACAACAATGGCCATAGTACCCGTGGGAAAGAATTTTGTGATTGTTAAGGAATATGAGCTGGAGGGAATGATGAAAATTTTACAGAATTATTTTCCTTATTCCTTAAAAGTAAGTCTACATTTTTTTTATGTTTACCGTTAGGATACCTTATTCAACATCGCACAATTTCATATATTTTTCCCGTAGTTCCATGAAACGATCAAGACGTACCTGAATGATAGAGTATGGCACTTTCAATTTTATAGGGCGAAAACATGGCCAGACGATCCTATTTGCTTACATTTTCCTGGTTGTACATATACGGTAGGTGCAACAAAAAACGAAAAGGAAAAACCTAGAAATTGAAATTATATCACTATTTCTAGCAACAACCACTCTTAATGAATTTTCATTTTTTGTTTTGTCTGTATAGATTTCATAATTAATTACACGATTTTTAAAGCTAAATGATATGTTTGAAATACGACTATCTTGAGTGAAGGTATATTTTTTTCAAATTACATAAACAAGTTAACCTTATACATTTACAAGTTCGTTTCAGTATGATCGTTATTCTTTTTGCTTTTTATTACAAAACTTTAAATCATTTACATTCCGATTTTTTCAACCTAGCGAAACTTTATAGTAACGTAGGCCCGGTAATTAAAGAAAAAAGGGGTTTTTCTCTAATTTTAATTGAAAAAAAACATCAAAACTATTAGATAATCAAGAATTTTAATTTAAAATTAAAGAAATTGTAGATTAATTTGAACTTTTTTAAGAATCCACGAAGACACTGTCAACAAATAGTCGATACTCCGGGTCTAATAATATTCGTTTTTTATTTCTACTTTTTTAGCCGGACAATAGAACTAACGAGAGCGTAGGTATCTTCTGTCCTCCAGATAAACTAGAGCGAATGGAACTGATTAAAGACGAGGACATTCTTTTCGATTGGAATAGTCCAATTTATATGAATTTCACACATGTAGGCATTATGCGTACGATGGAAGAGATATTCAGAGAAAAAGTAAAGGGAAAGTTGGATGGGCATATCTATGGGGACATATATGTACACGAATGTCCTAATGATTTAGATTTACCATTGGAACCGTTGGCATCGAACGAGGTGATTATGAAACCGCTCTGTATAAACGATGTCAAGGACATTCACGATCTTTACCCAGCCAGCGACATCGAGAGTTTAGAGTTGTTTAATAAATTAGTGCATCAGCTTCCGGGCTTCGGAGTGTTTAATTTATCTGACAACGAATTAGCTGCCTGGAGTTTGCAGTCATATTACGGAGGAATGTTTTCCATGCAAACGAAGCCTAAATTTCGTAGAAAAGGGTAAGCATAAACAAAGTGTTTCAAATTGGTGTGTTAAGTAATGTTTTTCCTTTTTTTCGTAGATACGGTATTCAGGTTGCAAAATCATTGACGAAGTTAGTCATACAGCGAGGATACATACCATTTGTTGTAATAAGACCTGAAAACGATGCTTCACGAGGACTGTACACTAAATTAGGTTTCCGTAAAGCATTCGAGAGTGTACGAGGTACTTTTTTACCCCATTGTGGGGTAGAAGAAACATCAACGAGATTTACTGAGGATGAAAAGGGAGAATTATCGGAAACATTGTCGGAAAAGCACACTAATTGTGAACATGGCGATGGTGTGAATGGAACGGCTACGGAGAAGGAAAAGCATCGTTAAACTGTTTTAAAATATACTGCAAAGGACGTGACTCTACATAAAACATTCCTTGACAAAGATTGGCGCAAAGTTTATAGTAGTAGCGATCGCAATTCCGCAGCCGTAACCGCAGGCGCAACAGCAAAAGCAGCATAAAAGCATCATCAACACCAGCAGCAGCCGCAGCCGCAGCAGCAGCCGCATAGCTCAGCAGCCTGCTCCGCAAAAAGTATTAATGGCCACTATCGCAACGTACCTTGTCCGGAAATATCTATGGAATGCACACCTTCTATGTTTTTCTTCAGATAGATAGATTCTTTTATAAATCTCAATAAACCAAAATGTTTGCTTTACTCGATATGCATTCAATTAGAGGGTAAAAAAATAGGCAAAAGACAGGGGAAAATAGGCTCCCTTACTCACGGTGAGCTACTGAGTGACCAAAAAAATCGCTAATTCCTACATTTTCGGTATCTAAATCTACATTAAAATATGCGGAAATGTAAATTAAGGTATTAAGGAAGGGGGGAGGAGTGAAAAAGTTACATTTAATCAAATAAAAAGCGATATTTTCGGTCACTCAGTAACTCACCGTGGATGGGGGGCCTATTTGGTAAAAGACTAAAATAGGCCCCCTCCCACTCACGGTGAGTTACTGAGTGACCGAAAAAACCGCTTTTTAACTGATTAATGTATTTTTTTCACCTCTCCGTCCTTCCCTAATACATTTACAGCGCTTCTAGACGACAGCGAGAATTGCCCGAGAATGAGTCGAGAATTGAGAATTATGTCAAATGTAATGTCAAATCCATACAAATTTTGACATTTGCCATTCTCATTCTATATTCTCGGGCAATTGTCGCTGTCGTCTAGAAGCGCTGTTATTGGTAAAAACCCACTATTACAGCGCCTCTAAGCGAGAGCGAGAATTGCCCGAGACCAAAGTGTTTTAACTATAACAGGTGAAGTCATAGCACTTCACTCGCCGCCATATTGGACTTCAGCAGCTGTCAAATACATGTTTACCAAATCGACAGAAAGCGTTTGGTGATACGAAGGATATCCGGAAATTTTTAATGATTTTGTCAGATATAGTATCTCTTTTGCTCGTTTAAATGATTCATACTCATTGTTTTCAACAAACGAGCGACTGATCGATCACTTACGGGGATCCGTTGGGCACCGCTTCCAGCGAGCAGCATCCGCCGGTAGCGCCCAAATCATCAGTGCTGTCTCGCGAAGGGATTGGAAACTTGACCTTTTACACTTTTAGAATCAGAATTCTTAAAAACTTGGAAAACTTGAACCTTCGAAACAGATTTCTTATTCCTCAAATCGGAAACAGCATCTCTGATTTCAACCAAAACAATCTTTCAGAAGGTTCAGCATCTGTCAGTTTTTTTCATTCATTTTTCTTATCTTCGCCAGCGATTTTGTTCAGGATGACTTCACCTGGTTAATTGACACATCTTGCCCGAGACTGAGAAGAGACTGAGAATTGAGACTGTCAATTCCATACAAATCCTAATCGAGAATGCTTTCGCTCGTGTAGAAACAGAGAAAAAGTGAGAACGGAGCTACAGCCGATCGAACTGTCAAACTATCTGTCATTGACTGTTATTTTGACAGCAAAGCGATTCTCAGGCCAGGCTTGGGCCAGGCTCAGCTAAATTGAGCAAATTCTTGAGCCTGAGAATCGTTTCACCGTCTAGAGGCTCTGTTAGCACCCCCCTCACGTGAGTTCCTTATTCCGTGAGTTCCTAGTTCCGATTTTTGAAAAATTTGACTCCGTTGGTTTATACTGGTCCGATTCAGCTCCCAGCAGCCTTTAAACGATGATTTTCCGCTGTTTTTCCGAAGTTTTCCCATGATTTTGGATACAAATTGCGTTCTCTACATGCTATTTGCATGTATACATGTAAATTAAGGTATTTGGGAATGGGGAAAGTTTGATAATAGTTCAAGAAGTGTTTTACATCCTCCCCCCCCCCCCCCCTTCTTAATACCTTAATTTACGTTTCCGCATATTTTAATAAAGATTTGGTTACCAAAAATGTTGAATTGAGCTATTGTTTTGGTCACTCAGTAGCTCACCGTGAGTGGTGGGGGGGGGGGGGGGTTATTTTAGTCTTTTACCAAACTTTGATTCAGATAAATGCTTTGATTCAGATGCTCTTGGATCGATGATATCGTAATCGCAGATTTTGGGAAGTTTAACTACATCTGAATCCATCATAGCAGCTCCTCTATGCTGCTGTGCATGATAAACTATGAAGTACAGGCACGCTCTGGACAGAACTTTTATTTTACCACCATTTTCGAAAAACGTAATATATTTTATGTTTGGCTTGGAATTTATACAATGGAAGTAATCAATCTATAATTATATCAATATCTCTGCTGTCTTCATCGATGTCAAGTGCTAACACTGCATCGACTGGTGCACACACGTCCGATGTATTTGATCCTTTAGATATCGTTTCGTTGATTGTAGTACGACTTTGTGTGAAAGGCAGTCTTTTACTTTTAACCATGTGTCGCCATTTCATTCGACGGTTTTGAAACCAAACTTTTACCTGTAATGTAAAAATGTACGACATACCTTTAGAATTTGTATAAAAATATGCTTTAATTAGTTATCGATCCATGGAAGCAAAATTATTTTGAAACAAATGATCGTATTGATTCAAATTCTAAATCAAGAGAATTAATAATAACTTTGCGTTATTATTGATATGAATATTGATTTTTAATTTCTTTTTATCTGAATCAAATGCTCCAATATCATACATTATCTTCCAGCTTAGATAAATATTGTTTACACTCATTTATACATAACTACATTTTTTCCGTTTATGCAAGTATGTTTTTACTATTTTCAATTGATGTTACATGAAAGACAATTCAATTGACATTTTTTTATATTTTGTAGTTACAGTAACTATACCTGCGCATCGTGCAAGCCTAAATTAGCTGCAAGACGTTTCCTGTCAGGTTTTGTGATATATTTCTGATCCTGGAATGTCCTTTCCAGTCCCTTCCTTTGGAGACTGCTAAACACTGCTCTGGACCATGACCGCTTCCTGCGAATCGTTGTGGCATGTTCAGCAGTTTTGTTGGTTTTACTTTGTTTTGAATGTAATGAAAATGATTCCTTTTGTAGATGAGATGAATCGTTTATAACATGGTTTGCAAATGAGAAAATGATATTTTTTGACGTGGATTCTATGAATCCTACCCCATTTGCCATGTTGGTAAAAGTTGCCGTTTCTGAAACGAATTGACGCGTATCTCCTGTTGAAGGCTGTGCAGCTGTAAATACAAAAAGGAACAATAATTTTTCAGCTTTGACCAATACACAATAGATGGTTTTCGGTAATTTATACTTTAGGGATCAGCGCCACTTTAATATAATAGAAAATATTCTCGCAAAATTTCAGGCTCGATGAACTGACCGCCATGTTAGTAAAACCAAAATGTACCAGGTGTATAAGATTAAATTGGCCGTTTTTTTGTCGATAAAATCACAGTTTTTAAAATAGAAAACCAAAAAAAAAATTATTCCAACTATTTTTCCTTGCCAGCTATACATTTTTCCTATCTTTTGGGCAATTTGTGTCTACCATGCCAAAAGAATTGTTCACTTAGCGACACAAACGTTTCCGACAACTGCATACAAATCAAAGTGCTGCTCTGCCAGCGCTTGGCCGATCGTCGAAAAGTGATATTTGGAATGGTCCAGGTCCAGTTAAGTTAGCGGGTTGGGTTATAACATCCCAGTTGAATGTATTGAAATCGTTTTGGACCATTTTTCACGAGTGCGATGTGTTTTGGTTTCGCTTCCTAAAGATAGCAAAACAGTTGAGCTCCCCGCGAAAGCTCTTTTTCAAGAACAAAACTAGACATGATTAGCAAGAAATAATATATGTTGTTGTGTAGTATCACTTATGAAGTAGACTGATACATGTAAACAGGTGTCATATAAACACAAAAAACAGTATGACATGTCAATGAAAGTTCAATTTAGTTTGTAAGTCCATCCATAAGCAAACGGCCATTTTTAGCTTGTTCACCTGGTAACAATTCTGAATATCAAATACAAATTTTCAACATCTCAGGTCAACTCCATAATTTGTTATGTTTGTCTGTACTCTTCATCGAGATTTCACATGTTATTATTGTAAACAAATGCTCTATCTTATCCGTGTATCCTATTTTAAAACAATCATTCGTTGCTGAGGGAGTGCACGTGTTGAGGGAAGTATAATTTATTTCATCCAATAAACCATGACTAGTGTTGGTCGATTTTGTTTATATGAATGTGTTATCCGGTTCATAATGTTTGTCTTTTCTCTTCTCTTGCATGTTCCACAACTCAGTTTGTTTGGAAGCAAATTCTTGTTCTTATTCTAAACAGTATATGTATTTCCTTCACCTTTTCACGGTACCATTTGTTTTCACTCCTATCTTCCATAAAAAGCATCAAGTAAGCAGATAAAGATAAATTCTCGTTAAGTTAGTTGTTCTTGTCGAGGGAAACCAAAACATGTTTAGACAATAGCAGAATGGATCGTCTATTGCAACATACTGCAGCTGTAGGGAGACAGTTATTTGGAAAACTGTTTCTTTTTACATAGTGCTCCACCTTATTTACAGCGTTAGATAAGTATCAATAAGTAATTAATATGAAGTGTGTCTATAAGCATTTGGCGTATATTAGTGTAGTATTTGAATATTTTGCATAATGAATGATGCGATAACAGATTAACTGAAAAATGGTGAGACTCTTGTGAGACGAATGGTGAAACCTTCCTTGAGACCCTTTGGTTTTAGCTAAGTTTGTGTGAATTTCGAATTTGGAGACAGGAAACCTGATTGCTTTAAATAGAACATGTTTTTGGCTCAGGGTAGATAAATGACCAAATGTCCAAATACGATATAAGCACTTGGTAACTTTCTATAGCCGCACTACAAAATACATCATGCGTTCCAAAAGTAATGAGATTGATTTTTTCATTACAAAACGGTTTGCGATAACGTGTTCAAATTTTGACGCCAAGGTAGAGGAAGAAATTAGCTATCAATCGCACTTTATTTCTTTCGGCTTGTACCAACTGGATAAAAATGGGATGATTTTTCGTGGGTCATGTTTTTAGTTGATGTAACACTGCAGAACGCCCCTTTCTATAGACCACTGGTACGGCCTGGATCATCGCGGCCTGGACCGTCGTCCGAAATCGCAAAAGGAGAAATATTCCTTTCTTCTGCGTAAATCACACCAGTTTTCTATGAAATAATCAGGACTATCAAAATTCTTCTCATCGGACAAGATCACCTACATTTGAAAAGTGAGAAAAAAGAATTATTCTGAATCTATTATAATATTTGAGATATCAGTTGTTAAGGAACTCGAACCCAGGATCGTACCGAACCTCCTAACATGCGTTTATTCTACGACCAATTCACCCTAACGGATCACGACATAATCCTTAAAATATTTTCACAACAATGAACGTACGTTACTTGTCTAAAAAAAATCTTTTCGACAATGTGATTCTGCTTGCTTCATCAGATTGCCGAAATCCCATATGATGAATTTAAAACTCTGAGTCGCGGCTATAATACGTTAACAGATCCTAGAACAAAACTTGATTGCTAAAAACAAGTGCACAAAAGTTGTACGAGCAGGTGTTGACCGAATTCAAAGCATAACATAAAACATGCGTTGAAATGTAATTTAATAAAGGATCAGCGATTGTGGCGACAAATCAAATATGTTTAGGGATAACAACCAAACAACAAGTGTGCAAAAAAGTGTTTCTAGAGAAGAGGATTTACATCATTGATAACTATTGTCTTGTGAAGATTTGGCTGGAAATGCTAGGATAGGACCTATTTCGTGCGGCCAGATTTTAACTGAAACAGGCAACAACAAGTCAATGAGTTGCTGTAATAGTCTTCATACAATAGGAGAGAAGGAATCTTATTGTGAACATTCACATGAAGGTGTACTTCGTGCCGCAATGCATGATTTATTATTTGAATGAGTACGGCGCTGTCTGTGATTAAAAAAAAATATTCGCAGGTTTTACTGCGGAACGGAAGAAACATGAAAAGTCATTCGACTGTTAAACGTTGAATTAAAAAAAACCTGGAGAAAAATTTTACATTGTTCCTGCTTATTTTGAGGGAAGAAGCAAATTACAAATTCAAGAATAATTTGTGGCAGAAATTTAATGAAGTGCGGAGTAAAATTAAATGCATTAGAAATTCGAAGGCGCTGCTTTAGGGTCTATTACTCAATCAACTCAATATACATCTCAACTCAATATGCATATTGTCAGATGACAGAGGCTATGAAATAAGACGAGGATTGTCTTACGTGGTTAGCAAAATGAAATTAGCGCCATTTGTTTCACTTCAAGAATTGATATGCTCGGAACTGAAATGAATTAACGATCTATCTCATACGTGCTAAGATCTGTTTTCCATTGTTTTTCTTTTTCCATTAATGAATTTGTTCATGCTACTAGTAATGCCACAGTTAAATGCAAATTACGCCATTCTTGGCAGTGGTTCTAGGGCTTACATAATGGAATTGGGGAATAGGGTTTCAATGTTTGGGTTGCACAATGGGTTTGTGGGTTTGTGTTGTATTTTGTGTTTTCTTCCGCATGTGTTTTCTTCCTATGGAAATGGCTGGGCGACGCTGTATGCACGGAAAAGCGTCAGGCAGTGTTCTGGAGAGTGTTGCTAAAATGGCACCACTTCTTAGAAAGTGCAATGAGCTTCAATGTCTTAACGACAGTTTTGACTGTTTCAAACCTATGTTTGCGGTAAGAACCGGAACTCATCATCAATTGTTACAACAACTTTTCAATGCAACAACTATCGTTGGAGTGATCATCGTCATGGTTGTAGTATCATTTAAAACCCACAGTTATTACAATCTTGGGGATATGGCCAGTTGTATCCAACAGCTAGCACTGAAAACATAATTGAACAGAATGATCACAATGACCATTCATAGAAATTTAAAAGAGGAAATTACGTGGCACTGCGCGTCCTGATGTTCTATTGGATTTTTCCTATTTTTTGTGAGATTGAACTCTCCGAATACTTTGAGATTGTTTCAATATGTTTGCCGGTTACGAGTCTTTACTGCTTCAGACAGACGATACGATGTACGATGTTACACATTAATCTGAAATATTGAAACTGGAAAAGGAGTAAGAAGAAAGAACTTACCCGCCGTATAGGCCGTTTCAACACGTCGTGGGAACGGTTTGATCAGATTGTTTCTTGTTGGTACGTCGTGTTTGAATACACTATTAATTGTCTCTAGATTGTTCAAATGATTGTTTTCACTGTGTAACCTGTCTGTTGGATCAGGAGGGTAGTGACGACCGTCAAATTCTGTTGCACATATTCTATGTTCAACAATTCTTGCTTGATCACTCATCTGTTGACCAAGTAATCGGTCGATACCGAATTTAAGAATGTAGTGGGAATCATCTTCCGTGTACGATTTGTCAACAGATGAATTGTTACAGTAGTTTCTAGACTGTAGGTTGCGTCCTTGCTGGACATAATTATCGTTTATTTCACACATGATTTTTAAAGGAGATGTAAAGATTTTCACTTGTACGGCCCTCCACGATCACCGATCACTTTATGACTGAAGAAACAGAGGTGTTTAAGTGTTTTGCTGGCTAGCTAGCGAAAGATCTCTCGTAGGGCGGAGCTAATTTAGGAATAAATATTTATATTTGAAGATGCGGCATCCTCGTGATACGAGCCAATCGTTTTGTAAACATAAATCATTGTTTATTTTACTATTCTCATAACTGCCCAATAGGCCCCCCACTCACGGTGAGTTACTAAGGGACCGAAAAAATCGTTTTTTATCTGATTAAATGAAAATTTTTCACCCCTCCACCTTCCCAAATACATTTACGTTTCCGCATACGAAAAAAAATCGCTAATTTCAACATTTTTGGGGTAAAAGACTAAAATAGGCCCCCCCACTCACGGTGAGCTACTGAGTGGCCGAAAAAATAGCTAATTTCAACATTTTTGATAACCAAATCTTTATAAAAATATGCGGAAACGTAAATGAATGTATTAGGGAAGGGGGGAGGGGTGAAAAAGTTACATTTAATCAGTTAAAAAGCGGTTTTTTCGGTCACTCAGTAGCTTACCGTGAGTGGGGGGCCTATTTTAGTCTTTTACCATTTTTGGTAACCAAATCTTTATTAAAATATGCGAAGACGAAAATTAATGTATTAGGGAATGGAGGAGGGGTGAAAAATTTACACTTAATCAGTTAAAAAGTTTTTTTTTCGGTCACTCAGTAACTCACCGTGAGTGGTGGGGCCTATTTTAGTCTTTTACCCATTGTTTGAAATTATTCCTTTTTCATTTCTCACCAAACAATCAAACATGTCCCTCCATTCCATTTTAACCATTTCCATGTTGACTCATTTTCAATTTGATTCCTTACAATTCCGAGCATTTGCTCGCGATGTCACCGGAGGAAGGGCTCTCGTGAATCGATGTAAGATTAAGCCGTGATCATATTCTTCAGCGGCCAAAGTGGTGCAGCGATTGACCTTGCATCAGGTCATCCTGGTTCAGGTCCAGGTCCTGCAAGTTGTCACCGTATGGAACCATTTCCTAATCGCTTTCCTAATCGGTAGCCACTCTACAATGCTGCCATTGATGGCTGTCTGGCCCATCTTTTTTATTTTCGAAGAGCATAATTTTACCATTGATTCTAACACATGCTGTAATGGTTTGTTTCATCATTTGATTAGCCGTTGTCTTCGGTACGATCTGGCGATAATCAAACAGCCCTACAGCATATCCACCGAACAGCCGAAACCTGCCGATAATATTTTGCAATGGCATGCATTGCCCATGGCAAAAGCACGTGAGACAACATCAGAGCCAGAACAATCTTCGATTGGCTTCGAGTTCTAATGCAAGGAATGCAAAGATGATTCTTTAGCAACAGGAGCTTCTATCAGGTCCAGGTGTAATATCTGGCCCATCGAGGCGGGCAGGACCGTTCTGATAGCATAGAAACAATCTCAGACGAAGAGTGAACCGTTCCTCCTACCGCTATTGTATTTTGTCGCATGCAGCGAGTGCAGTGCGCGTTTGCCTGTGGCATTATACCTTGACGGCCAGCGACTTAATTGTACAGGATCGGTGCCGCGTTAATATAGTGTCCTTAGTATGTCGGGTTCGGTTCTGCATATCGAATTGAATCGAGATGTATATCAAGATTTGCGTCAGTTGGGAGCCATTCGAGCCATTTCATTTGCATTGTTTCCCCAAATGTCTCGAGTCGCGTGCATCGAAATAGATCGATCCCTAAATGCTGATAAATCTGATCAGTTAGCAATCGAGCATAAGCCATAAGATTACTTAAACAGTGCGGTTCCATTTGAGGAAAGGACAGTAAACCATTCCTACCGCGATTCCATTCTGGCGCATACACCGAGTCTCTTGATTGTTTGCTTGTTCCATTAGGCCTTGCAGGCCAGTGGCAACATATCGATATCGATCGGCAATATATCGATAAAGTAATCATTGGATGCATTTTTTTGCTTTTCCATTTCACGCGCATGTTTTTGAAAAACCAAGCTGTTTAAGCCATTCGCTCTCCACCAAGGCGCGCTCTGCTCTCCCGTGCGCCTTATGCTCGCGCACTCTCTGTCCGCCGTGGTCGCATACGGCAAGTGCAGTGCCCGTTTGCTTGCCCTATTATGCCTTGCCAGTCAGTGCCCTAACCGATTTTCACGAAAATCAAATCGGACATATCAGTAAAATGGGGTTTTCGATTCATTTTCGCGGTGCAAAATCATTCATTGGATGATCTCTCAATACGTCGCCTATTACACGTTGAAAGGTACTGGGTGCGTTTTTCAGTCCAAATGGTAGGGTGGTAAAAATTCGTACTTCGCATTGCTAATGGAAAATGCTGTTTTTTCAATATTGGTCTCTGCCATTTTAACTTGGTGAAAACCTGATGCTAAATCGAAATGAAGTGTTGAAAAAAATTACTTTTTTGCTAAATTTGCAAGCACTGTGGATGTGTCTGATATGGGGTAACGGTCTCTTACGGTTTTCAAATTTAGCTTTCGATAGTCCATTACTAGTCTGTGTTTTTCTTCTTTTGATGCATCCTGTTTCTTTTTTTTCGGTCCCACAAGACAATTTTACCAAGCGATTGGTACAGAAATACATCGGCACCTAAGGTATCCTGCTGTCGCAGTAAGGATGGTAATCTGATCAGTAACCAGCCAGAGGTCCTCTCTTGATGGGCACTTTGATGAATTATTAAACGACCAGCTTCACGACACACCAGAGGTACCACTGGTAGATATGAACTTGCTCCTGCCACCGAGCTTGGGGGAAACACGAAAGGCCATCCGTCGGCTGAAAAATAATAAGGCACCCGGAACCGACGGAATAAAGGCCGAGCTGGTCAAATATGGAGGTGCAGCTCTAGAAAAGGAGATTCATCAAGTGATTGCTGGGGTATGGGATAGCGAGGTTATGCCGGAGGAGTGCAGGCGTAATCTATCCCATATTCAAGAAGGGAGATAAGTTGGACTGCAACAACTACAGGGGTATTACGGAGTTGAATACTGCCTATAAGATATTCTCCCTTGTCCTTCAGGACCAACTTGACCCATACACCGACGAGATAGTTGGTAAGAGAGGATTCCGCAGAGGAAGTTCCACCACTGATCAGATATTCATCATCAGGCAAGATGATTGAGTTTAAGAGATGTACACAGCATCTCTTCATCGATTTCTAGGCTGCCTATGATAGCATAGCCAAGATAAAATTGTACGATGCCATGAGAGCCATTGAGATACCGTCGAAACTAATCAGGCTAGTAAGAATGACCATGACCAACGTTACATGCCAAGTGAAGGTGAATGGAAAACTCTCAAGCCCCTTCTCTACCAACAAGGGACTGCGTCGGGGGATGGGGTGGCTTGCCTGCTCTTCGTCTTGACGCTAGAGAGGGTCATTCGCGTCTCTGAAGTGGAGACCTCCGGGACTATCTTCTTCAAGTCAACCCAGATCCTGGCATACGCTGATGATATAGACATAATTGGTCTAAGTCTCTCCGTTGTAACGCAGGCCTACATACGGATAGAGCAAGCGGCAAAAAGCAGATAGTAACGGCTCATGAAGTACTTCGGAACCAGTGCTAGCCTTTGGGATGCGCTCGGGTGTCTCTCCGTGCAGGAGTAACATGCATTAAACAATTTATAATGCATTTAAAATCAATTACAAACACATTTACTTCGAAAGCATCCCAAAGACGAAAGGTTCTATCATCTACAAGCCTCCATTTAAACTAGTTCTCGTCATTTAGTAGTGGTCTTTGTGTTTTATATCCTGCCTGCTTGCCAACGATCGTACGTAAAACAGTTGGCAGCTGCACTTTTTGCGTACTATGTTGGAGTTGATATAAACTATTGGATGATATTTCAGAAGGCCAAGGCCAAGACTGCTCGTCGGTTGTAGCGCCTGATAAGAATATCGTCACCACTGAGCCAAACTTTTGCAGCCCTCGTTGATACAACAGAATATGTCCTTTTATGAGCAATCGAGGTTTGTTTAAGCCAGGATTGAATGGACATCAATAAGAGAAATGCTTATTGACAAAAATATAATGCAACTGAGAGCAAATCTGTGACTTAGCGCCTCCATCATGCGATTCGAATTGGACCATTATTAGATGAGAAATGCTTTTCTTGAGTGCAGAGGTTGTCCGCAGGTTTAGATAAAGTTAGATAACAAAGCACACTGTTGTTGAAAACTTTTTTCTACAGAGCTCTGCTAAGGTAAAGGAAATGTGTAACCTTCCACAAAGCATTAAGCTGCAGCAGGCTGGTGACGTACACGGAGTGGCAGGACGGATGGTGTTACCGATAGTGGCAGCTACCGAGCGGCGGGAACGAGGAAAGGGAAGAATAATGCGCTGGCGGCATCAGATCGCTAGTATCAACCGGAGTAGATGCACACTTTTTAGAGTGCAAGAACGATACTTTAAACCAACCTCACGTACTGAATTTTCCCGGATCCGAAAACCCGAAATATCTTTGCCGGTATGGGAACCGGCAGTAGGTGGACCCAACAGCAACATCCGCTGGACGCACCGACTCAACCCAGACGCACACAGCTGATGCAGCGTGCGCTCGACCTGACTCATGTGCTGATCGGAAACGGATTCTTCCGGGCGTACCTGAGCAGGATGGGGTTGATGGGGTTGCGGTGCCCAGTTCGCAGTGAAAAGGTCTTCTCACTATAGAAAAGTTGGTACTTGGATGGGACTGAGATGGTTCTTGCATATAAGCAAGTCAATACAAATCGCCTTCCCCTGCAGGCCCTGGGGGGCCTGCGTTCGGGTTCCCTTTGGGGTTTCACGCAACGTGGTTCTTCGGTGCCTTGGCCCTTTGTTTCTCGGTTGGGACTCGGTTGGCTCTGAGGATTCCGCAGAGGAAGTTCCACCACTGATCAGATATTCATCATCAGGCAAGATGATTGAGTTTAAGAGATGTACACAGCATCTCTTCATCGATTTCTAGGCTGCCTATGATAGCATAGCCAAGATAAAATTGTACGATGCCATGAGAGCCATTGAGATACCGTCGAAACTAATCAGGCTAGTAAGAATGACCATGACCAACGTTACATGCCAAGTGAAGGTGAATGGAGAACTCTCAAGCCCCTTCTCTACCAACAAGGGACTGCGTCGGGGGATGGGGTGGCTTGCCTGCTCTTCGTCTTGACGCTAGAGAGGGTCATTCGCGACTCTGAAGTGGAGACCTCCGGGACTATCTTCTTCAAGTCAACCCAGATCCTGGCATACGCTGATGATATAGACATAATTGGTCTAAGTCTCTCCGTTGTAACGCAGGCCTACATACGGATAGAGCAAGCGGCAAAAAGCAGATAGTAACGGCTCATGAAGTACTTCGGAACCAGTGCTAGCCTTTGGGATGCGCTCGGGTGTCTCTCCGTGCAGGAGTAACATGCATTAAACAATTTATAATGCATTTAAAATCAATTACAAACACATTTACTTCGAAAGCATCCCAAAGACGAAAGGTTCTATCATCTACAAGCCTCCATTTGAACTAGTTCTCGTCATTTAGTAGTGGTCTTTGTGTTTTATATCCTGCCTGCTTGCCAACGATCGTACGTAAAACAGTTGGCAGCTGCACTTTTTGCGTACCATGTTGGAGTTGATATAAACTATTGGATGATATTTCAGAAGGCCAAGGCCAAGACTGCTCGTCGGTTGTAGCGCCTGATAAGAATATCGTCACCACTGAGCCAAACTTTTGCAGCCCTCGTTGATACAACAGAATATGTCCTGTTTGAGCAATCGAGGTTTGTTTAAGCCAGGATTGAATGGACACCAATAAGAGAAATGCTTATTGACAAAAATATAATGCAACTGAGAGCAAATCTGTGACTTAGCGCCTCCATCATGCGATTCGAATTGGACCATTATTAGATGAGAAATGCTTTTCTTGAGTGCAGAGGTTGTCCGCAGGTTTAGATAAAGTTAGATAACAAAGCACACTGTTGTTGAAAACTTTTTTCTACAGAGTTCTGCTAAGGTAAAGGAAATGTGTAACCTTCCACAAAGCATTAAGCTGCAGCAGGCTGGTGACGTACACGGAGTGGCAGGACGGGTGGTGTTACCGATAGTGGCAGCTACCGAGCGGCGGGAACGAGGAAAGGGAAGAATAATGCGCTGGCGGCATCAGATCGCTAGTATCAACCGGAGTAGATGCACACTTTTTAGAGTGCAAGAACGATACTTTAAACCAACCTCACGTACTGAATTTTCCCGGATCCGTATGGGAACCGGCAGTAGGTGGACCCAACAGCAACATCCGCTGGACGCACCGACTCAACCCAGACGCACACAGCTGATGCAGCGAGCGCTCGACCTGACTCATGTGCTGATCGGAAACGGATTCTTCCGGGCGTACCTGAGCAGGATGGGGTTGATGGGGTTGCGGTGCCCAGTTCGCAGTGAAAAGGTCTTCTCACTATAGAAAAGTTGGTACTTGGATGGCACTGAGATGGTTCTTGCATATAAGCAAGTCAATACAAATCGCCTTCCCCTGCAGGCCCTGGGGGGCCTGCGTTCGGGTTCCCTTTGGGGTTTCACGCAACGTGGTTCTTCGGTGCCTTGGCCCTTTGTTTCTCGGTTGGGACTCGGTTGGCTCTGAGGATTCCGCAGAGGAAGTTCCACCACTGATCAGATATTCATCATCAGGCAAGATGATTGAGTTTAAGAGATGTACACAGCATCTCTTCATCGATTTCTAGGCTGCCTATGATAGCATAGCCAAGATAAAATTGTACGATGCCATGAGAGCCATTGAGATACCGTTGAAACTAATCAGGCTAGTAAGAATGACCATGACCAACGTTACATGCCAAGTGAAGGTGAATGGAGAACTCTCAAGCCCCTTCTCTACCAACAAGGGACTGCGTCGGGGGATGGGGTGGCTTGCCTGCTCTTCGTCTTGACGCTAGAGAGGGTCATTCGCGACTCTGAAGTGGAGACCTCCGGGACTATCTTCTTCAAGTCAACCCAGATCCTGGCATACGCTGATGATATAGACATAATTGGTCTAAGTCTCTCCGTTGTAACGCAGGCCTACATACGGATAGAGCAAGCGGCAAAAAGCAGATAGTAACGGCTCATGAAGTACTTCGGAACCAGTGCTAGCCTTTGGGATGCGCTCGGGTGTCTCTCCGTGCAGGAGTAACATGCATTAAACTATTTATAATGCATTTAAAATCAATTACAAACACATTTACTTCGAAAGCATCCCAAAGACGAAAGGTTCTATCATCTACAAGCCTCCATTTGAACTAGTTCTCGTCATTTAGTAGTGGTCTTTGTGTTTTATATCCTGCCTGCTTGCCAACGATCGTACGTAAAACAGTTGGCAGCTGCACTTTTTGCGTACCATGTTGGAGTTGATATAAACTATTGGATGATATTTCAGAAGGCCAAGGCCAAGACTGCTCGTCGGTTGTAGCGCCTGATAAGAATATCGTCACCACTGAGCCAAACTTTTGCAGCCCTCGTTGATACAACAGAATATGTCCTGTTTGAGCAATCGAGGTTTGTTTAAGCCAGGATTGAATGGACACCAATAAGAGAAATGCTTATTGACAAAAATATAATGCAACTGAGAGCAAATCTGTGACTTAGCGCCTCCATCATGCGATTCGAATTGGACCATTATTAGATGAGAAATGCTTTTCTTGAGTGCAGAGGTTGTCCGCAGGTTTAGATAAAGTTAGATAACAAAGCACACTGTTGTTGAAAACTTTTTTCTACAGAGTTCTGCTAAGGTAAAGGAAATGTGTAACCTTCCACAAAGCATTAAGCTGCAGCAGGCTGGTGACGTACACGGAGTGGCAGGACGGGTGGTGTTACCGATAGTGGCAGCTACCGAGCGGCGGGAACGAGGAAAGGGAAGAATAATGCGCTGGCGGCATCAGATCGCTAGTATCAACCGGAGTAGATGCACACTTTTTAGAGTGCAAGAACGATACTTTAAACCAACCTCACGTACTGAATTTTCCCGGATCCGTATGGGAACCGGCAGTAGGTGGACCCAACAGCAACATCCGCTGGACGCACCGACTCAACCCAGACGCACACAGCTGATGCAGCGAGCGCTCGACCTGACTCATGTGCTGATCGGAAACGGATTCTTCCGGGCGTACCTGAGCAGGATGGGGTTGATGGGGTTGCGGTGCCCAGTTCGCAGTGAAAAGGTCTTCTCACTATAGAAAAGTTGGTACTTGGATGGCACTGAGATGGTTCTTGCATATAAGCAAGTCAATACAAATCGCCTTCCCCTGCAGGCCCTGGGGGGCCTGCGTTCGGGTTCCCTTTGGGGTTTCACGCAACGTGGTTCTTCGGTGCCTTGGCCCTTTGTTTCTCGGTTGGGACTGGGGAAGGCGATTTATATTGACTGGCTTATATGCCAGTACCAACCAAGTCCCATCTTAGAAACAACTTTTCTATAGTGAGAAGACCTTCACTGCGAACTGGGCAGTTCTGCTCGATTTGTTTAAATCATGGACCTGTGGAAAACAGAAACAAAACAAATCTAGGGCGCCCAGCTTCCGGGCGCATAAACGCATAAATTATGCTGATGTTCGTTTGTATTTCAATTTAAATAAACTAAAGAAACGAAAATTTGTGGTAAAACGTTCCGATTCCTTTTAAACTCGACAACAAATTCCGCACCAAACACAAAAAGAATTTTCCTTCTCCTCTTCGCTTGAGAACCTATTCATTGTTGTCTCCGGGTTTTGGTTAGAAACGTGTTCCTTGCTCCTAAATCGCTGTAAAAGGTGAGAAATTCTTGACTTTCCTCTTTTTTCCGGGCGAAAGAAGAACATTTCCGTCGTTGGAAAAGTGAACCCGGAAAATGGAATAGGTTTGGAGAACCGCGACGTACACAGATCCACAAAACCACGAGGCTGAAAGCAGGTTAACGGCTTTTAAATCCTTTCGCAACACTATGGCACTGAAATCTGCGGAGGAGTGTTCTTGCAAATATACGATTTTCTGCAACAATACCGGACCACAAGATAGAGAAGCTGAAGTGTCCGCCGTTCGCTTCAACGATGCATCGAGATCCTGAAAACGAGAGAGTGCAGTATGACGGAAAAGGTGACGCAGTTTGGGCAAATCAGCGAGGAGAGCATCATCGTCGTTCGTCAAAGCTCTGGCGGCTCTGACCACCTAACTGGAGCGCTCGGACAATTGTTGCAGTTCTGAAACGAACATTACTCAAGCGTGCGGATGGAAGCGGAGGAGAACCCAAAAATGCCCGATTTTGTATGGGAAATGTCTGGCGGGAAGCTGCCGCTTGAAAAAAGCGATCGAAACGTATGATCTTTAAATTCCATCCTTACAATTAATCAGCAAAAAGATATTCTGGGCACGGAGGTCTAGGACCGATGCTCGATCTGATCTACTACTCTGACCGGAATCACTTCTTCTCACCTTCACTAGGATGAAATTTCCCAAAATTACAAAGATCCGCTACAGCTGAAGAGTCAATCTTGATTACGCTCAATCGCTCTGTAACCGGACGGACACCTCATACCGTCGCATGTCGTCGGATGCCGAGGCGGGTGTGTGGTGCGCTGGGTCTGTGACGCTCTACTCGCTGCTGGTGGCTACAAACTCCACTGCTGCTGGATGATCGTCTCCAGCTCACATTAATCGTCAGTATCTTTTTCGCATGGAAGGGTTTGGTGCTGGCAGCCATCTTGCGCATATCCTTCGGGTCCAGGGATAGCTTAATTTATTACCACCTATGTCCCGCGAAGCGATTGATCATCCGACCCTGGCCTGAAGACGCTACTGGCGGATGATACGACATCGAATGCAGTCCCACGGATGCCCGTAAGTCACCGATCACTCATTCGTTCGTTGCACATCTAATCATTTGCTTACTTTTTTGTGCAGGAATTTGATTCCCAATCCCAAAAAGGAGCGTACGAACGAGCAGAGTACGAAACTGGCGACCTTTCCATTCACCCTGCACCAATCTATTGCAGACCAATCTATTGAAAACCACAAGGAGGTGGTTAAGGAAGCAAAGCGAAGAAAAAGGGAGACAATTAAGGAAAAGCTGCAGGAAAATTCGGCCATACTGGAGGCCGAGGTGGAAGTATCGTGCGGGAAAAGCAAGAAGTAGTGTCATACCAATTCAATCATTTTTATTTTCGTAACGGCTGGACCAATTTCTATCATCAGAGTGTTTTTTTTAAAGAGAAACTTATACTGATCAATTAAAAAACATGTTTCGGAATTACCCCCCTCCCATCCTTTCTTACGAGCTTCAACCGCTTCGAAAGTCTAACGCACGTGGCACGGCCGACTTTCATAGACATTTCCTTCCATATTTTTGGGATCGGTGCTTCAAACTGAATAAAATTAACAATTTTTGTTCGTTTAGGTTCAATAATTGGTAAAACGGGTCGACTGTCATTGTGGGATTTCGCCAGTATAAATTGGCAACCATTTTAGCAGGGTTGCCGATTTCCTACCTAGCCAATGCGCCAGAAAGAGAAAGGTCAACTTTTGAAAGAAAGGCACAGCTATAGGTTACCAAGGCGAATTGAAAGTAGAGGCGAATTCGTTTTGAAAATTCAAATTTCAAACTAACGGACATGCAACCACGCGCACGACTTATAAATTGTCGAGATCAAGCCAGCTTTTGTCCTTATGCTCAGCGTGTGGTTTCTGTCCACACTGAGCTGACCTTTGGACACCTTCGTTATCGTTTTGGAGATGTACCGCCCCAGTCAAACTCCGCACCTGGCAATGTCCATGACCTGGAGCCTGAAAATGCTGTCCAGATGTCTTAGGTGTCGCGGAGCGGTCGGTGCAGGGTAGCCAGCTGGCCAGCGGAGGACGCGCCACGAGTGCGCTAGCAACCGGCCAGCCGTGTGCGACGACATGGCTGAGCGCTGAGCGAGAAACCATGGTGCATTGGGCACACGCGCCAACCGCTGATTCAAAGGGGGGGGGGGGCAAATAAATCAACGCCATCTGCAGAGGCCATCACAGCGACCGCCAGATGGCGTTGTATTGTTTACCAACAAACCGGCCATGTTGCCTCGGGACGGCATAGCGGAATATAACTATCTCTTTCACTCTAGTGACTTACGCATGCGCCTTGCTGTTCTTGCATTTGTATCGTTTCGTACGTTTGACAGGAAACAGCTGATCCATAAGTATGCTCTTTCTCTTTCGTTCAAAGTTGCCTCTCTTTCTATCTTTTTGAATTTTATCGTTTTCATGACGTTTATAAGGATGGGTTTAAAACTGGGCGTTAATTAAAATGAATTTCGCCCGGGAAAATGAAACATAAACGATAAAAAAGTTCACGGGGGCAGTCGACCCGCTTTACCCAATAATTATATAAACAAAAGATAAAGTCCAGTAGGTTAAGGTCTGGTGAACTGGCAAGCCATTCATTCCTCTCTACAAATCTGGGTGCTTATTCTGTAACTTGCGATTACGATGGCCTCTAGGCGATGATTCATTTGGTTCATTTTGTGTTCATTTATGTGTTCACGATCGCCTACTGTCGAGTGCATTTTTGTGATCGACAGCTGGCGTTTTGTTTACATCGAGCATCGAGCATCTGAAAAACGATTATAACGTCCTGATTATGCATTAATAATTTCTTCCTGCTAATCGTATACTATTATTACAAAGGTTAAGTCGTTTTTATACCGAAAAATCAAGTTAATTCACAGTTTTTTTACTTCAAACTGTCATTTTGAATTGTTTATTGTTTTCGAAACGTTTCGAAACAACGAGTTGAAGTTTCGAAATTCGCATGAATCATCGAACGCCTGAGGCCATCGAAATCGCCTGGTATAGAGGTGCTTATTCTGTAACTTGCGATTGCGATGGCCTCAGGCGTTCGATGATTCATGCGAATTTCGAAACGTTTCGAAAACAATAAGCAATTCAAAATGACAGTTTGAAGTAAGAAAACTGTTAATTAACTTGATTTTTTCCGTATAAAATCGACTTAACCTTTGTAATAATAGTATACGATTAGCAGAAAGAAATTATTGATGCACAATCAGGACGCTATAACTGTTTTTCAGATGCTCGATGCTCGATGTAAACAGAACGCCAGCTGTCGACCACAAAAATGCACTCGGCATGCAGGCGATCGTGAACACATAAATGAACACAAAATGAACCAAATGAATCATCGCCTAGAGGCCATCGTAATCGCAAGTTACAGAATAAGCACCAGAATAAGCACAAAAAAATGCTCACAAAAAGCACAACACATGAATTCTGTTTGTCAACAATAAAACCCAATATGGCGGCAAAAGAATTTCACCTGTTTCTTTAATACACCCCGTCACCGTGTTTGGCTTCGAAAGAATTTCGTGTTTGGCGCTGTGGAATGAAAATTTTCATTTCTATTCTTTTTCATCAATTTTAATTCGCATCCATGTTTGATTGATTGCTTCTAATGATCATTGAACGTTGTAATCTGCACACCTTGCGAATCATCCGTAATCTGTAGTAGCTCGTGTGAGGTAGGCAATTTCATTAAGTGTACAATTTAATGAGCCATTTTCGCTGTAGTGTGTGTTCGGAGCCACGTAATTTCCAAACGGTATTCGTACGATGATAAATCTTAACTTTCTTCTTTATTCGCCAGCTGCGTAACATGCAAATTGGAGAAAACGTATGTTGGCAATGATAATTGGATCACGCGAGTCGCTACTTATTCGTCTTTTTCAGTTTCAGCCGCACGATAGACTTAGTGCCGCCGAACTACGGTTGATGGCTATGAGGCAGCAGCAGCAAATCGATACGCAGCAGCAGATGTTGGCCGCGAAGGAACAACGCTTGCGGTTTTTAAAAACCCAGGAATCGCGCGCGGCGGTCACTGTAACCGAGACGGAGCGTTTGCACCGCTTGCGAGAACGAGTAGAAGCTCAAGAATCAAAACTTCGTCGCCTGAGAGCCCTGCGGGGTCAAGTGGACCTACAAAAAACCTATAACGTTACGCTCGGAAACGACCTCGATTCTATAAGAGCCTTGTTTAGTGAGAAGGAAAAAGAACTTACACTAGCCGTTGCGAAAGTGGAAGCCCTAACTAGACAGTTGGAGGATCTCCGTCGAAACCGTAGAGGAGGCATCGGAAGTCATGGATTTATAGCCCAAAACGCAACCAACGGCGTCATTTCGCCAGCAGCAAAGGAATTGGAAAAATTGCGTTTGGAATTGCAAGTACGTTATTCGAAGCCAACTATGCTTAGCTGAATGTAAAATGCCTTTGCTATTCATGCCATTTTTGTGTATTACAGTATCGTAATCAACTTTCGCTGCAACAAAATGCTCGTCTTAATATACAAAGGGAGGTACTGCAGCAACGGCAAATGGAGCTACATTCCGTTGACCAAAGGATAGTAGAGCTACAAAGCCGGATCCATAAAAAACGTAATCTCAATGTGCAAAATTATAAGGCTCAAGCTGGCAAAGACTACCCAAGCGATCATCAGAATAATAATTCTAGCGCAGCAACATCAAACATTACGCTACATATGCGGTCGGTACTCGATTGGATTGTTCGATTGAGATTTATTTACTTGTAGCACTCAGCTAACTTTTTTCTTCATATATTTAATTTCAGCTCAGCCTCGACGAATACGATATCCCCTAGTGTACGCAGTTTGAGTCGGGGCAATATAGTGGCGGTAGAACCTTTCAGTCATGTGCCTACAAAATCATTACTCGGTGGTGCCACTTTTGCGTCTTCCACTGCGGCTATGCCTGTGCAAAATGACAAATTATTTCAAAATTCTATGACACAAACTGTTTTCGATAAGCCTGATCCGATCAAACATCAGAACCATTCAGTTCAGCATCTCCGCCATCCGCAACAAAAATCTCAACAACAGCAGCACAAATATCAGCCACAGCAGCAATTACATCATCCCGTACAACAGCAAAGTACGAGCCAAAAAGAATCAATTTTCGAATCTGACACATTGGAAGACAACATGCTTTTGGGAGCAGAAAGCGACGAAAAGAAACTCGCTGCGAGGCTGCAGAAACAATCCCACTTATGTCTTGATCAATACGATTTGTATCGACCGGGCTATCAAGATAATATCAACTCCAACACTCCTGTCCATCAAGACAAGGGCGTTGAGATTCAGTCTTTAATGAGTAAAGTTACGAGCAGGGAATTTGAGCTTCTTGCTCAAACACAAGATTATGAGAATGAACATAATAATTGCGAAGCAATAGACGCAGAAACTACTACGGCTGGGAAGATGGGAAACTTTCGTGAATTAGAAAAAGGGCAACACTATCAATTTGCAACGGAAAATGTGAAGTCGACCAGTGCTTTAACTACACGCGGTTTTAACACAACGGATGAAAATTCTCCAGAAAACAACGTTATTGTTAGCAAGCAACCATATAACTTTCATCAGAATATTCCTCTAGGAAACCTGGTTGTACCACCTAGAAAACCAGTAAACAGTGTTGCTCCTACGCTGGCATTGAATTTCATGGCAGTATCTTCATCAATTGGAAATGAGTCGACGGGTGGAAAGTCTAACGATGGGCTTCGAAGAAATGCGGCCGGCCAAAGTCAACTGATTTTTAACGATACGCAGGCAGCAAGCATGGCCAGCCGGCCAGCCCTACCCCCTAAACCGACCAAATCAACTAATATTGGCGTTCTCAGTAAAATTGTATCTAACCATGGAAACGAAGAGAGCGATTCTGAATGCCCCGGTGTAGGTACGGCTCAACAAGGAATGGATTCGAAAACAGATGACGTATCGTGCGACATTACAGATACATCCCTCGCATCCTCTAAGCTGGCACCAGCAAATGACAAGCAACCTATCAAGGCGAAACCTCTCACCATAAAAAAACATCCGTTTCTAGAACAGCCTAAATTGAAGGCAAGTTTCGGGGCTAGTGGTATCTCTAACTCTACTGGTATTAGGAAGTCGTCATCGCCAAGCTTTACAGTAAATACTATTCAGCAACAGCAATCCAATAAATGGAATGAAGCTTCTGGAACTGTTGCAAGTGGAAACGTGGAGAAGTTTTCTGAAGAAAATGATAACTCCAATGATAAAATGAATAGCGACAGCATGATAGACAAATCTGCACACTCATTCGAGCGGCATAAGAAATTGAAGAGCGGTGGTACCGGAACAGAAGATGGAGTTAATGTGGTCACTCGTAGAAAGCGTAACTTTGTGTCATTGGCAGCTTCGAATGAAGCAATTGATGAGCCTCTTGATACAAATGATTCTGGCCCAGAGACAGGAGACAATGTTCTGCCATCAACTACAGCATGTAGGCAAAAGCTGTCGCGACGAGTAAGTTTTGATCCGCTGGCCTTACTTCTGGATGCCAGTTTGGAAGGAGAACTCGAATTAGTTGAGAAAACAGCTATGCAGGTAAGTTAATGTCTATGTGTTAATAGGTAAAATTAACATTGGTTACGTGAAATTTCTTAACTGTCTCAATTCAATTAACGTACTACAATTTCTAACAAAATGTTTCTATACTATATTTTCAGGTTACCAACCCAAGCGCTGCCAACGATGAAGGAATTACAGCTTTGCATAATGCTATATGTGCAGGGCATTTTGAAATTGTCAAGTAAGTTGCGAAATGAATTCTAGCATCATTATTCGTGTTGTAGATATTCCCCCTTTGCATGTCATGTTGCTCGTGGTTGGTTTAAAAAAAAGGATTGATAATTTTCAGAAGAAGCCACATAGTTTAGTTTTCATAGCCGGCCATTAAGTTTACTGTGCTTATCTAATTTTGTTGTAAATATTCTATGTCCTTATTGCTTATCATCCCGTTGGTTTAGTGTTTAACCAACGGGAGGTATTCGAATAGTGTACAAGAATATCTATGGTTTCTGATTAAATGATAGTGGAGTTTTTGAAGTTGAAATTAGTTGTTGGAATCACACTTTATTATTTGTACAGATTGCGTTCATTTTTTCCGATGTAGGACGGGAATCATTCACAGGTGGCGTTAGGAAGGCAAGAACTCCTAGACGGTAATAAGAGATTTCCGGGCTCTGTGGAGGCCGGATTTACCCATTAAAACCCTCCCTACGAATGCCTTAGAACCCCTTTGGATCACCTATTCGGTGTTATCTTCGAAGGGGAAGCTGGAGATGTTGCTCCTACTCATGACCACATGGGCTCGCTAAAATCTCACAGCTTGGCAATGCTACTCATATGAGATATGTTACCTCCGTGTTCTTACTGGAAGGGAAGGCCATCAAATACTTGCGTTGAATTCATTGTGTGATTTTCGGCTATCAAAATTGAGATTTATCATTATGCGAAGATTTAATAACAATTGGGGCTAAATTTCAAATCTTCAATTATTAATAGTTCGTAAATGTAGCAATGATTTTGTATTTAGTATTAGTAGCTACAAATAGTAGAACAAGTAGCTACAAATAAAAACATAATTCATTGCTTGGATGAACTGAATAAATATGACTTATTGCATCAATGGAAAATATATTCGTAGTCGTGTGACTGGTTTTTTTGGTTTTGGTGGTTTTGGAGTTCTTTCGGTATGGAATTAACAAATTGCATGGATTATGGAAGAACTAGTCGCCAGCGATGGGCTATGCTTTGATAGGTGTAATGGTTCATTTGATTTTAAAGTAAGCTAGTGTTTCCGGCAGACTTCGTTCTGCCATTGGACTCTTGAGCCCTCTATTTAAGATGTTGGAAGTATAGTTTTTAATGCAACATAAACATGGAAATGGTTTTTACTGTACTGATGCTTCCAATGATACTCATGATCAACATTCAACAATTGCCATCGCAATTGGGGAGTTTCGAAACGAATTTTTTGGGCAATGTTAACACATCTTTCATTGTACGGGATCGTAGAACCATATAGTAATGCGGCACGATGTAAATGAAGCACGAAAGGATTCGCATTAATTCTACATATACGATCCTGATCTTGATTGCACTGCTTCCTTCGTCTTTCGCTATCATAAATCCTTTCTCGTTGTTCTTCAGATCTTGATTTTAATTTTCAGACATATGCAATTAACGTGACTGAAAACGTGCTTGATCCCGTTGCTCAGAAGTATGGTGTCTACGGATTAGTGCCAGTCTTTTTGAATTTCGACTGCGCACTCCTTTACATGATCTTTTTATTGAATGCATTTTTATCTGTCTGTAACTAACTATCAACTAAAATCAAATAATTTTCTTTTTACCACAAATAGTTCTTGATATACTCGCCATAGTTTTTATTCAAACCACAATAATTACTAAACTTAAAGCACATGACGAATCATCGTTAGTTTGCTCAAACCAAGCGTTCTTTGGTCTGATAGAAGTCAAAAATTAAAAACTGATTTTGTGATCACTTTACCACAGTAGACGACGATGATCAAATTAGAGGGTAAAAGACTAAAATAGCCCCCCCACTCACGGTGAGCTACTGAGTGACCAAAAAAAATCGCTAATTTCTACATTTTTAGTAAACAAATATACATTAAAATATGCGGAAACGTAAATTAATGTATTAGGGAAGGAGGGAGGGGTGAAAAAAATACATTTAATCAGTTAAAAAGCGGTTTTTTCGGTCACTCAGTATCTCACCGTGAGTGGGGGGGGGGGGCCTATTTTAGTCTTTTACCAATTAGAGCAACAATATCGAATTCAACGCAGTGGGCATTTGAGCTGAAAGGTAGCCATCCAATGTTTTGTAATAATATCGAATCTAGTAGGCTGTGAAGCGGAAATCCAGTGCAAAATTGAGTTCCAATTTGCTGTAAAAGGATAGAACTTACTCAAAATTTCTCAACGTATAAACCCCAACGTATTTTCGCAGAGCAAGACAAATTCATTGGGCCAAGAATGAGTGAAATCGAGCCGATCCGTTCTCAAGTTATGGGCGTTCAAAAGTGCGAAACTTGATTTTATATACACCGTGTTCAATATATTCTCATACACTTTTTTGATGGACGATTTTGGTATGTTCACAGCACCTAGTTCAAGTATCAATATTGTTTTCTCAAATTGCAGTGTTTACTTAACATTTTGGCAGTTGAATTGGTCTGTTTTATGTTGGGGGTCTAATTTGAGTAAACATGAAACAATTACGATTCTGTGTTATAAAAAAGATGTAGGATAGGGAGTGTCCAAGCCCTATTTTCAAAACCATGAGGCATCTGGGAATCAAGCGTGATTCCTTTAATCGAACCATTAGAAGATAGCTTCAGATTTCCTCGTTAAATTACAAAAAAAGACCGGGGTGAAAGCGGTCTGCTAGTACTGAGCGTTCGGGAACGTATCCGATGTTATCCTCAACGTTCGATATGAAAAATGGCTACAGAGTTTTGATATCAACTACGTATAACTTTTGTAAATAGGAGCTAGAATGTAATACTTATGGAAAATTGAAAGTTCACGGAATTTGGGAAGCTAACCAACAAAAAAAAGAAACAGCAACTCTTCGTGAATCGCGGCACGCTGGTCACTAGTTGTGTTCTCTGATAAATTGCTATTTGTTCTAGAGCAAAGTTGTGATGTCCAAAAC
>NC_064877.1:51117500-51130000 GCF_943734665.1 Anopheles aquasalis
CATCCCGAACAAAATCGTTCGCGACGATTAGAAAAATGAATGAAAAAAACTGACAGTTCGTGGCTATGTTTTGGTTGCCTTGGAGACGCTGTATTCGCTTTGGAATGTAAGAAATCCGTAAAGAAAGTTCAAGGAACTGCTCGTTTGATCTAAAATTTGGAAATGTATCATTTAACCCTCATCGGTCCCTCCAGAATTGCATCGAATCGGTTCTTTTGTATGCGCGCACATACACTCATTTTTCCAACCAGTTCCAAAAAATCCAAAACTAAAACTAATCACTTCTGATATTTTTTATTTATTCATTGGAATGTTCTTTATCGAAAAAAAAAATACTACAAGTCAATAATTCTTAAAATACTGTAGTAAAATTGGCAATTAGAAAATCATGTTTTTTGAGAAAAATGCGAAAAACCGTGAAAAAGTACATTTTTCAAGTGTTTCCTAATTTTTTTGGCACATTTCTTGCAAATATCATGTCGATGGTTAGCACAATCAAATTTTGCACACTTTCACAACGTGCAGCAAAAAAAAATTTGGTTAGTTTAGTATGTGCAGACTTGACAACGGCCGATTTTGGGTGTTGGTGTCAAATGGCGAATGGGACGAACATTATGAGAAACATTAGCAGCATCACTATCAGTCGGTTTTGTTTTGCGTCTTACTATGTGTGAATCAACAAAAGCCATTCCCAATGTTTCGATAAACAGCCGACGACAAATATTATGGATGCTTTTTTATTTTTTTTCAGTCCGAAAACAATTCGGCGAGCGTAATAATAGCATACTCATATTGCATACTACAGAGCCATTTGCCAACGATTTATTTTTCATTTGCAAGTAAAGGTTCTAGCCCATTGGACCATGGTGTCAATTCTTCCTTTAGTCTTCTTGCAACTCTTACTCAACTAAGTTTGGCTTTTTTTCTTTTTTCATGATTATTGATACCCACAGCACTATAGAACATGCTAGCCAAAGTAACAAATTGGTAATGACGGGGGATATACGGCAACATAATGGCTAGTAATTTGTGGTCATACATAGCTTCAGTAGAATATAATAGCTTTGTGCACATATCAACCAAGGCTAATAGAATTGCTTTTTTATTTTCAGTAATCGTTCCCAAAGCCATACGATTTTTATTCAATTCTTCAGCCAAATCATATGAAATAGAAATTGTCGCAAGTTACACTTTGATCGGACATTCTTTTTTTGTCAAAACACAAAACAATGGCTGCCTAAGTTGCTTTTGGGAGTGGTGTATCGATCACGACCATTATAAATTTGTGTATTGTGTGCATACCATCTTTTGAAACACATAAATCAAATTTGCCATGCCATATTTGGCAGATTTTGATG
The DNA here is from genome assembly GCF_943734665.1 of Anopheles aquasalis. Lineage (NCBI taxonomy): Eukaryota > Metazoa > Arthropoda > Insecta > Diptera > Culicidae > Anopheles > Anopheles aquasalis. The sequence goes on from NC_064877.1 coordinate 51,118,859, forward strand.
CAATATATTCACGAAACGGAGACCATCCACGAAATGGAACAAACTGTTCATCGACTGTAACATTTTTTCCTGGTTTGTAGATAGTGTTCTAATTATTATTGCACCTTTAGAACACATTTCTGATCGATCAGAATTTATCATAAATCAAACATTCCTCTAGATCATCATATCGGATGCAACCATGAAATCGCTTGAAGGTTTATAACGGCGTCGTAGCTCCAAATATTGCTCGATCGGTTTGAAATTTGAGCAACACGTTCACCATACCTGACAAGAGATGTTTTTTACCTGAAATCATTTTTTCAGAGCTTCAAAAATGATTTTTTTCGGCTAAATACATATGGTGGACGTATGTGTATGCGAACGCATACACAGGAACCGATTCGTAACTATTTCTGCTCAGGCGATACTAGACATGCCTAAAATTTTTGAGTGATATATTTCTATTCTATGATCAAAATAAATCTATTTTGAAGAAATTCAGAAAATTTCATCGAGCCGTTTTTGAATAATTTGATTTTTTCGGACCAAATTGTATGCGCGCGCATACAAAGAACCGATGAGGGTTAAACAGGCAAAAGTACATAATATGCCTGATAAAACCATTAGCCGGCGATACATGAAGCGTAAACTCTCGTATAAACTCAGAATGTAAAGGCCGGAATACACGAAGCGTAAACTCTCGTATAAACTCAGAGTGTAATGCCAAAAAGATTATACTTATGTCAAAAAGATTATAGGCCCGCGGAGCGTAAATCCGTGTGTAAAAGCAAGCGTAAACTTAGCACCAACATGAAGCGTAGCGTTATGATGGATTCAATGTTCTTCAATCGCTAATATACAGTAAAAACATCTTAAAATATTAAAGAAGATGTTCAGAAATCAACTTATCTCGTCGATTTATATTTTTTGTGGCCAAAAACACGTGTAATTGATGTAATAGCATAGTGTAATTGCAGGTGCACGAATGTAATTGCAGTTGACGTTTCGGTATAAACTTTTATGCGATTATGCCTGCCACACGAAGCGTAAACTTTTTGGCATTACATTCTGAGTTTATACGAGAGTTTACGCTTCATGTATCGCCGGCTTAATGCCAAAAAGTTTACATTTGCCGTTTACACGGTGTAAATAGATTATAGGTCCACGGAGCATAAATCCTAGCGTAAACGCTGTTTGCAAGCGATTTGCCCCACTACATTTCCTGTTTGTGGTTTGCATTAATAATGAGTGTTCATTACTAGCGTTTTTAATCTTTTTATTCGGAAAAAGTATTATATTTTTCTCACAAAAGTCGATAAAAGTTCAGTGTAATTCGGATTACGCGTCTCAACCCGGTCATGTAAACATGTTCAAGTGTAAATTAATTTTATATTTACGCTTGAGTTTACGCTTCATGTATCGCCGGCTATTGAACTTTTCCGGAATCAAACGCACGCTGGTTGGTGATGAACGTAAACAGCTGACAGTTATTTGACGTTTGGTGCTTTATGTCAAATTGCTATGACCTGTTTCCTGTAGACACTTTTTGTTAAACCCTTTTGCATTGCATCTTAGAGTGTTTCTACACTGCGCGAAAATTTTCGTTTTCGTAGCGCAATTGTCGGCAAACTTTATATGGAGTTTTTGACGTTTGCCGACAATTGCGCTCTCGCAGCGCAAATTTTGGCTGTGTCCGGATTTTTGGCAATTCCGGAAACACTCTTACAACGCCAGCTTTGCTTACCTTGCGGGCGGTTTGTAGTCAACACCTACAGTATTATAATCACTTTGCTAACACTTTTCTGCACTTGCACTTTACCGAAAGCGGAGAGCGTGCGTCCTGGGACTTTCGACTGCCTTTCGACTGAGAAAAATTCGACTGCCCGCGATTGGGACTTAGCCGAATTTTGCTCGAGGTTGCTCCGTCTCTTTTTGCTATTCCTCTTTCTTTCCCGCCTCCGTCCGTCTTGAACACGCTCGCGTTCGCATCGCCCTTCTACCCTTGCCGCCCTTTCCTCTCCGCGTAATTGAAACCAACAAGCTTGTGGTCGTTTCCGTTCTCCCTTCTTCTCTTCGCACTCCTCCCTTCCTCCGCCGCAGTCGCGCTCCACAAGCTCGCGCCCGAAACCTCCTCCCCCTTGCGGTTTCTTCCGCTCTTTCCCCCGCTGCCTACGACCGATTTCATAGTGAGCGTCGCGGTCGCCTTTTCCTCGTTCCCGTCGCAGGCAGCGGGGGTTTTTTCTCAGCCGCCACAGCCTTCCTCCCGCTACGTCGCAGGCAGAGGGGAAGCTCGGGCGCTTCTCATTGCCAACTGGGAAGCTCGGGCGCTTCTCATTGCTAACTGGGTACAACCACGATTTGTGTTTTTTTTTACCCCGTTTCTGTTCGCTGCTTACACTGCTCGAAATATGGAAGCACTTTTCTTTGTTTTGTTTTGTTTTTTCTTCTGGATCCGTTCCGGCTACGCTCCGTGAAATCGCGTTAAATTAAATCCCGGGACTTTAGGTTTTTCGAACGATAACTGGACTGGACGCATCAAGATAAAGGTGATTAGAGTGAATTCAACTCGTTTCTCAACTCCCGCCGTAGTTCCCTGTGCAAAAGTAGGTCGGAAAAGTGTAAGAAACTTGAAGAACCGCTACCAACCGCAGAAAAGAAGAAACATAATAGCGTAAGTTCAAAAGTTACCAGATTAGTTGCAAAACCATGATTCTAACAGTGTTGCTTTGCAGGCCCGCAAGTTCGCAAATTGAACCGCGTAAATACTACGAAGCTTGCACCTCGATAAAGGAATAGATACGTAAGAAACGATGGCCGATATTTTTGTCAAAGAGGAGCAAACATCTGCAACTCCTCTAGCTTCCGATGAGTACGTAGATACAGAAAATTCCTCTAGCTCTCGTAGTGACTCTGAAGAAAGCAACGCAAGTTTATTGGAAACAAATTCGATAATTACGGAGAAATTGATACTGCCCAAGGACTTCAGCAATGAAGCGATATTCAACGAGTTTTTTATTCCTTCCATATGGGATACTCTTCCGTCCAGTGCAAAACAGTATTTAAGAACCTTTTTGCCAGAACCGGATTACCGTTCAACCTCTTCACAAGTAGTTAATGATCTACTATTGCATCGATTGGAGCGATTTGGTTTGGATCAAATGAAAAGCTTGCAGATCAACCTTGCTAAGGGCAACTTTCGTGCGGACATAGCAAAACTGCGACAAACTCTATCCAAGTCGTTAAACAAGGAGCAGAAAATGCTGGACCTGCAGAGGTATTTACGATTGGCACGAAATGTACTTCTTTCTCGAGAAGTGACATTGATGAATGAAGTGCACAACCAGAGCTATCCAAAGGTATCTTTTTGTTCACGAAACCGACCAGACACACGATTTCTGCATACTTCAAAGCAAGAAAAATTCAGAAAAGCAGCAAAAAAGCGATACCTTGGTGAAATTGTTGGCATTTCCGAAACAATCGGTGTACCACTAAGCTTGTCAGACGAAGAGGAGTGTTACGAAATATGTGCTGCGGCACCAGTACGCAAAAATCGAAAAATGTATTCAAGCACCTCGAATGAGACCAGTATGGGTTCGTTGGGAACTAACAATTTAAACAAACGATGTAGCACATATGGCGGTATCACATCTAGTGTATCTTTTAATTCGTTGGACAGTTCTTCGTTTTCCGCTTCAAAGTTGTTTTCCATAACAGATACCCATTACCATCGGCTACTAATGCAGCATCGAAAGCGAAAAATAACAGAACCGGATAATCCTGAAATGGTTTTAGAGGGATTAAAGCTCAAAGATGTAGTAACTCGTACACAAATTGCAGCTGGCTATCGTAGAATATTGCCATTTCCAAAACATAACGGACTTGCTGAGATAAAAAGAGAATTTGACGATATTGTGGGTAGAGAAACGCCGAAAACACAAAAACCACTGAAAATTGTTCAGAATTCCGAAGTTGGCAAATACGCAAATGACGGAAATATAGGTAAAAAGCTGATGAGAATAGAGAATGCTGACAATAAATTTACTGAACGAGTATCCAAAGGTCACGAAAATGAACGGTGCGAAGCAGTTTGTTTAGAATCACCTAAATATTCATTGGAATTATTAGGCCAATCAAAATCAGAAACAGACTCGTATCCCAATGATCCAGATTTGAGCGTCAGTAAAACGCAAACACAAAACCCTGCGTTGTATACAAATAGTAAGCACTCATGTTTCTTTTCGCTTATTAGAGATCTTTTCTGTTCTAGCCATGACCATCGTTTGACATTAGACGAAATATTACAGAAGCTTTCAGATTGGTACAATAGTGTGACAATACCACGCCGCGGTTGGTACGCATTGTGCACAACTATAACAGAATGGCAGGCAATGCTACAATCGGCGGTACGATTTCTCGCTGGCGACTTTCATACTAAGTTAAGAGATTTTGTCCCGTACATAGAACGTAAAACGACTATGAATGTTCTTCAATGGATAGGAGCGTCACGTGATGGAGACGCTAGGCTTGAGCCGCTTTGTGAATTTTGGCACAACTTGAAACAACAACTTGAAAATGAAAATCTTACCGACACTGACTTCACTTCTCCTAGTTCATTAACGATGATCACGGCACCAGTAACACGCCAAACAAAAGATGGAAATAATCAGTCAAATGAAGTTAATGCATTTAAATGCAATGAAAAATGCACAACGGATTGCGACAGCATGATCGCTCACAACTCGCTAGCAAACTCATCCGGCGAATCTGCTTTATTGAGTATGGAACTAGATGGAATGTTACAAGAAGAAGATGATGGGTCTACTAGTGAACGCTCCGAAACACCCCCGCCGCCTCGCTATCCTACGGATTGGACAGTCCGCAAGGCTACTGATGAGGAAATACATTCTTTCCGACTGCAGGAGCGACAACGCTACGAGAACCCCCACATGGCATATACTTATCGGGAACATTCTTACAATAGTGTCGTGGGGCCAGTGAAAGGAATCTATACTCAGGTACCCGGCATGTCGAAAGCTCGTGGTCACAACATGCTTGTTGCGGATCGTCCGAATTTTGTAACTATTCTGACGCTAGTAAGAGATGCCGCTGCTCGCCTGCCGAACGGAGAAGGCACTAGGGCCGACATTTGTGAGCTATTAAAATCTTCCCAATACATCTCGCCATCCGCAACTGAGCAAATATTACAAACTATTGTTAGCGGGGCTCTTGATAGAATGCATACCGAGCACGATCCTTGTGTTAAATATGATACCAAGCGCAAAATTTGGATCTACTTACACAGAAATCGAACAGAGGAAGAATTTGAGAAATTACATCATCAATATCAAGGTATCACAAAGCACAAGAAAACGACGGCAAAAAGGTTGTTGAAAAACGACAGAGAAGTTGTAATTCCCAGGCCGAAAGCCTCGGACGCATCGATAGGAGGCCTTACCAGTGGTCTGGTATCAAACGAATTTAGTTCCACAAATTTTATGGTGGCTCAAAATTTCCCGCATTCTGATGATAAAATAGATGCCACAGATGCTGCCATGAGCGTGTCAACTGGTGGAGCTAGTAGTTACTTGATAAACCATCCTACGTCGTTGTTAAAAAGACAGCATAAAAACTCATCATCAACCACCACCTTGTCAATATGCAAACAACATGTGTCCAGTAATGAACATGTGGATCCAAACCAACCTATGGATAAAGCATATTCTTCTATAATAAATTCAAAACAACACCAAACAGAGCATGTTACATGTTCAAAGGATCATGATCCTATAACGACCACACCAAACGAAAACACTACGAATCCCATGGCAACTACAGACATAATGGAACCAAAATTCGTGAATTCGCAGAACAATGTACCGGTTTCAACATATCTACCGACAGGCAAATTGTCTCCCGCAATGACTTTAGCTTCTCGCACCCCAAATAGCAGTACCGTACAATCTTCTCTGATTTCTTACGCATTGCATACAAAACCATTTTCGTATTCGATGGCTTCAACGAAATGTATCGATCAAGGAAGTTCTACCCCAGTTGTGTCTGTTCGTCAAGCACAAAGTAGTCCGACCTGCTCGGGGTCGCTACGACAACCCAGCTTATCTTTAGTTACTAATGGTCAGTCAACTCCTACAATAGTATCGCAATCTTTCGCGACTCAAAGTAAACCATTACATCTACAATTATCGATGAGTGTTTCAGCAACATCAAGCAGCAAATCGGGAGTTATTAACTTAAACGATGATAATAATGTAGACAAAGCAATCTACACAATACCTTCTGGCGCAGTCGTTAACCAAAGTACACCTGCGGTGCAACCATCTATGATAATATCCCGAAAATTTATAATGAATCCTGCCCCGGCAGGCACTGCTCTAGGCAGTGATTCAATTAATCGAAACAATGTTGGATTAGATCAGTCGGAGGAAATAAGGCAAGATAAAGGTACTAATACAATTGCTATTTCAAAACCAACAGCTCATGTTTTCAAAACAGCAGCTGGCCCTATTAACACCATATCTCTTGGTAATGGACAGCAATCTATATTGTCTACAGCTCAACAAAAACACATTTTGCAGAACCTCCTCTCTCAGCAACAGAAACAGTCAATTGTCAATTGGAAGGGTTTTTATAAAACGGATGTATCTCATACGATAAGCTCGAACAACACAAGTGACACAGCTGGCACAAATAATGATGATGAAATAAAAAGCGTAGGTGGGGCACCACAGCCAATTAGTCAATCGAATGCCACTGGAAATAACTCGTCCAGCTTCAAGCATCAGCAAATGCAAAAACTGCAACGAACAAATTCACAAATTCTGAAGTTTGTATCTCCGCAAATTGTCAAAATAACGCCTCGAAACATAGACGCGTTGAACAAAATACGAGCGTCCTCGATTACAATTCCAAAAACTGCTGGTGAAAGCAACAGTCATACAGTTGAAAAATCATCTTTTGCATCTCCGAATTATCTCAGTACACCTACTGTAAAAGTGACAAAACTTAATTCATCAACTTTGCTCGCTGCCGCTAACACAAAAATAATAACTAAACAGGCAGAGCAAGCTAATAGTAATGGAATGGCTTCAACAGCAGTGGGTGCAATTGTCCCCGTTTCTTCAATCATGCCTACCGCAACGGTGCGGGTATTAAAGACAGGAACAGGAACGACCAATCTTATGAAGTCAAATAGTGTCGCCGCTGCTACCATAAACCAGTCGAATAATCCTGTAGTAGCACGCCATGTAACGAGTACCTATCTTAAAAATAGTTTCACACAAATCCCGAAGGAATCTGCAATATCTGGTGGGAGCTTAGATCAACTTTCAAACGTAGTGCGCAAACAGTGCATCTTGACCCCTTTAAATGTGGATAGCTGCAGGGTTACCGTACCGAAATCGAGTTCATCTAATCTAGGCCATTCGGCTCATTTGAAAATGACCAACAACCAACCATCTCCTATTAACAAGGATGCCGTTTGTACAAGCGAAAGAGCATCTCCTGGAACAGTCGACAGTGGCGTTCAACAATATGCCATATTTTCGCAATCAAATGTTCGGGGAGTGATTCCGGTTAAACCTAAAGCGACGAGTAACACTCAATTGGAATCCAGCGGATCTAACGTGGAAGGCAAACTAAATCAATGCACGTCTGTAAATTTTGTCTGTGAAACTGAATATGGTAAGTTTGGTAATAAACTTTGAACGATGCAAAGTTAATCGTATCAAGTATCCATTACAATTCTCGTGGTTTTTATAGCACCCAACAAACCCATTGCAACTACTGATGGTATATTGTCGAGCCTACCTACAATTGATAACTTTAATACAACAAGCCCAGCAAAATTAACGCAATCAACAAAAATTAAGGTAATCAGTACAAAACCATTGTGCTCAAATGTCTCGATGGCCCAACAACAGCAACAATCACATTTAGGCCGCACTATCACAGCATCTAAACAATCGATTTCTGGTTTGGTAAACGGAGTGATAAACGCCAAGATAGTAGGTGTACGCAACGTTGCAACTAGTAAATCATACTGTGGTTCATCGTTAAGGTAAAATATAACAATTTTCTGCTAAGTTAAAGTGTCCTTGTCAAGTAATTGTTGTACTATTTAACTATAGCGCTATCAACTCGCCTGGTACAAATATTGAGTCAATTGGAGGTACTCCGGGCACTAATAACAAAGGCGTTTCGGACACTAATTATAACAAAAGTAACCAGGGCTCGTTTTTATTATCGGCTAACGTAAATTGCAAAATCAAAACGGATCATGAAGTAAAGGTATGTATTTAGTTTGAACATTTGAGCTTTGAATATCTCTACATGTCACGTTATGCGGAGGAATCATATTTTTAACTGCAGATTTTATTAGCCTATGCGAAAAATTTAATTTAAGGGTGAGCTAAAGTATTTATTATTTTTGTCACCTAAAAAGGTTTTTATTTTTTTTCAAGAATGGTGAACTTTTCAAGAGTATTGAGTACATTTTTTGGATTAATCGAAGTAAAATAGTACAGTCTTGATAAGTAATGATATTGATTTCTTGAAAAATTGCACCTCATACATGGCTGCCTCTGCTACATGAATACATCTCGATAGTTTGAAGGGCGTTTCCCAAAACCAATGTTTCAAAAATGCGTTCCCATTATCGTAGTATAAAAATGACTGAACCGATCGAGTTCCAATTTTTCCAATTTATTGAACTTTTTGATACTTTTTTCGAACAATTATGTAAAGTTAATTATTTTTAGCAACTTTATGAAAATTATTACTCTCCAGCTTCAGATCGATCGAATAAAAGAATATCGATTTGTTTATTGATTTGATCCAATACTTCCCTTTTTTTGGACCTAGAAAAAAATACATTTGCAGATATGGCTTTTAAAAATGGGCCGATCAACAAATCGGAATATACAACCACCCTTTTGACACAGAACATCCTTTTGGGAATGTTAACGCTTAACAAACCGGAATGGAAAAGTTTTAGTTCAATTTTTTTATTCACGAAAACAAAAAAGTTAAGTCATTTAATATAAATTCATTGCAGAAAAGTATAGCGACAGTAATCCGTCATCAGCGACTAAACAGTCTGTTGCTGGTGAACTTTGTGTTCAGTCAATAATGTTTCAAACATGTTCACCGGTTAAGCTCAATCTCAAACAATTATATGCAATTCTTCTCTTTATCAGGACCACACATCTCTCTCCATTGTTAAACATGATGCTCGTACGATAACGACTACTGCAGGAACATGTCAAATGGTGTTTCATCGCAGTCACCAAAACAATTTTCCAAAACCAAATGATTGTGCCGAAGATGTATCCCCGGTCACACCTGAAGTGCCTGCAAGTGTTCCGCTTCCAACCGTAACAACCGTTACTAGTGGTGCAGGTGCAACTACATTGTCCAAATCAATCGTTAAAATTCGTCCTTCAACATTAAGGGACAGTGGTTCTACCACCAAGGTATGTTTATGCTTTTGCCTTTAATTTAGTGTGCTCTATGTTTTTCGAAAACCCTTCCGGGATACCATCCAAACTTCTTTATTACCGAGCGATATTTTCCAAACCGAGCGCGTTAATCATATCGAGCTGACTGTTCCGCAAGAAAACCAATTCGCCTATTCGCATAATTTTCGCCTATCTCTTGCGCTTATCTTCGCCTGTCTCCTGCTCTTATTTTCGCCACTCCACTATTTTCGCACTCTCTCTCTTCGTAGCTTAATCTCCTATTCAATTTATTACGGAACCACTCTATATATCATTCTTTTGATTCTTATATAGGTGCTTGACGCTTCATCCACAAAAACACTTGTACAATCACAGCGCGTGATACTAGCTACATCTTCTGGTGAACTTTTTACCCAGCCGATCATTCTTGCTCCCGGATACCAGACTACCGGCCCAATTAATATTAAAAGGTTAAAAGTTATACCCGGCACAAAGCAAAACAAAAACTCAACAACTTAGATTGGTATATAGTGCCAATAAAGTATAGACTAGTGTCGTATTGTTTAAGTATTAGAGTAAGAGGAATAATCATTAATTAGTTTTCTTACATGACATAATTATCATCAAATCATGAGACAAAAGTACATAAAATGGCAGGTGTACTTTTATCAATTAAGTATCTTAATCTATGAGCAGATAAGTCAAGCTCTTTATCCTTATTCGTCGCACCACAGAGAGTTTCCGTGTATTGATGCCTACGACGATGCCTTTTTTAAGTTAAAATGTAGGATAGTAACAAGAATACTAGCTATTTCTAATTTAACAGCATTTCCTACGTACATGACATTTGCATCTATGTATTTGTGTTTCAATCGAGTTGAATAAATGAACCATTTATTGTTAAATTATCACGTATTTAAAGCGGCCCATAGACGATCAACTTTATTTGTCAACTCTTGCATGCAAGTCGATTGACACCAATATATTTATCGTGTGTGGGCTATTTGAAGCTTCTGTCAAAAAAGTTGAAGATTTTCAGCCAGCTGAAAATATATTGATGAGGCTGAATAATGGCGTCGTCTGTGGGTCACATTAACGAACACGATGCGTCTGTGGCCCTGATTGATGAAACATTAAGGACTAGGCCAATTTATGCCCACATATGAGCAATAAAAATAAAATGACAGTTCGACGCAATTCTTGCATCCGAAACATTGACAAATAAAGTTGATCGTCTATGGGCCGCTTAAGTCTTATTAACACGGGTCTTATTATCTTGTAGGTTACACGATACATTAAGTATTCGCAAATAGTTATCGCGAATAGAAAAGTCCATACCAAAAAAAAACATAGCTAGGACACAAGCACAACTGGTTTGTGTTCTAGCTCTGTTTTGTTTTGTGTAAGGACCTTTCTATTCGCGAATAGTTCATGTATCGCCGCAGTTTTAGTGCGCGTCAGAACCGTTCCACAAAAGTGAATACACTTATACACAATACAGTGGTGAGTTTTTGGGTATAGTTCAAATCTATGGTGCTTATTCTGTAACTTGCGATTACGATGGCCTCTAGGCGATGAGTCATTTGGTTCATTTTGTGTTCTTGTTTGTGTTCACGATCGCCTACTGTCGAGTGCATTTTTGTGGTCGACAGCTGGCGTTCTGTTTACATCGAGCATCGAGCATCTG
>NC_064877.1:51135000-51165000 GCF_943734665.1 Anopheles aquasalis
AGCATTTGCAACACTTCTGCTGAATTTATAGTTTTATCTGCTTCTAATCTATACAAAAGACAGCGAAAATATGATTAATCTTGAGACTTTTAGGTGTGGAACTGGCGGTTAATGTATTGTTTCAGAACCTACCTGATATTGTCAGGATGAATGGCTGTTGTGTGCTTTCCCAGTTCTACAATACCTGTTGGTTTTGGAAATAATGGGCCAAATTTACCGCAAACTAGACGGCAATAATTTAGATTTTCGTATAGGTTTTGGTCATGGTGTTTGTCACTTTCAACCCTTTGTTTAATGCAATATTGATTGTTCTCACAACGAAATTTAAATTTTTTTATTGCATGAACAGTAGCAGAAGAACAACATATTATCACGATTAAAATCAAATACTTTCTCAGGTTCAAATGACAGATTATAAAAGTCATTGTGCTATTGTGTAGATTTATGCAAAGCCAACCTACAACTTAAGTAACTCCAAGCACGGGCGCATATAACGCACCATACACGATAAAAGTCAATTTAGTACTAACAAGAAAGATTCAAAGAACAGGCTCTTGAGCGAATCGACCTACTTACGAGTTATCAAGCACCATATTGAGGCCTCATAGCATGGAATGTAGATAACATTATTTGGAATTTTATTTCATATCGCTAGAGATATCGCTGAAGTTTGTACTGCATGCAGCGTGCCAACTATTGTCCACACTACCATCACTACCAGAGGCTATTTAATTTTTTTGTAACATTTATTTTATTATATGTAACATAGTTTTTCATGCCCGCGATGGGACATCCATCCACTCAAATTAGCTGAGCTGCGTGGCCAACAGTATGCTTAAAAACAGATTGGACTACAGTGGTAGACATTCGTTTAGCCGAACCTAGAGGTTCAGAAGTAAAACGGCAATCACTTTCGCATCACAAATAATCAAATTCTGTAAGGTTTACTGCTACTCTAATCGTTCCATTGGTTAAAATTTTCACAGATAACAGAAAACCATACATTATTTCTTTTGAAAAATATCAAATGGTGAAGTTATACCTCCATTAAATATGAACAAAATAGTGTCGTAACGGTAAAAAAACGAATTTTACATAAAATAACCAACAATCTGCTATCTTTTGGGCTTATTACAAGAAATATGCTTAAACCAGTAATAATTAGACTAATTTTATACAATATGTGCCACAGAAAATAATGAAAATTATTGAAAATTCGAAGCAAGGCCATAGTTTATTGATACCCATTAGGACAACAGACTTTTTTGCTATGCATTTAGTTAAATAATGACAAAATGTAGTATTTTTCAAAGCAAATGAGTATTCTTTTCACGATTTGGATGGATAAAACCGTAATTGGTATGATTTCAGCCACAAGGGACCCCCCTACCACACCGTAAATTCCACGCTATATCTCGTTATAAAGGGTTTGATGTCGTAAGTGACTTGCTCATCATGCGCAGTTTCCCAGTTGTTTAAGTTACGCGCAAATGGCTTCAGTTATTTACAAGGAGCTTGTAAAAGACGATTTAATTGATCTCATTGAAACTAACGAGGTGTAAGACCAATTGAACTCATTTTCGCCAACAATTGAATGCATGGTTTGAAGACAAAAACGTCCCTTTTTCCAAAAGTTTCGCATGAATTTCTTACTGCAATCATACGAAAAACCTTTTGTGTTAGTTATTTAGATTGGTTTTTGCAAACGATCGGCAAATTCAAAATAGTTCGAGTTTATGTCAAGCCATTGACGACTGTTAAGCGGCCCATAGACGATCAACTTTATTTGTCAACTCTTGCATGCAAGTCGATTGACACCAATATATTTATCGTGTGTGGGCTATTTGAAGCTTCTGTCAAAAAAGTTGAAGATTTTCAGAAAGCTGAAAATATTTTGATGAAGCTGAATATTGGCGTCGTCTGTGAGCAACATTGACGAACACGCCAATCTGTCATAAGCACTATACTGGACTTGACGTTTCGTTTCGACGCTGGCTGACAGGGCGTTTGGCGTCTAACATTGATGCGTCTGTGGCCTCAATTGACCAAATTTTGATGATTTTACCAATGTTGCCCACAGACGGCCAATAAGAAAAAAGACGGCAACCAAACGTCAACTCTGCGTCAAAAAAGTTGATGAATAAAGTTGATCGTCTATGGGCCGCTTTAGACTAAAGCGGTCCATAGACATTCAACTTTATTTGTCAATACTTGCATGCAAGTTGATTGAGACCAATATATTTATCGTGTGTGAGCTACATTGAAGCTTGTGTCAAAAAAGTTGAAGATTTTCGCAAATCATAGTATTGAATTTGTTAGAAATTGAGACAAAGATAAAAAATACTAAGTTGCACATTGTTCCAAAATACTATTGAAAAACTGTGATTTCCTAAATGAATGTCTATGTGAAATTTTCATATTTTCCTCATATTTTCTCGAAAAAACATCCTTCTCGATTTTTGTTAATACATGTTTTAAAGAACGGTAAAATATACCGCTAATATTAATGGAATGGAAAACGGATGGCTATTTTGAGAAAAATCTCGAAAAAACTTAGTTCGGCTAAACGAATGTCTACCACTTGGAGTTTTTGGGCAGTTTTGCAGCGTGCTATCATTTATAGTTTGTCAGAGAAATCCGTTCGAAATTTCGTTGTTTTTTTGCCTCACTACCTCACAATTGGAAAGTAGTTCTTACCAGGAAATAGCATCTCATAATTATAAAAAATACCAACTAAACCGTCGTATCGAGTGTTATTTTCATACGCAATGACCGGTAGTTAAGAAAACAATCATACAATGTTGGTATATTTAATGGGGTTTAATGTTTATTGTCATTCGTACATGAATAGTCTATGCACTCTACATTATTAGCCAGATCTATCTCTTCCGTTGGGAGAGACACATAGCTTGAGTTAGAATCAGAAGAATTTATACCCATAACTGAAGGTTGAAATATTTTTCGTCGCTCTGATTCGTGTGGCGTCGTTAGAGTATTATTGTCTTGATCTTTTAAATCATATAAATTACGACGACTAACCTCCTTCTTTCGGGGAAAAAGCTTAGAACCTGAAATCAAGTTGCTACTCTCAACAGGTATTTTGAGTGAGCCTGTTTCGCAACATACTGGAACGCATAACTTTCTGTCGTTCTGCGGAGTGAACGTGGATTCTTTCACAGTTAACGGTACAGGATTTGATGAAGATGATAAACTCGAAGAACATTTCAAAGATCCGTTGTGTATATTATCGGAAACTGTTTGAGAATCTATAAAATATTCGGAATAAATGTTAAATGAATCAGCCATAATTAGCACCATTAGCAAGAACATTTCATACCAATGGTTATTTGTGTAGTTCCAATTCCCAAGCAACGCATTCGCCATGCATCCTGCAGCAATTGCAAACGGGCATGTTTTCTCCATTTAGCTCGACGATTCTGGAACCAAACCTGAAGGTATGAATATTAATAAAACGAGTGGTTTTGTTATTGGTTGCTTATAAAACGTGACCTATACACTTCTCATGTACAGATGACCTCTAGCCGCTGATAAAAATTAAGTGAACCGATGAAATTAGATGGAGTTAGCGAAAAAAAGGCAAAGGAGTAAAATCGATTGATGAATACAGAGAAGCATATCTAAGTTTGTGCTAATTTTTTAATATGTCTTCATACTATCATACTATTTTACATTCTGTGTTTGATCAATTGTAATTGATTCACAATAAGCTTAATCAATTTATACCCTTAAGCTCATTTTTTCCTATTATCCGTAAACAGTTAGTTTACTGTTACTGTAGTTTCTGTTTCCTTGCAAGTTTAGATCCTCTGCACATTAGTTTTGGCATAATATCCTAGTTTTCCCTGTTGATATATTGTGAAGTTTTCAAATATCAATGAAGCCATAGATGATACACAATTTTAAAAATAAAAATGTGCACTTTGAATATTCAACTGGTAAAAATGTATATTGGTATATAGATTAACGTGTATTGACCATTGTGTGAATGAAAAAGGAATTAATTTGACAAGTACAGTACCACTATTTCATAACTTAAAAATGAAATTTTAATTGAAAGCGATTGTAAAATGTTACAATCTTAAATATTTCTATGGAAGCCGACATTCTTTGTGACGGTGTTGAAATTGAAATTGAAATTGAGGTCTTTTAAATAATATATGGAAGTTTGTACGAAAGATGAACGAAAGAAAAAATTTGATAAAAATGATATCTTTCATACCCTATTCTTCTTATTAGTTACCTTAGATTTTAAGAAACGAGGAAAACAGGAGTATTTACGTGTTACCCTAGCATAGTTACCTTCAAGCTTTTGGTATAAATTTCAACAAAAACATCACAAGAACTTTTTTAAATTGCTTAAACGAAGCGTACACCTTACCTGAACACGAGCTTCACTTAAACTTATGCGCAATGCAATCTCTTCTCGAAGAAATACATCCGGATAATGTGTTTTCTGAAACAACTGTTCTAACTCTTGCAACTGCTGAGGTGTAAAAGTTGTTCGATTGCGCCTTTGTCGACGTCTCCCAAACATATACTCAGTTAGCAAATCACCATGCATCGGCGTGAGAAAAGGACCTGCCATGCTACCTGCAATGTGTGACCTTTAAACTATACTTTCAATGCATTTATCGAACACGTTCACACGTATAACATGTATTCAACCAACTAGTGACAATGCGCGTCCAATCACGACAATGACTGCGATACTACTGCGATACTGCGATGATCAGAATAATCAGAATAGCATCAGCAGGATCTCTCAACGGCCTTAGCATCCCAAAGGGTGAAGGCAGAAAGGTGCTTCAATTTTATTCGTCTCGTTTTAGCGCATTCTCCCCCGAGGCCAGTTGCATATCTTCTCTTTTTATATAATGAATCATATGTTCTTGAATCATAATTAATGCATTTACTTGAATAATTTTTATTTCGATTATTAAACCAAGTAACTGCCAACTTTCGATAATGAGAAAAGCAGAAAGGGTCTAGAATATATCGATTGAACAAAAGAAGAGTTAGATAGAGCCAAATGAAAAAGCCGAGACAAAAAGAGAAAGCTAGTCTTAACAATTAAAATTATACTCCAATTATAACGGTGACGCGTTATAAAAAAATATGAACAAAAGTTTAAATAAAAATTTCAAAATTCTGAAACAAAATCGAAAACTATATATACATAGATCTATATATACAGCGTTTCCAAAGGCGCCCAAACAAGGCGGAGCAACTAAGAGCCAATCATAACTCATAATTTTCGTAGCCAATCATAACTCATAAGGCTGGTAAAAATTAAAAAACACATTGTAAAAATGTGTACGCAGAAGGACATGGGGTGTACTTAAAAAAAATAATGAAAAAAAAGTGCGAGAAAGAGCATCAGCACAAAATGTGTTGCTACTGCAGTTACCTATACATTTGCATAATGATATAATAATGCATGGAACTGCATAACTTGTTTGTCATCTATGCTCTAACAAACAACGGTTACATTACCAAATCATTTAAATTATATGAAAACAACGCCGCAAACGCGAAACTGCGAACATTACACAGCATTACAAGACTCGTACTGTTTACCATCTGCTTACAAATGGTGTTGAGGATGGCTTATTTAGGAACAAATATCATTGAAAAGAAGTCATTTCAATTTACATGATGTCGTATATTTATAATATTAATAACTGTTCAAATTGTTTTATGTTTTATTGTTATATGACTTGAAACTGTAGATGATCATGCTAACTAGTATGGCAACATGGTATTTCGGAATTATGAATCCTCATAAAATAAAAGAATTTAAAAAATGTTATTTTTATAGTTTTTGTATACCATATTTATTTATGAATGACATCATTCATCTTAATATTACAATAATGGTTTTTTAATACATCAATACATCAACAGCAAAACGAATTTACTCAATTTACTCGATCACGACGAAACTCGCCTAAAATTAAAAACAATGCATAAGAAAATCACACATTTAATACCCCTTGTGATATAAAACGATATCTTACATAAAAACCATGTACCACCATCGTTGCTGCATCTGTACTTCATTGTTTATTCACATGATGAGAATAAAATGAAAGAGTGCAACGTTCTGTTGCTATAACTGACTGTCTCGCCATTGGCAGAACTAGATGCATGGGATGTAATCACAACCCTTTTTACTATTATTTCGTTCTCTTTTTTAATTCTGCTAGTCTTCCTCGTGAGTTTACCTTTTCACTGTATCAGTCTTTTTTTTAAACGCATTGAATCGAAAAAACAATGTTCATAATTATAATGAATTTTTGGAAACCGAGGGCTTTATGCCAATGACAATGTGCTAACGTGTTTTCGTAATCCCGGCAGAGCACTCAGATTTGTCTGTAGTAATGTTGATTATTTGTTTCAACAGCAAATGAAATAAAGAGTCCAACAATATACACATATTCACAACTCTACCACAAAACACTATTGTTTTAGCATTTAGATTTCTATCTGGTTATTCTGGTCTACCGTTATAAATTGAATCAGAGAGCTGATATTTTTAAATTGATGTGGAGTTTTATTGTTTTTCTTGTCGTCAGATAAATGTTTTTTAGTGTAATATTTCATGAAAGCAGTTGTTACGTAAAATATCTTGAAATGATTCAGTGGAACTTAACACGATATACAATAAATATTTACAAATCTAGCAAGTAAACATTAAAAATAAATAACCCAATTTCTATAAATGTATAGGTAACTGGTGTAGTAACATATCATGTAGGTTTTTCCAGGTTATTTTTTTTAATATGCCCCCATACCATCTTTCGAACCATCACTTTTTGATTAATATCGCGGTAGTTTAATCTCGATTTCTATTGTGTTTGATTTTGCGATGAGACGATGCTGCGAATGATGCCACGAATAATCATTCAAAACCAACAATTTCATTAGCATTGATAGGATTTTGCAGGTAGAAAGGGGAATTTAGCATGTGCTTTAATCTTTTAGCGATATTATTTGTTTGCTCGACTCTATTCACGCCAAACCATCTGGTGTCTTAACGGTTGTAGGTTCTATTCATTGTATTCACTGAAGATAAAGTCACAAGATACAATACCCACATTGAATGAAGTCTAAGCTGTGGTACAGGAATACATATTCAGCAGTTGAAATGTAAATAAACGTTTTGCAAAAATGGGATTTATCATAAGAAACAAACAATGACGAAAGATGGTATAGTTCTTTTAAAGATATTCGCGTGCAGTTTTATTTGTGCCAGACAGAATCAATGTATGGAGGGCATAGGTGAATTCAACGAATAATTTAAAAATAATTGGTATTGTAATACAAGGCATTCGTACATAGTAAGGCGATTGAAGACATTTTGGAATGCTAATTACTTGTTCATTCATTTTTTTTAAGGGGAAACAAATCGCACCATAAGTCTTTAAGCACTTAACAAAAAATAATTGCTTGTTTGTCACATTCTGCAGTTGCGCCATAACTTTCAAAACAGCACAAATATCTTTTATAGAGTGTGAATCAAACCTCTGAGCTGGCTATTTCACATGAATTCCATTTGAACGAAAGAATGCGACTGCGAAAGATCGCGTTGTGCGACTTTATTAAAATAAAAGCCTTTCATCCAAACCCATTTTCAACAGTGATTCTTCCCATTTTTAAACACAATCATCTTGTCACATTCACACAATATTACTAATATTGAAACTTTCGTTGAAGTAAGCACACGATGACTCGAGGATATAAGAATTTTAAAAGAATTATCGAAAATAAACAAATCTAAAAAGGAAAGGGATACATCATTGATTTTTCTGAGGCGAAAATAGGAATACCGAATCGAAAATTCGACCAAAGAGACTCACACATTTTTTATTGCTGCTGAAGATTGCACAAGCATTCGCATTTCGATAAAAATGATTTAAGGCTAAAACCGATAGTTTTGTTGTAGGATGTTTATAATATCAAGAATATAGGAAAGGTGGAATCAACTGAGTTCAATTTTACAAATTTTAGAAATGACTTTTTTCCATTCGAAATAGATTTTTTCCATGCGTTTGAAAAAATAATTAATAGAATTGCATGAAGTTTTGAGTGAAAATTGCAATCAAATAATTCAACTTATTCCGTAGTTCAACGTAGTTCAACGAATTAATCTTGACTGAAAGCAATGTTTATTGAGTGAATTAATCCAACGAAAAAGTAGGTATGAAAGGTAAAGAGGAAAGTCAGCGACCTGAAAATGGCAATCAAATGTATTGATAAACTGAAAAAATGTGTAAATCATGGTAAAATCTTATCTAGAGATGCTGATACATAATATTGACACAATATATCAACCTCTCTCACGCAAAACTGCTCTTGGAATTATGGGAGTTCCAAATTTATCATTTTTGTGGATTGAGACTCAAACCAACATGGGCCTGCTCTACTAAGGACAAAAACTAAATGATCTATGATGGTTATTTAGTTACCGTACGTCGAGAGTATTAAATACTTACTTCCTAACTTAATTGTCAGGCTCTACAACTGACGAGCAATCTCTGTTGATCGCAATTTTTGATAGCGCGTCGTCGTCTTCCAGGTCGATAGTTCTACAATATCGTGAAAATGCCGATAGCGTCGCTCCATGATGACGATGGTGATGATGAGATGATTGAAAATGGAGAACATATTCAAAAGCATGCAAAAGTGGGAAAAAATTTGCAAATTGTGAAGATGAATAAAAAGCAACAGAACCAATCACGAAAACCGATCCGAGAAATGTTGCTTTGAGTTCGTGATTAAAGCTGGTTTCAAATCAAGAGCGTTTTCGCCGTTTAAGAATCTGTGGAAATATTCACAGATTGTGGCGTTTTCTGAACCGGCTGTAGAAGGCTACGCAAACAAACCAGTGTTGTACTTCGATTTAGCTATTGTTTTGGCATGAGTTTTTTTAAATCTCGGTAGTTATTGCACATGCGTATGAATTGAACCATTTATGATCATTCGATAAGATGCTGGTATTGAGATGTTGATTTTTTTCGTGTATTTTCGATCGACCTGCGTACAATTTTGGTGTGAGCAGCGAGTTTAAGCTTTTGCGTCAAAAAACGCCAACTCTGGCGTGTTGATAAACGCGCTCGATATGAAAGGATCCGAATCTCGTGGTACAGCCGTTGGGTTCTTTTCTCAGACTGTCAGGAAGGACAACCTAGAGCCCGATCGTGGAGTGCGCGTTAAGGTATTTTTTCCTCCTTGCTTGGTTGAAAACTTCATGCGCCTTCAGATTGTCAGGACAAAAAACCCAGAGTCTGACGATAGATTGCGTGGATTGGATTTTATGAAAACAAACCATTTGTTATATTGCTCCAAATATCATTATTCCCGTCGAACTCGAAAGTGAACTTGTGAATTTTGTGTTCTCAGGCATATCCTTAGTCTAGAGGGGCGATATGAACCTATTCGTGAGGGAATTCGTTGCTGCATCAATCGCACGACGATCGGTTTCTTCGTCTTCAAAACTGACAACAAATGCATCGATCGCTCATATCAAAGATGTTTTATCCTTTCAACTGTTAAATCCCGATTCACCCTAGCTCTAGAGGTTGCTTTTAGGTTATATTTGACCAACCGATGCATGGAGGATCTCGAGATTTTCGCCTCTTTTGCAAGCTTTCGTATTGATCGCACTGGATATCGCTTAACTTTTGCTCTCATCAATCTTACCCCTTTTCAGTGCGCACAGAAGGTTGCCAACCTCTGTCGTATTTCATAGGCCTTGGGTCTTCGTGAACAGTGCCTTTGCGTTGTGTTGATGTTATAAACTGCTCTCCTGTTGAATGAATTGGCCATTCCATTTCTGACCCATCGTTAGCCAGATGTAGAGACTAAAGAACTCTAGTTAGTGTTTGTATGCAATCGGTTCATTTAAGGGGGACTTCGGTATTTAATTTTTATTTGTGACACATGTTTTTAACATTTTTCCCTGAAAGCTGATCCTTTCAAGAATGTTGTCTAAAAGTTTTGGATCAATCGAGGAAAAACTGACAAAGATACAGATTTTTGAAAATCCGCATTTCATGCAAGGCTCCATGCAGCCCGCTACTTTGAAGAGCGTTTCCCTAAACCAACGTTTTCAAAGTCGGTGCCCATCGTACCGTAAAAACTACTAGGCCGATCGTTTTGAAATTTTTAACAAATAATCTGTACACTTTTTGCCAGGTAACCCCGTCAAGATATCATTAAAATTGTTTATAATTTTTTTAACAAAATCTGTAAAATTCGCATTTATGGCAGAATCGCAAAAAGCATCACTTTTTCAACTTCAAAAATCTGCCAAAAATCGAAAAATTGGAATATCAACAAAAACTCCCCGGGGCTACCTAGATCAACTTATAATCTTTCAAACGAGTATCAATTTGTATATTTCATATGACCCGTCATGTCGCTACGATGGGCCGTAGTACCTTTGCGACGACACGCCTTTCAAAATTTGATGCCATCGATTAAGTTTTCAATGAATGTTGCTCAAAACAATACCAAATATTCTTCAAAAGTTGTAGATTGTTATGTCAATTAAATTGAAAAAATGCAGTTGAATGATTACGTCACAAAAAATTGTTGAAAACGGGCCTTTTTTTGACCCGAAAATACCCCCTTAAGGGGTGACTGCGATATTTAATTTGTTTTGCGACACATATTTTTAACATTTTTCCCTGAATGCTGATTCCTTCAAGAGTATTATGTAATTTTTTTGGGCCAATCGAAGCAAAACTGACAAACTTATAGATTTTTGAATATCCGCGTTTCATACAAGGCTCCATGCGGCTCGCTACTTTGAAGAGCGTTTCAAAAAAACCAACGTTTTCAGAGTCGGTGTCCATCGTACTGTAAAAACTACTGGGCCGATCGATATGTTGGTACTTTTTTTTTTAAACAATTACGTAAAGCTCGTTTGATTTTTGCAGAATCGCAAAAAGCGTCACTTTTTCATCTTCAAATATTTGCCAAAAATTGAAAAATTGAAAAATCAACTCAAAAACCAATATCAAAAAAACTCTCCGGGTTTACCTAGACAAACTTATAATCTTTCTAACAAATATCCGTCATGTGGCTACGATAGGCACCTTAAAAAGTACCTTTTCAACGACATGCCTACCAAAACTTGATGCCATGGATTAATTTTTCAATGAATGTTGCTCAAAACAATACCAAATATTCTTCAAAAGTTGTAGATTAATATGCCAATTACTTAAAAAAACACAATTGAATGGTTGCGTAACAAAAAATCGTCATAAACGGGCCTTTTTTGGCCCGAAAATGCCGAAGTCCCTATTCAGTGATTTTTTTTTTTTTAACATATATAAGGACGGACGAGCCGTATGTTTCCCTATTCAGTGATTATAATCCTTAAAACCTCCTAACACGCTGCAGCATCTTTTTACTCATTGGAGCCCGTTTAGGCACCATTTGAGCTGCTGCACGATGGTTTGAGCATCTTTTTCCATTGCTATCAATGGTCTGGCGGTCTTCTGGCGGTCTGGCGGTCTTTTGGTGGTCTACCATAGCCTTTCCTAATCTCCAATTACCAAGTTTGTCCAAGAATTCACTGATAGAATAATAGATGTTTATTTCGGGCTATGGTCAATTTGTTCCTGAGCGAAGCTTTAGCTATAGCATCGGTGTGGAGATAGCATCATCCAATCGCATAGCAGCAACTCGGGCACAAAGGCGAGATTGTTAGTTTTAGCCTTGACAGCGGAAAGATTAGCAAACTTTTTTTTTCTTTATTCTATACTTGCGCAACTCATAATTTACATGCCCGGTTACTTTCACTATTTTGGCCATTTTTTTTTTGTGACTATATTAATGACACTACTTCTTGCTTTTCCCGCACGATACTTCCACCTCGGCCTCCGGTATGGCCGAATTTTCCTGCAGCTTTTCCTTAATTGTCTCCCTTTTTCTTCGCTTTGCTTCCTTAACCACCTCCTTGTGGTTTTCAATAGATTGGTCTGCAATAGATTGGTGCAGGGTGAATGGAAAGGTCGCCAGTTTCGTACTCTGCTCGTTCGTACGCTCCTTTTTGGGATTGGGAATCAAATTCCTGCACAAAAAAGTAAGCAAATGATTAGATGTGCAACGAACGAATGAGTGATCGGTGACTTACGGGCATCCGTGGGACTGCATTCGATGTCGTATCATCCGCCAGTAGCGTCTTCAGGCCAGGGTCGGATGATCAATCGCTTCGCGGGACATAGGTGGTAATAAATTAAGCTATCCCTGGACCCGAAGGATATGCGCAAGATGGCTGCCAGCACCAAACCCTTCCATGCGAAAAAGATACTGACGATTAATGTGAGCTGGAGACGATCATCCAGCAGCAGTGGGGTTTGTAGCCACCAGCAGCGAGTAGAGCGTCACAGACCCAGCGCACCACACACCCGCCTCGGCATCCGGCGACATGCGACGGTATGAGGTGTCCGTCCGGTTACAGAGCGATTGAGCGTAATCAAGATTGACTCTTCAGCTGTAGCGGATCTTTGTAATTTTGGGAAATTTCATCCTAGTGAAGGTGAGAAGAAGTGATTCCGGTCAGAGTAGTAGATCAGATCGAGCATCGGTCCTAGACCTCCGTGCCCAGAATATCTTTTTGCTGATTAATTGTAAGGATGGAATTTAAAGATCATACGTTTCGATCGCTTTTTTCAAGCGGCAGCTTCCCGCCAGACATTTCCCATACAAAATCGGGCATTTTTGGGTTCTCCTCCGCTTCCATCCGCACGCTTGAGTAATGTTCGTTTCAGAACTGCAACAATTGTCCGAGCGCTCCAGTTAGGTGGTCAGAGCCGCCAGAGCTTTGACGAACGACGATGATGCTCTCCTCGCTGATTTGCCCAAACTGCGTCACCTTTTCCGTCATACTGCACTCTCTCGTTTTCAGGATCTCGATGCATCGTTGAAGCGAACGGCGAACACTTCAGCTTCTCTATCTTGTGGTCCGGTATTGTTGCAGAAAATCGTATATTTGCACGAACACTCCTCCGCAGATTTCAGTGCCATAGTGTTGCGAAAGGATTTAAAAGCCGTTAACCTGCTTTCAGCCTCGTGGTTTTGTGGATCTGTGTACGTCGCGGTTCTCCAAACCTATTCCATTTTCCGGGTTCACTTTTCCAACGACGGAAATGTTCTTCTTTCGCCCGGAAAAAAGAGGAAAGTCAAGAATTTCTCACCTTTTACAGCGATTTAGGAGCAAGGAACACGTTTCTAACCAAAACCCGGAGACAACAATGAATAGGTTCTCAAGCGAAGAGGAGAAGGAAAATTCTTTTTGTGTTTGGTGCGGAATTTGTTGTCGAGTTTAAAAGGAATCGGAACGTTTTACCACAAATTTTCGTTTCTTTAGTTTATTTAAATTGAAATACAAACGAACATCAGCATAATTTATGCGTTTATGCGCCCGGAAGCTGGGCGCCCTAGATTTGTTTTGTTTCTGTTTTCCACAGGTCCATGATTTAAACAAATCGAGCAGAACTGCCCAGTTCGCAGTGAAGGTCTTCTCACTATAGAAAAGTTGTTTCTAAGATGGGACTTGGTTGGTACCCGTCTGACCAGGCTCCATAGTGAGAAGACGGCTAATGAGCTTGCCGCTATAGTGAGAAGGAAGAAAAACGTCAAACACGAGATTCTCAGTATGGAGCTTGCTGCTGGCGGCCTTTCTCTCTGTGTGAGGCCGTTCGCTCCCGCAAAGAACGGTCCTCTCTCAGTATGGAGCTTCGCTGTTTAGCGAAATTCTCAGGGTGTGTGAGTCGCATGCCGCCGTTGATTCCCTGTGTGCCTGCGAGCGAGTGTGTGCGCCACTCGCGGCGAACAGCTGTATGCTCTCGTATGGCGTGTATGATCGAGCGAGAGAGGGATATCGCTTGCCTTTTCTCGCATGGGACCGCGGCTTCGGAGACCTTTTCAAACTACTTTAGTTTTTATATGTTTTTCTCTAATAAAAAAAGGAATTTGAATGTAAAATTGTAGCTATTTAAATTGTTAATGATTTAGGTGTGATTTGGTACCAGATAATCGTTGGTTTGGCCGGTAAAAATGCCGCATAAAGCTGCAGAAGTCGACTCAAAATCGTTTTCCAAAGTTCCTTTTTCATACATTTAGGCAAGAATTGTTGAGCCGAATGTTGATTGTTTAGTATTTCTTAATCTTATTTAAACCTGTCCTATGTATGAGAAGAATTGTAGGACAATTTCTTCCTCAATCATATGTTTGCCGTGAAGTGGTTTGTAACTCTTTTACCCTCGTTCCGCAAGCTGATAGTAAAGATCTATACTTCTTGTACGAACGATGAAACAAAGGATAATAAAGCACTCCGATTCTACAAAAGTGTAACCCTTTGCTAAATTTGCTGAACATTCAGTCGCAGATTAAAATGCTTTGTTAAGGGGTTTTGTTTCCAAGCAAAAGTAATTGGGAAAGAACGATTCTATCGAGTGCACTACTGAAAAACGGTACATTCAATTTTCCCTAATCAACGCACTCTTTACTCTTGGCTTTGCCTTTGAGACCAGCCGGACTGAAACAAAGGTTGCTTTACAGAATCAAAGAGGAATACGCAAGAGGAACAATAGAGACAACGTAATGCAATATTAGTAGTCTAACGAAACATCGATAGATGTACCTTAGCGGATAGAAACGGCTCATGAAATACTTCGGAACCAGCGCTGTTACCCTTTCGATTGCGCTCGGTTGTGTCTCCGTCTAGGAGTAACATGCATTAAACGGTTTATAATGCATTTGTAATCAATTACAAACACATTTACTTCCAAAGAATCCCAAAGACGAAAGATTCTATCATGTAGAAGCGTCCGTTTGAATTAGTTCTCGCTTTTGAATAGTGGTATTTGTGTTTTATATCCTGCCTGTTTGCCGACGATCGTACGTAAAACAGTCGGCAGATACACTTTTTACGAACAGTGTGGGGGTTGATATAAACTATTAGATGATATTTCAGAAGGCCAAGGCCAAGACCGCTCGTCGGTTGTATCACCTGATAAGAATATCGTCACCACTGAGCCAAACTTGTGCGGCCCTCGTTGATACAGCGGAATATGTCTTTTTCAGAAATCGAGGATTGTTGAAGCCAGGATTGAATGGACGCCAATAAGTAAGATTACCTTTCACATCACAGACAACAGCGTGAGCAACCTAAAAACGTGGCTGCATCTGGATATTCTTAACAAAATTGCAAGTGTTTCTTTACATCCCTTGGTTGCCTTTAGCACTAGCGACATTTAAAACAATTCTGTGACTTGGCGCCGCTATTATGCAATTTGGCACGGACCATTCTTAGTT
This sequence comes from Anopheles aquasalis, assembly GCF_943734665.1. Lineage (NCBI taxonomy): Eukaryota > Metazoa > Arthropoda > Insecta > Diptera > Culicidae > Anopheles > Anopheles aquasalis. The sequence continues at coordinate 51,150,352 of NC_064877.1, forward strand.
GAGAAATGCTTTTCACGAGTTCAAAGACTGTTACCAGAAGTAGATACCGTTAGTGCAAAGCACACTGTTGTTGGAAACATTATTCTAAATAGCTCTGCTAAAGTAAACGTGCCGCCTATGAAGGATTAAGCGCAGCTCGGCGATGAATCTTTTGCTAAACTATCTTAGTTCACAAACAGATTCAGACCGTATAAAGCGGGATAGATTTGTGCAAGACACTTGATGCGCAATTTTAGGAAACCGAGACAGGAATTTTTACTATAATCATCAAGAATCACCCCGAAACGGAGGATGATATGGAAAGGAAGAACAGATATTTTTACTCGGGCCGCTCCCTTGCCAATAAATCGTCCTTGAGTTGCCGCTAACAGTTTGAGCGTAACAACGTTTTCCTGCATCCCTAATGGTACTTCTAGTTCTGGCAGCCACCCACGTTCCCGTTGATTATGTGTTACAATCGTTCCATGTAGTATTTCAGAGGCCAAGGCGTACAGTGTACCTTGCGTGGCCAAGCTTTGCTGGTGAAGATCGTGGTTTTGATTGATGCCATGTACGATCCTTGACATGGCATGCATTTGATTTCAATGTAAACTGTGACTGATTGAGCAAGCAGACATTGCGTCTCTTTGCAGGAAAAAGGACATCTTTATGCGCCTCAATTTGATCCTGATTGCGGCTGCAGCACACCTGCGCGGTTCCAAAATGCCGACGTATTTCTTCTGCTTTTCCCACCGCCAATTACGCTACAGCTGCGGCTAGATATCGTGCCTGACTAGCACGCAGTACCATAAAACCTAATCCCATCGCAACGGGAAGCATAGCAAACCGCATCTCTTTACACGAGGGATCACCGTAGAGTGCGAGTTGATGATCGAACAAACATTCGCGAAAGGAGCACAAAGTGCAAAACCATTCATCATGTGTGCACAGCACTCTCCGTTTCGCATATTCTTATTGATATGCATACTTATTGATTTCAAGTTGGTAAAATTGTGCACCGTGTTATTGTGCGTTTAAAGTGCTCCGCCACAAAGTTTGGTTCCGGTCGCATCGACAAAATACAACCACATCGGCAGCTAAGTATGGTTCTCTCAATAAATTATCGCCATGCATTAATCGTTCTCTCGAATAATTCCAGCCGCGAAACACCGATCACGACTACCATCACACAGACACCACCGACCCACGGCCCCACAGCCATGACCGAAGACGAAGTCGTACAGAATAACAGCTGTAGCACAGAGCGAGGGAAAAAGGGGAAAGAAACACAGAGAGAAAAGAGAAGCGGGAAGAGAGAGAACCGGCGGCGGCGGCCGACCATTCTCTTTTTTTTTGCTCTCAACCGCAGCCACGAGCCACCACGAGGCTGCTTCCTTTCTTCGAGCAGCTTCAGAAAAAGGTCGCAAGTTGGTAACAAAAACCTCCAGCCCCTTTGGTGAGAACGGGAATTGCGACCCACTTGCGACCTTTTTCCAAAGCACGTGCTCGGCTCGAATTTTGCTCGATTTTTTTCCCCTGATTTGCTCGAATTATGGTCGATTGGGTACTGGCATATAAGCCAGTCAATATAAATCGCCTTCCCCAGTCCCAACCGAGAAACAAAGGGCCAAGGCACCGAAGAACCACGTTGCGTGAAACCCCAAAGGGAACCCGAACGCAGGCCCCCCAGGGCCTGCAGGGGAAGGCGATTTGTATTGACTTGCTTATATGCAAGAACCATCTCAGTGCCATCCAAGTACCAACTTTTCTATAGTGAGAAGACCTTTTCACTGCGAACTGGGCACCGCAACCCCATCAACCCCATCCTGCTCAGGTACGCCCGGAAGAATCCGTTTCCGATCAGCACATGAGTCAGGTCGAGCGCACGCTGCATCAGCTGTGTGCGTCTGGGTTGAGTCGGTGCGTCCAGCGGATGTTGCTGTTGGGTCCACCTACTGCCGGTTCCCATACGGATCCGGGAAAATTCAGTACGTGAGGTTGGTTTAAAGTATCGTTCTTGCACTCTAAAAAGTGTGCATCTACTCCGGTTGATACTAGCGATCTGATGCCGCCAGCGCATTATTCTTCCCTTTCCTCGTTCCCGCCGCTCGGTAGCTGCCACTATCGGTAACACCACCCGTCCTGCCACTCCGTGTACGTCACCAGCCTGCTGCAGCTTAATGCTTTGTGGAAGGTTACACATTTCCTTTACCTTAGCAGAACTCTGTAGAAAAAAGTTTTCAACAACAGTGTGCTTTGTTATCTAACTTTATCTAAACCTGCGGACAACCTCTGCACTCAAGAAAAGCATTTCTCATCTAATAATGGTCCAATTCGAATCGCATGATGGAGGCGCTAAGTCACAGATTTGCTCTCAGTTGCATTATATTTTTGTCAATAAGCATTTCTCTTATTGGTGTCCATTCAATCCTGGCTTAAACAAACCTCGATTGCTCAAACAGGACATATTCTGTTGTATCAACGAGGGCTGCAAAAGTTTGGCTCAGTGGTGACGATATTCTTATCAGGCGCTACAACCGACGAGCAGTCTTGGCCTTGGCCTTCTGAAATATCATCCAATAGTTTATATCAACTCCAACATGGTACGCAAAAAGTGCAGCTGCCAACTGTTTTACGTACGATCGTTGGCAAGCAGGCAGGATATAAAACACAAAGACCACTACTAAATGACGAGAACTAGTTCAAATGGAGGCTTGTAGATGATAGAACCTTTCGTCTTTGGGATGCTTTCGAAGTAAATGTGTTTGTAATTGATTTTAAATGCATTATAAATTGTTTAATGCATGTTACTCCTGCACGGAGAGACACCCGAGCGCATCCCAAAGGCTAGCACTGGTTCCGAAGTACTTCATGAGCCGTTACTATCTGCTTTTTGCCGCTTGCTCTATCCGTATGTAGGCCTGCGCTACAACGGAGAGACTTAGACCAATTATATCTATATCATCAGCGTATGCCAGGATCTGGGTTGACTTGAAGAAGATAGTCCCGGAGGTCTCCACTTCAGAGTCGCGAATGACCCTCTCTAGCGTCAAGACGAAGAGCAGGCAAGCCACCCCCTTCCCCCCGACGCAGTCCCTTGGTGGTAGCGAAGGGGCTTGAGAGTTTTCCATTCACCTTCACTTGGCATGTAACGTTGGTCATGGTCATTCTTACTAGCCTGATTAGTTTCGACGGTATCTCAATGGCTCTCATGGCATCGTACAATTTTACCTTGGCTATGCTATCATAGGCAGCCTAGAAATCGATGAAGAGATGCTGTGTACTTTTCTTAAACTCAATCATCTTGCCTGATGATGAATATCTGATCAGTGGTGGAACTTCCTCTGCGGAATCCTCTCTTACCAACTATCTCGTCGGTGTATGGGTCAAGTTGGTCCTGAAGGACAAGGGAGAATATCTTATAGGCAGTATTCAACTCCGTAATACCCCTGTAGTTGTTGCAGTCCAACATATCTCCCTTCTTGAATATGGGATAGATTACGCCTGTACACCACTCCTCCGGCATAACCTCGCTATCCCATACCCCAGCAATCACTTGATGAATCTCCTTTTCTAGAGCTGCACCTCCATATTTGACCAGCTCGGCCTTTATTCCGTCGGTTCCGGGTGCCTTATTATTTTTCAGCCGACGGATGGCCTTTCGTGTTTCCTCCAAGCTCGGTGGCAGGAGCAAGTTCATATCTACCAGTGGTACCTCTGGTGTGTCGTGAAGCTGGTCGTTTAATAATTCATCAAAGTGCCCATCGAGAGAGGACCTCTGGCTGGTTACTGATCAGATTACCATCCTTACTGCGACAGCAGGATACCTTAGGTGCCGATGTATTTCTGTACCAATCGCTTGGTAAAATTGTCTTGTGGGACCGAAAAAAAAGAAACAGGATGCATCAAAAGAAGAAAAACACAGACTAGTAATGGACTATCGAAAGCTAAATTTGAAAACCGTAAGAGACCGTTACCCCATATCAGACACATCCACAGTGCTTGCAAATTTAGCAAAAAAGTAATTTTTTTCAACACTTCATTTCGATTTAGCATCAGGTTTTCACCAAGTTAAAATGGCAGAGACCAATATTGAAAAAACAGCATTTTCCATTAGCAATGCGAAGTATGAATTTTTACCACCCTACCATTTGGACTGAAAAACGCACCCAGTACCTTTCAACGTGTAATAGGCGACGTATTGAGAGATCATCATCACTTAGAAGCGACGCCGAGCGAGACCGCAAATCACCATCTACGACGTGAGCGCGAACGAGAAGGGGAGAGTAACACCGAGGAAAGAGATGCCAAATCACAGAAGAAGCAAGTGCGAGCGAGAAGGGGATACTGACGCCGAGCGAGATGCAATACATGTGCATTCAACGAGCGCGAGCGAGACAAAATTCCGCGCGCGATATTTCCCCACCGCTCGAAGCGAGAGTACGCGAGCGTACAGTAGGCGAGAGGAAAAAAACGCGCGAGTGCAGAGCGTGCTGTGGTGGAGAAACCAGAGAGTAAATGGCGCAGGCAACTTAGTTTTGCAGAAACGTGCGCGTGAAATCGAAAAGCGAAAAATGCATCCAATGAATGATTTTGACCCACGAAAAAGAATGGAAAACCCCATTTTACTAATATGTCCGATTTGATTTTCGTGAAAATCGGTTAGGGCACTGACTGGCAAGGCATAATAGGGCAAGCAAACGGGCACTGCACTTGCCGTATGCGACCACGGCGGACAGAGAGTGCGCGAGCATAAGGCGCACGGGAGAGCAGAGCGCGCCTTGGTGGAGAGCGAATGGCTTAAACAGCTTGGTTTTTCAAAAACGTGCGCGTGAAATGGAAAAGCAAAAAAATGCATCCAATGATTACTTTATCGATATATTGCCGATCGATATCGATATGTTGCCACTGGCCTGTAAGGCCTAATGGAACAAGCAAACAATCAAGAGACTCGGTGTATGCGCCAGAATGGAATCGCGGTAGGAATGGTTTACTGTCCTTTCCTTATGCTCGATTGCTGATTGATCAGATTTATCAGCATTTAGGGATCGATCTATTTCGATGCACGTGACTCGAGAGATTTGGGGAAACAATGCAAATGTAATGGCTCGAATCTCCCAACTTACTCAAATCTTGAAATACATCTCGATTCATCTCGATATGCAGAACCGAACCCGACATACTAAGGCCACTATATTAACGCGGCACCGATCCTGTCGCTGGCCGCCAAGGCATAATGCCACAGGCAAACGCGCACTGCACTCGCTGCATGCGACAAAGTACAATCGCGGTAGGAGGAATGGTTCACTGTCCGTCTGCGATTGCTTTTATGCTATCAGAACGGCCTGCCCGCCTCGATGGGCCAGATATTACACCTGGACCTGATAGAAGTTCCTGTTGCTAAAGAGTCATCTTTGCATTCCTTGCATTAGAACTCGAAGCCAATCGAAGATTGTTCTGGCTCTGATGTTGTCTCACGTGCTTTTGCCATGGGCAATGCATGCCACTGCAAAATATTATCGGCAGGTTTCGGCTGTTCGGTGGATATGCTGTAGGGCTGTTTGATTATCACCAGATCATGCCGAAGACAACGGCTAATCAAATGATGAAACAAACAATTACAACATGTGTTAGGATAAAGGGTAAATTTATGCTTTTCGAAAATCAAAAAGATGGGCCAGACAGCCATCAGCGGCAGCATTGTGGAGCGGCTAACGATTAGGAAAGCGATTAGGAAATGGTTCACCTTTCCGGTATCGAGGTGCACCGAAGGAAATTGAGGCGATATACATAGACACGGATGCGTCAAAGCTGAACGGGAGCTGGTCAATGGGACGCACCTGCTTTACTATTCCATACGGTGACAACTTGCAGGACCTGGACCTGAACCGGGAGGCACAATGACAATCAACCTGGTGCAAGATCAGTTGCTGCACCACTTTAGCCGCTGAAGAATATGATCACGGCTTAATCTTACATCGATTCACGAGAGCCCTTCCTCCGGTGACATCGCGAGCAAATGCTCGGAATTGTAAGGAATCAAATTGAAAATGAGTCAACATGGAAATGGTTAAAATGGAATGGAGGGACATGTTTGATCGTTTGCTAAGAAATGGAAAAAGAATAATTTCAAACAATCATTTTTTCAATCGAGGCTCTGTAACCGGGCGGTTTAGCTATCAGAGTACATCGCTGCGAGTTGGCTTATCAACCGCTGCATTCGCCAGCAGCAATGTTCATGCCGTGAAGATTAAAAAAATGTGTAACTATCGAGCCTCTTTGATAAAGTAGAGATGGGTAACATTAGAATCACATGGAAGAGCATTTTTGTATGCTAGGGAAAGAGAAAAATAATGAAATTCAAAATAATCCTGCTTTCGTGCGTAACTCTGTAAACGGGCCGCTTACCTAGTTAGGCAAAAGAGGTCATGTGTACATAGATGACATAATATTATTTGGAAAAAAATAGAAGAACATTTGCAGAATTTAAAAATAATTTTCGAAACTTTACGTAATGCTCATTTCAAGATTAATCCAGACAAATCTTAAATTTTAAAATCAGAGGTGGATTTTTGGGCTTAATTGTCTCCAGTAGTAAATTAAAACGAAACATGAAGAAAATTGAGTGTATCCAAAAATACACCCTACCTGATCTGGAGGTCTTCTGCGGTCAGGCACAGCCGCAACACACGATCGTCCTTATCATCCTATCTCCCTCGTACACACCAGAAACAAACGGCTAAATAAGCATCCTTGTTCAGGCATTGATAAAGTCGTTTTGTAGAAGTGTTTTGCGCTATTCTGTCGGCAGGATTTTGGAAAAGGTAGCGCTTTTCATCAAAAAGGCAGGAATACACGAAGCGTAAACTCTAGTGTAAACTCAGAATGTAGGTGCTTATTCTGTAACTTGCGTTTACGATGGCCTATAGGCGATGATTCATTTGGTTCATTTTGTGTTCATTTGGTGTTCAAGATCGCCTGCATGTCGAGTGCATTTTTGTGGTCGACAGCTGGCGTTCTGTTTACATCGAGCATCGAGCATCTGAAAAACAGTTATAGCGTCCTGATTGTGCATCAATAATTTCTTTCTGCTAATCGTATACTATTATTACAAAGGTTAAGTCGTTTTTATACCGAAAAAACAAGTTAATTAACAGTTTTTTTACTTCAAACTGTCATTTTGAATTGTTTATTGTTTTCGAAACGTTTCGAAATTCGCATGAATCATCGAACGCCTGAGGCCATCGTAATCGCAAGTTACAGAATAAGCACCACAGAATAAGCACCAACGATGGCCTCAGGCGTTCGATGATTCATGCGAATTTCGAAACGTTTCGAAAACAATAAACAATTCAAAATGACAGTTTGAAGTAAAAAAACTGTTAATTAACTTGAATTTTCTGTATCAAAAACGACTTAACCTTTGTAATAATAGTATACGATTAGCAGAAAGAAATTATTGATGCACAATCAGGACGCTATAACTGTTTTTCAGATGCTCGATGCTCGATGTAAACAGAACGCCAGCTGTCAACCACAAAAATGCACTCGACATGCAGGCGATCGTGAACACCAAAATGAACACAAAATGAACCAAATGAATCATCGCCTAGAGGCCATCGTAATCGCAAGTTACAGAATAAGCACCTAAGCCGGCGATACATGTCGCCGGCTTAAAGCCGGGGATACATGAAGCGTAAACTCTCGTATAAACTCAGAGTGTAATGCCAAAAAGTTTACATTTGCCGTTTACACGGTGTAAAAACAGATTATAGGTCCACGGAGCATAAATCCTAGCGTAAACGCTGTTTGCAAGCGATTTGCCTCACTATATTTCCTGTTTGTGGTTTGCATTAATGATGAGTGATCATTACTAGCGTTTTTAATCTTTTTCTTCGGAAAAAAGATAATATTTTACTCACAAAAGTCGATAAAAGTTCAGTGTAATTCGGATTACGCGCCTCAACCCGGTCATGTAAACATGTTCAAGTGTAAGTTAATTTTATATTTACGCTTGAGTTTACTCTTCATGTATCCCCGGCTCTAGAGTTTACGCTTCGTCTGTCTCCGGCTTCAGATTAAAAAAAAGTATTCTAGAGTCCATTCGAGTAGGAGGGTGAACATAATGAACACAAATGTATGGATGTGTTCATTTTCATTCATCCTCTCACTAGAATTCTTGATCAGTGAGTCCGTGAGTTTAGTTCTGAGCCACAATCCCGCGTTCAAAGACGCATTAAAAATTTAACCAAAAGTGCTAAATATGAAGCAATCACACGTTTTTGTAATGTTGGCTGTTCTGCTGACCAAGTCTGTTTTGCCAGAAAAACTGCCGGTTGTGTTATGGCATGGAATGGGTAAGTGTAATCAGTAATATTGGGCCTTTTTGTAAGGGGTTTGCCCGGCGGTAACTTCTATTTGTACACTTCGCTAAAAATGCATCGTGAAAACCAACTAAATCTTCCCCAAACCAAATTAATTTTGGGGTAGGGGTACGGATACAGAAAATATGTTGGAATTATCTGTTTGTTAATGCGTACGGTGAAAGAATCAGTTGTCCAACGAGCCTTTGTTTTGCAAATAAACAGTGACGGACACTTAAACAGGACTACCTTACCTTGAACCGGCCGATTACAAATTTCGGAAAAAAGCATTTCGAAAGATTGCATAGTTTTATGGTTTATCTGGTAAACTGGAAGGGGGAAGGGGTAGCAGGGATGAATTTGGTATGTAATAACTGTTTTGGATTTCAAAAGCGGATAGTTTGTCGATAAGTACCATCTTTAGTGTTGCAATACGCTCCAGTACGCTCCAATAGAAGCCTGTTTGTTCAAGTGGTCTTATTTGGATGTCCGTCACTGTATATAATTTTTATATTTTCAGTTTTCGAAAAGTGAACTACAATTATTCGAATTTTGTACACACAACTATCAATTACCACTTATGCCCGAGAAAATATAAGTGAAACTAGGTTCCTTCTTCAGTTCAAGTTCCTTGACGCACAAGGGCAACAAGGGACTACCGCCTGAACTCCGTTTAGGATTCGGCGCAATCCCAAAATCTCCAAAATGTCCCATGAAACGAAAGTGTTTACAAAACATCCTAATTAGCAATTGAAATACACACAACGAAAATATGTTCATCTATTCTTTGTATTCTTGCAGGTGACACATGCTGTTTTCCGTTCAGTGTGGGTGGCTTTAAAAAGTTTCTTGAAAATGAACTCGGTATTTATTGCAAGTCGATTGAGATTGGCAATTCTATTGTATCCGATTTCAAAAGTGGATATTTTGTTCATCCCAATAAACAGGTAAGTTGTAGGTCTGGTCACGAACAAAGTTGTTTCCTTATTTCAAAATGATAGCCTATATGGTATGCAACCAAAAACCAAAAGTAGTCATGGAGATTATGTACTCACGACGCATACTAAATAGTTTTATTGATATGATGTCAAGTTATCTGGTTTTTTCTTTCATTGCATTCAGGTAGAATCGGTTTGTGCAGATCTTATGAATGATACAAACTTGTCCAACGGATACAACGGAATAGGTTTCTCACAAGGAGGCCAGTTTATGTAAGAATTTGTTCAGAGCAGAGCACATATCGAATTCGTTAGTGTAGAAACATTCTTCACACATTCACATATTTTTAGGCGAGCACTAGCTCAAAGATGCCCCTGGCCGCGGATGAACAATTTGATCACATTAGGGGGTCAACATCAAGGTGTCTTCGGTTTACCCAACTGTCCTTCGTTGAGCAGCAAGACATGTGAAGGATTTAGGCGGATGTTGAATAATGCTGCTTACACTGATTTTATGCAAAATCATCTTGTTCAGGCAACTTACTGGCATGATCCGCTGAACGAAATAACTTACAAAAACTCTAGCACATTTTTAGCTGATATAAACAACGAAAGGACTATCAACCAATCATACATTCAAAACTTACAGAGTTTGAAGACATTTATAATGGTTCGATTTAACAAAGACAGCATTGTCCAGCCATTGGATTCACAGTGGTTTGGTTACTACAAACCTGGGCAGGACGTACAAACCCAAAGTCTTCGCGAAAGTGATGTGTACATACAGGTAAATACCTACCTTAAAATTCTCAACTAAGTTACAAATTTAATTATTCAGAACGTTTTCTTTTAAGGATCGTTTGGGCTTGAAATTAATGGACGCAGAAAATAAAATCGTATTTCTCGAATGCGACGGCAATCATTTACAATTTACCAAAGAATGGGTACGGAAAAAATTGTTCAAGTATCTACAATAAAATGAAAAACAAAAAAGAAAATAAAGACACTCTTGAAAAACAGTAAATTTAAGCATGTTTATGATTAATGAAACTCGATAAACTATTTTCAGTGCATTAGAGAAACTAAGTTATATTTTCATAGCGCGCGATCACCGATTAAGATATATTAATATACTAGATACGATATAGATTTTTTTAAACAACTGTTTTAATAAGTTAGTAAACTGTACAATTGTGCATTCAATGGAACAATTGTAATTAAGTAAGAAAAAGGACATAATGACATACAAGACATGACTACAAAAGCCTTTATATCAATTTCATCGATTTCGTATAAGCGAATTTTAACGATATCTTGATTTTCATAGGGGCTATGATAATGAAAATAACTAAAAAAAGGAAAGCCCAATACAACATATGAATTAGATATTGTAGACAGATACAAAGACAGATTTGTTTTGAAACTTTCATATATTATTCTTCCGTATGTTTTGCTTCTTCCCAATGCAAAACTATTATTTCTAATACCTGTATATATTTGAACGGTAAATGCTCAAATGTTATATTATTGGCACTTCAAATTATGAAAAATACTAAGCGCTTAGGTTTATTGAATAATGTACGATAATTTCATTATTGGTTGGAATGAATTTATACTTATTGTAATGTAATCCTTAGCACTTGATATGTCTGATAGTTCTGCATATTTCGTCTAAAAATATTGTCTATTGTGAATCGTTCTGTATAGGTCACTTTATCTAAGTAATCGAGTATCAATGTTTTAACGAATTTTTTTATTTATTCTTTCAAATAATTTGAAATTATTTGCTTTAATAGTTTCTGAAACATAATTTTCTATTAGAAATAATAATCTAACTTCTCAAAACATTAGAATACAAGCAAAGAGAAGTTTTTTTTATATTCGTCAAATTTGGGTTTAGAAACTTATAGCTATTTCTTTATAGGGGCTCCATGCAAGAAATCGTCATGAGTTTCAGAACTAAAATTGATTTTTTTTTCTAAAATTATGGACGCGGTCGGATAAATACGACTTTATACGAATGAAATTATCTGAAGTATGTGAAAAATTAAACCTATCCTGCGCCAAATCTGCTTTTCAACCAAATAAAATTTAATAATCTCCAAGCCAAATTGAATAATGTAATGCAATTTACATTCGAGTAAACGAACAGAATTTAACCACAATTCATATTACGCCTAATTGTTGAAAACAACAAGTTTTACATTTTATCTCATCTTTACACATTGTATATGGCCGAAAAAAATGGTCCTAGCTTTCTGTTATTACTGTGCTTAGTTTATTATAAAATATAGTATGCATTGTATATCAAATAGGTACGAGCATGTTGAACATTTCGACTAATATTTGTTTACACATATTGTATCAGCTCATTTAGTATTAATGCACGAATGACTGAGAGGTTCTATTCCCTTTATATCTAGATACAATAATAATTTTATAGTTCATTCTGGTCGGTAGCATGTTTTTCATAGAATAAATATCTTATTACAAAAATCTCTTAATCCTTTTGAGAGGAATGATTCTACTGTTTTATTTTTGCATGACTCAAACAGATATTAAAAACCGAATATATTTTCATCTTCAGTTTTTATCTAGTCGTACTTTTATTTATAAATTATTGCAAATTCTATATCATCTGATTGAGTAAACATTAAATTCTATACTATTAAGTTGTTTCATAAGTAGTCACGGTATTTTAAATTGAATGTAAATAACGTTTTTTAAATACTTTGAATGAAGGTTTATCGGCGCTATATATTTTATTTTATCCTATGAGCTTTTGGCTTCTTTCTCCCACTTTTAGGATTCGTTGGACATTGATCTTCGGGTTTTTATCTTAAAATACTAAACCAATCTCGATTACATTTTCCTTAATTTTTTTACCAATCCTTCAAAAATTGAAACAAAAGGTAATCTAATAGTGTAACGTCAGGGCAATATGGTAAGTGTATCAAAAGTACCCATACAAGCTCTCAACATTTTTGGCGAAGGCACCAACATGTATTGCATCTATATTGTGGAATATAAAACCTTTGCGATTGACTATTTCTGTTCGTTTTTCGTTGATGGTTGATTTCAATTCGACCAGCTTTTTAATGTGAAGAAAAAAATCGAATCAATCACTTGGTTCCTTGAAGCCGCTCAAAAATTATTATAATTAAAAATTATTATTATCTTCTTTTCGCGAATAATAGATTTTGCAGTCGTTTGGCTCATCACGCTTCGACCGTATCGTTTTTGAATTTCATTACTTTAAGTAATATGCAATTTTGAATATCGTGATGATTTACTCAAAGAAAGACCAAATTCATTAGGTTTAACAAGAAATTTACATGCATTAACCCTCATCGGTTCTTTGTATGCGCGGGCATACAATTTGGTCCGAAAAAATCAAATTATTCAAAAACGGCTCGATGAAATTTTCTGAATTTCTTCAAAATAGATTTATTTTGATCATAGAATAGAAATATATCACTCAAAAATTTTAGGCATGTGTAGTATCGCCTGAGCAGAAATAGTTACGAATCGGTTCCTGTGTATGCGTTCGCATACACATACGTCCACCATATGTATTTAGCCGAAAAAAATCATTTTTGAAGCTCTGAAAAAATGATTTCAGGTAAAAAACATCTCTTGTCAGGTATGGTGAACGTGTTGCTCAAATTTCAAACTGATCGAGCAATATTTGGAGCTACGACGCCGTTATAAACCTTCAAGCGATTTCATGGTTGCATCCGATATGATGATCTAGAGGAATGTTTGATTTATGATAAATTCTGATCGATCAGAAATGTGTTCTAAAGGTGCAATAATAATTTGAACACTATCTACAAACCAGGAAAAAATGTTACAGTCGATGAACAGTTTGTTCCATTTCGTGGATGGTCTCCGTTTCGTGAATATATTGCATCAAAATCTGCCAAATATGGCATGGCAAATTTGGTTTATGTGTTTCAAAAGATGGTATGCACACAATACACAAATTTATAATGGTCGTGATCGATACACCACTCCCAAAAGCAACTTAGGCCGCCATTGTTTTGTGTTTTGACAAAAAAAAGAATGTCCGATCAAAGTGTAACTTGCGACAATTTCTATTTCATATGATTTGGCTGAAGAATTGAATAAAATTCGTATGGCTTTGGGAACGATTACTGAAAATAAAAAAGCAATTCTATTAGCCTTGGTTGATATGCGCACAAAGCTATTATATTCTACTGAAGCTATGTATGACCACAAATTACTAGCCATTATGTTGCCGTATATCCCCCGTCATTACCAATTTGTTACTTTGGCGAGCATGTTCTATAGTGCTGTGGGTATCAACAATCATGAAAAAAGAAAAAAGCCAAACTTAGTTGAGTAATTGCAAGAAGACTAAAGGAAGAATTGACACCATGGACCAATGGGCTAGAACCTTTACTTGCAAATGAAAAATAAATCGTTGGCAAATGGCTCTGTAGTATGCAATATGAGTATGCTATTATTACGCTCGCCGAATTGTTTTCGGACTGAAAAAAAATAAAAAAGCATCCATAATATTTGTCGTCGGCTGTTTATCGAAACATTGGGAATGGCTTTTGTTGATTCACACATAGTAAGACGCAAAACAAAACCGACTGATAGTGATGCTGCTAATGTTTCTCATAATGTTCGTCCCATTCGCCATTTGACACCAACACCCAAAATCGGCCGTTGTCAAGTCTGCACATACTAAACTAACCAAATTTTTTTTGCTGCACGTTGTGAAAGTGTGCAAAATTTGATTGTGCTAACCATCGACATGATATTTGCAAGAAATGTGCCAAAAAAATTAGGAAACACTTGAAAAATGTACTTTTTCACGGTTTTCGCATTTTTCTCAAAAAACATGATTTTATAATTGCCAATTTTACTACAGTATTTTAAGAATTATTGACTTGTAGTAATTTTTTTTCGATAAAGAACATTCCAATGAATAAATAAAAAATATCAGAAGTGATTAGTTTTAGTTTTGGATTTTTTGGAACAGGTTGGAAAAATGAGTGTATGCGCGCGCATACAAAAGAACCGATTCGATGCAATTCTGGAGGGACCGATGAGGGTTAAGGTGGTTCGTGAAATGAATTTCTATCAATTTCAATGCACCCAGCTATTAAGTTGCTTTACGAGCCTAAGACACTTTATATGAAATCTGTCTATTATTGTTACTATGTTTAATGTTTCTTTACTCTAATGCAATGTTCTATGACGATCATCCTCGATTAATGCCCAAACTTCATCATGGTTTAGTTCACTCGGACAACTGAAGCTTGGCATAATCTTTAATAAAATATCTTCAGAATGGAATTTGCCAAAGTTATTTTGACACCAACTGTCTGCCCATG
>NC_064877.1:51167500-51182500 GCF_943734665.1 Anopheles aquasalis
ATTTCAATATTCGACTCTGCACAGTTTTTGGGTATTCATTATAATTGTTTGATGGTTCTCTGCAAATGCTTTGGCCAGAGACTAGGCAAGAAGTAGCAAGTTTGTCAGTATTGAGAAGCGCATTCGGAGTTTTTGAAATTCCAATCCCAGCAGCCCGACCGGCAACACCCGTCATGGCGCTACTTAGTGCAACCATCGACTGCATTTTTCGCTGTTTTGCTTCACTTTTTTTTTGCATATCATACGCAGTTTTGTAAATCCCACCATACAGCACAAACAATACAACGAGTGTGGTCCAATAATAGCCTATTATAAGAGCGGTGTTGAACACTGGGTCCTTTAAAAACTGTACTGCACATTGTCCTGGCAATAGATCACGATAACCGACAAAATGTTCCCATCCAAAGATGGATATGAAAAACAACAACGCAGGTATAATCCATGTTATGGTAACCATCCATATTACCTTGCTTTTTGTTCGCCAACTCCGATACTTTGCTGCTATTTTTACAGAACAGAATCTGTCTATTGTTATCAATAAAATTGAATATTGAGAAACTAAGCAAACTGTGTAGTCTACCGATAACCACAGGTCACATAGTAGAGGTCCTAAATCCCAATATCCCATAAGCACGTAAACGGTGTAGAATGGCATCGAAACTGTTCCTACATCCATAGCGAGAGCGCCAAACAACGATAAGGTAAAAATAGGTTAGAAATCTATTAACAAGAGATCAAATCTTTACTTACCAATTAACATGTCTGTTGCTGCCAACGAGGCAATGAAATAATTGCCCGGTTGTCGAATGCTACGATCTACAATAAATGCTAATAAGACTAATATGTTCCCACCAATTGTTAGAATAATGCAAATTGCTAAACAAATCGCTATAAGTATTGTCTGCCATATTTCGAAAGGTGGTAATACTTGTGACATGTAGTCATTTTGATTTGTTGTTCGATAGAAACTAGAATGATTGTTCGCTATGTTTTGATATGAATCTAATGTAGAGGTATTATTTGTGTCGTTACTGAAACTGAAACTAGATTCATTCATCCATCCCCAACGGCTTAAATTACCAGATGTTAACCAATCCCATACGTCGTCAAAACTTCCTCTTAAGTAGGGATTGTGTTCGATAACATTTATTGCTGTGTGGGGCTTTCTCCCAACTTCCACTAAGCGTTTGTCGATTGGAACATCTATTAAATGATGACACTTAGCATAATGTAATAAGTTGAGCCGCTTGTAAAATAATTTACAGTTTTTCTCCTGCTTGCGCTTTAATTTCCTGTAATGAAAAACAGATATAAAATAAAGGAATAGAGTTATTATGGTAAACCTGATTTTTTTTCTGAACATTCTTCGCAAATGTGCCCATCCCCCGATCTACTGATGAACATACTGATCATACTGATGCATTATACTACTACTACTATGGCCGTACGATTTTAGGATTCAATTCGTTCTGCGGTTGTCGACAAAAAAAAAAAAACGCGACTATCTGTGGCCATGATTTGAAATTTAGATTCACCATTGATGATAACATCTTCACATAACGATGAAACAAAATTTTGCTAGACAAAAATCCTAAACCGGACTCAACGCAAGAAATCGTACGGCCACGGTCGACCATGGTGAAGATGCAGTAATGTTGGGATGCTGCATATCGTCGAAAGGTGTTGTAAACCCACCGTTAATTGATGTCATAATGCATCAGTATGTTCTTTTAAACATTCTCAATGAGTTTTAAACGATTTTTTCATAAAATTTCCAACAAACAGGCGCTAAGAAGCGGCAACAGTAGCGTCGCAGAACCGAGTAAGGAAACATTTCTGGCGGTTTTAACGGCAAAATCACACCAAAAGCATGCTGAGGCAGCTAGAAAGCATTTCAAATAATCAGCGAATACACTGGTAATACTGATCATATGGCCCGAGTGTCTGTTTTTTGCATAAAACTGATAAAAAGAACTGTACGAAGACGAAATTGGTTGCATCGGTGATATGAGCCCGCAATCATCAAAAAATTGAATATTTTATCTGTAAAAAAGGGATTTTCACACATTTTTATTATTACTAGACATTGTTATTATACATAACCAACCATAGAAATACAAATTGTATCATTAAAAATGGAATAATCCATGTCGTTCGCTACCGTACGAATTCGGAATCGGTCTGTGCAGATTGGTGCGAACAGACTTTGCCCCCTTAAAATCATCGCCAAGCCGGAACTAATTAACTTTTTCGAAGAAGGTGATATCAGTCATAACAAGTGATAGTTGCTCTACTCGAATCAATTGTCATAATTGCATAATGTGCATTTAATTAGGCTGTACGAGCATGAGTTTGCGTCGCGTAGCTGGCGTGGCGTAGCCGTACGAATTCGGATTCGAGTCACTGTATTTATTTCAGGAGAAAAAGCAATCCATTACTTTATGGCAGGCAAAAACTACAACAATCTCACACGATGAACCGCAAAAACCGCAACATCGAAAGAAATGTTTCGAAAACTTAAGAAGCGAATTGAGAAAATGTCACGCCGTATGTTTTTGGAATGTGACATAAACAAAGACCTATCATGCATAGATTCATTGTACCTCTGCACACGCAAACATTTCCCCCGAAGGCGACCAAGACTTCGCTTCGTGAACTGTTTCGGTACGAATACTTTAAAATCGTATCACCGCTTGGGAGGTGAAACTTAAACCCATTCCGCGGGGATGGATTAAAAATGCAGTTAAATATCCACTAAAGAACATGATGCATCAAATTGTCGTGTAAGAAGTCTGGCTCTGTAATAAGTGTGATACTGAGATACTGAGGAAGTACCTTCAACGGTGGCTAATTTAGGACTTACTGTCATAAAGATTCTATATTATATTCGACAATTTCAGTCTCAAAAATGAACAACATGCGTGTAGATAAACACTAAATAAAGAACTGAACCGTTCGCAACTAACGTTTCGCCAGAAATGCTACATATGCCCATAAGATGGTCAAATCACAATCACTCTTAATCACTTAATAAGTGGTTGAACTTCGCCCAAAAATATCGATTACTTTTTCTCATCCTAATTTCACACTCCTTTTTTCAAGTTTTTATCTATAGGCTTACTGGAGTATTCGGTGCCCTAATAGTATAGATGACAAACATGATAGAATGGTTACGGCAATAATAAATAAATAGACCTA
The DNA here is from genome assembly GCF_943734665.1 of Anopheles aquasalis. Lineage (NCBI taxonomy): Eukaryota > Metazoa > Arthropoda > Insecta > Diptera > Culicidae > Anopheles > Anopheles aquasalis. Next base: position 51,170,699 of record NC_064877.1, read on the forward strand.
ATACTATAATATATAACATAGTAATAAAATCAATAAAATGTATATGATAGCATTAACCTCTGGGCCAAAGAGTACCTTCGTGTGGAAGATGTAGATAAAAAAAGGAAAGCAATATTGAGATAAGGAGCCGTAAAATGTGATTCACTCACTGGCATTCATGCTTACTATCGCAAACTAGTAGCAAGTACTTGCAACTACTCAGTGTGTACGATTATTATTTTGGCCTAATAATGGATAACAAAAAGTAAAAAAATCCGTCTATCCTTGCATTTCTTCCCTTATTTCATTTACTATTTCCTTTATAATACCTTCCCATAATATCTTGTGTTGAACATGCGCCTCGCATGTTCTTATATATGTGGAAATATTGTTTATTAGACGTAAAACTTAGTATATCTGAAAAACATTTAATAACGTATATTTTTAGCAACAGTCAAAACATACCAATTCGACATATTAAATAATTAATAGATAAAATCCTAAAATTGTGCGTTACTAACACTTTCTAGATTGTCCTTCTTCTATTGTTTGGTAACATTACAATTACGTAAATACAGTATTTTATATCAAGTTTTAGTATTTTTATCTATGCTTAACTATTGTTGTTTTGAACCATTTTTATACGTTTCCATTTTTTCACCTCTAAACAATTTAAATTCTTATTCCATATTAAAAGAATTTAGAATGTATTTTCGAATATAATGCTGATCCATGAATAATGCTACATAACTATGCTTTCCAATGTACTGTTGACAGGTTCATTTTTGTAAATTCTATGAAACATCATTACTGAGCAAAAGCAAAAAGCATTGATGTGGTGTTTATCATTTTGTGACATCATAAAACTCGATTCCAAACATTGATGATGTTTATTTACACCGCGTATATAACCTTATATCGTTTGTTTGCATGTAAAACGCATTGTATATAATATTAAACGAGAAACAGCAACGTTAAATCAATAATCACAACGCATTTTATCAGTACAGTGTCGCTTTTCAAGGTAGTTATATTAACCTAGCATTAAAATCCATGTACTTTTTATAAAGATCCTAATATCTTCTGAACACAGTTACGCCATGATTATTACTTTTTTACTAAAATATGCATTGCACATGATACATTTCATTATCGCAGATGATGATTTACGGTGAGAATTTATGCAAATATATAAAATCATCTAACTACGGAAATATAGTGTTTGCAACTATTTGTTCATACAATTATACCCAGATAAAAATTAATTTCATTTATTTGAAAATAAAAAATAATCTTATAATTTTAGCAATTTGCTATATTTTTAGTTTTATTATCATATCATATGTTATGTGTATGGCGCTGAGTGAAACGAGTTGATAAAGTATAAAGTATTGCAATCGATCCATTTTCAGCTACTCATCTTTGTCTGCAAATCTGACCCTTTTGCAGATTGAACCAAATTTTCATCAGAAATGAATACGCTTCTAGCAATCCTGCATGTTGGAAAAATGTAACTGTTGCGGTTGGTCTTGAATATTTCACATTGCGTGTTTCATTTCACTATCTATCTGCAATAGTAGTATGTATTGTCACCATATTTTTTCCGTTGTAATTTTTACGATTTCGAAATTGAATTTGACATGGTTATTGGAAAAAGTATCAACAAAATTCTAAGAAAATCCCGAAATGGTAGTTAGTGAATGTTCAATGATTGTAAAGGATAGGTTAAGTTCTTTTGATGCTACGCTGGACATCGGTTTGGAAAACGTGGGTTGAAAAAACCGCTTTAAACAGTGAGATGCACTGAGCATACACTCAGATAAGTTTCTATAGCCGCACCCACAAATTTCAAGTATCTTCTGAACCGTTTTATTTCAACCGTTAATTAAACAAGGCAGAAAGGCAGATAAAAACAATACAGTAGCATAAATGAACATAATGTAGCAGTTTTAGAAGCGTGAGTAGATATGTTCCCAAAAGTTTGTAAAAAATCTTACCAAAATTATAAACTACAAAGATTTTTCAAATCATTAGGAGCTCAGAAAAGCAAACTAATTATTTTGCCTAAAAAAGATCTTAGATTTTATATTTAAATCGCCACATATTGACTTATTTTGCAAGTGCGGCTATAGAAAGTTGTCGGTGCATATTTCGCACTTGATCGAAAAACTAGCCGAAAATCAAAATAATTCAGATCAACAGGACGGTTTTATTCATATTTTTTACTACTTAAAAACGTCCCAAAACCAAAAGTTGAATTAATAAAACGGTTTGGAAGATACTTAATAGTTGTGGGTGCGGCTATAGAAACTTATCTCAGTGTATATGACACGCGATTTTTGTGTGACGATTTCCTTATTCGTGTTACTTTACTTGATTCCAAAATTTACGCCATATTCTTGAAATTTTAAATTATTCTACACTATTCAGAGAAATAAATAAAAATTATTGTAACCAAAATTTTTTTAAAACCTAAGTCTCCCTAAAATAAATCTGAGTATATTTTTTTAAACGCACACTTACCATTGTGTGATAAAATCAGTGCTAATCGAAAAGATGGATGATGTGTAATTATCGTATGATAATGTGACGTTTGATTCATCAACATGTGAGTTGTAGTCATCCATCTTCAACATTTTCATTTATTTTCATTGAAATCAATTTGGAACTGATGATTCAATAGCTGTAGAACCTGCAAAAATATCGAAATAAACCAGAAATGTATTACAGAATGTTATACTGCAATATGGAAACACTTCTCTATTTTAAACAATTATGGAGAAAAGAAACAATTCAAATGAAACATAAAATACACTTAGATCTATATAAGCGAAGATTGACATTTTAGAATTTTCTTTTGCCTTGGGCGACCGAAATGTATTCGCAGTTACCATGAGTCTACAACATTAAACATTATGAGACATTTAAGATAGAAACCTGTCTCTATGACACCTGCTAATTTATCATCATTATCGTTATACATTATTACTATATTATGAAGTAGAAAATGAAGACAATAAAATATTATTCGCAGAATATTTACGGCCATACTGTATTCAACCATTGGATAAAAAGTATGTAATTTAAATAGAGGTAAAAAATGAGGATAGGCGTCGAACATAACTTCTTTTTCTGTCATCCATCATAAATTGCACAAATGAAATCCCGCTTCGAGATGTTTGGTTATTCATGCGTTCGTTCCCTTTTGATAATTCATACATTCATTCCATTTATGATAATTACCTTACATGCATTTTTTCCGAAGCGTTATCAGCAATTGTCCGTTGGGTTTAGCAAACTATCATCTATATCTCTGGAGGATTGTTGGTTTTTTATACAAATTTTGGCAGCATTTTACCGTTAAAAAACAAATTAACTCGTAGGCATCTCAATTACAACCTAAAATTCAATAGCTGCAAATAATTAAAGTAATAAAAAGAGCAAAATATGAAAATATAATAATAGCATGATTTTTCAAACTTGTTAACAAAATTGAACAACTATTTTTATTTGTTAACTGTATCCTCCTTGAATCTAAATCCAAAACCAAGCATATATTTCCGGTACGACTAAACGGTACTCGACTTTGACTGTCGGTTCTGTGCTTGCTAGAATATAAACAAGGGGTTGAAGTCGGATGAATGGTAGTTCTATTAATATTAAAGTACAGTGTTCTTTTGCTTAACGATATCGCTTTCAATTGTGATGAATATTTCATGGACAGCATTAATGAGAATATCTGTGGTAAGAATGAAGCCGTACTCTATTTCACTGTACTTTTTTTTTTGTTGGTACCTTACGGACGGAGCCGTATATATTATTTCACTGTACTTATGGATACCATTATTAGTAGTTTCATAAGAAATTGGTCTCTAGACAGTGACGAGCATTCTATCCTTTATGAACCAATCCAGCCTTTACGAATAAAAAACAATCGATAATGTATTGCAAATTAAAAAACAAATTATTGTACTATCCTTAGGAATTTATATGTAGAATCGTTATCACAAAAAAACATGAGATTGGTTCTTTTTATTTCAGTTTCGTTCTTTTACATTATTGTTTTTTTATTTAAATGTACATCATTGCCATGATTTCTCATTTGCGAATTTAGTACTCTCCATATTAAAAAAATGATTACGGTTTTTCCTTCACACTTAGGAACGAACTTCTTACAGTCAAATACTACCAAATAACATGTTAGCCAAGGTATGCTAACCAATGCTTTAACGAACAACGAATGTGCCGTTCGTTCGACGTATTGAAAACAATTCGAAAAAACCGGGTTATTCCGGTTGGGTAATTCATTAACAAAAAACCGTTCACAAACCGGATTTTAACTCAACTAAATTGCAACTCCATTCAACTCAATGCTACATGATATGTTTGTTTTCATTGACCCATTGCTGTGATTTTGATTTAATCCTTTATATTAATATCCCATAATTATTTGAAGGCAAGGGTAAGATATATACAGTAACAATGTATTATCTGTAATTCTTGTTCTGTTTCAACAAAACATAACAATAATGAAGGAGCTGCACCTACTTGTTCGTAAATATCAATCATGAGCAAATCAACATAAGGAAGATATCAACATAAGGAAGAGGAAGTAACATAGAACATAGAACCACTTACTTAAATATTTCAATAAATCGTCGATTGAAATGTTTGGAATAAATTCCAGTCATTATAATATAGCCTCAAAGACCGCACTTGCTATTCTATTCCCTTCATCGAAGTATTGTATTTTTCCCTTCTCATCGCAAATATAACTTTCCATTTGTACTTTCCGAAAAATTCCTGACGTCAGTTATGAATCACACCAATACTTAGTTAAAAGATGATCAGAAAAGGTCATTCATTAAAGTGTACGTGTAAGAGACAAAGTCCACACCGTTGCGACTGCGATCTGTAATCGAGCTGGGAAAGATCAGGCATCGGCTAACAAAACGGGCTGAAGGAATCGTAGTTTACGATTGAGCGTTGGAACCCGAAGAGCTCGTTGTTCGGCTTGATTACCGACGTGATTAGTGAAGTTCTGTGCTATAACATAGCACATTTTGTTTTGTTAGATCTTAGAATATTTTCGGGTAGACTTTGATAGAAACAGTATCAAATCTCAGACAAAGAATGAAATCTTTAGTAGTAGTTTGGATAGCCTTAATCATAAGTGTGCATGGACAAAGAGAAAATCAAAAATGTGCTCAGAATGGAGAATATGTAGGTATCTGATGTGAAAAAACGCATTTCAGGTTCAAACAATCTATCTTTGTGAGACCTCATTTATCTTCTGAGCTGCTTTTTGGCCTTGTTTATCACACATTCTAGTGCCTGACCCACAATGACTGCTGCTCGAGAAGTTGCCTGAGCTTTTCTTACAAGTGCGTTCCTGTTCCACCAAGTGCCTCTGTGGGATCAACAGTGATACCAGTGTCGAACACATTCGAAAATAGATTTGGCGGTTCTGGAGGCGATGGCGGTGCCAGTTTAACTCAAAAAACTTGTGCTTTAGAGGGAGAGTATGTAAGTAAAGCCATAGAAACCATTATAAAAAAAATTGTTGCCTTAAAAGCATTTGTTGCATTCCACTTTATTACATTTCTATATCTCTGTTTCTATTAACCTTGCCAGTGTCTCACTCATGGCGAATGTTGCTCGGGGAACTGCCTGTTTTTCTCTTATAAATGTGTAAAATTAAACAACCCGAACTCATCGGATGTTTTTCCCACACGCGAGCCATCTACGTCTGTTACACCGATAGACTTGTCAAATCGTGTTGGAGAAGATTCTCTTGCTGTGACCAGTACAACCGCAAAACCGTCGAATGCTTCGACAGGAATAAAAAAATGTTCTGAAATTGGTGAATATGTAGGTTTCAATTTTTTATGGTATTATATGTAAATCTAAGGTCAAACATTTGTTTTCATAACACGCTGACATTTGCAAATTTAAAAAAATATACAAAATGGAAATTTCTAGAGATAACAAATACAAAAAAAAAAACCCTCAAAAAGATAAGGTTTACGAATGACGCGTTAAGGCTCTTCCGTCCGACTTTTACTTGGAAGGGGTTCAACAAAAAAGTGAGCAATTCATTAAATGAAACTAAAAATAATCTTTTAATTCTGATATGTAAAAATCTACGCCCATTTCCAATTAAAATAATTCATCTTGTACAGTTTAACAAAGCCACCCATTGAAGCACCAGAATGTTCAGAAAAAATATTATTAATCAGCAAATAGAAGATTTTACATTATCTATTAACTAATGAATTTAAAATATTATAGCATTTTACATTATTTGAGATTTTTTTTTTCCAATAGTGCCTTACACCTAATGATTGTTGCTCCGGAAGCTGCTTGAGCTTTTCTTATAAATGTGTTACCAACAATGTTTTGAAAGGGCCATCGAACCAGCAACAATCAGATCAGGTATCAGGAGCGATCCAAAATCGTTTCGGTGCATCTAGCTTACCAAATGCAACCACATGTGCAGCTGTTGGAGAATATGTAAGTAATTAAATGAAAGCTTTTTTCTAATAACTTCTGCAAATTCTAACGTGTTTGTTTTTTACAGTGCTTAACTTCATCTGAATGCTGTTCTAGAAGTTGTCTTAGTTTTGCGTATAAATGCGTAAATTCATATGAGCTTATGACACCTCAACCTCAAAATAAAGAACCCACATCAATTACAACTGCTAACCGGTTTGGTGGTTCAGTCACCTCCGTCAACCCTCCAAGCACTGCAAAGCAATGTATTTCAAATGGGTTTTATGTATGTGTATTAAGAAAAACACATTGGACGTTACAATTATTCATAACATATCCTTTATATTTTATTTACAGTGCTTAAACAACAACGAATGCTGTTCTAATGCTTGTTTTAAATCTGTTTGCTCAACTGAAATTCGTTTGGGTGTAGCAGAGACTATTTTAACGCAACCATCAGTTGCTAATGGGCCATATGTTCCAGTGCGTGACCTGGACGATCTTATCACAAGATTCGGAGGACAAACGACACAAGAAAGTCACCAGCATCAGCGAGCATGTATGGCAATAGGTGATAGAGTAAGTATATAGTTTATGATTTGTGTCATTTAGTATATTCATACATGTTTGACCTAGTAACAAACATTTTAAGGAAATACAATTCAACGGTACATATTAACATTTATCATTGCAGTGCAACAACCATGGAGATTGCTGTTCAAAAAATTGTCATTCTTATCGCCGAAAATGCGTCAACTAGATCATTCATATATATGCTAGAAATTGTTATGTGTTATAAAACGAACATATATACAAATTTATCTTTTTGAGGAAACAATAACAAGTTTGATGGTACAAATTTCTGGACACTTCAAACATCTTCAAACATCTTCTGATTATAAGATTAATCATAAGTATTTGGCAATAAAATAAGGGGTAAATACCCGTTACTTGGCACCAAAAAAAATTAATTTAAGCGGTGTGCAGTACTTAATATTGTATTTCTTTATTAGGGGTTTGGATGGAGGGACCGGTGCGCCATCCTTGCACGCATGGCTTAAAGCCAGGGCACACAGGATCCGAAATTTTCATCGTCTGACATTTTCCATAGACGAATGCATTATAGTTGCAGGCGCTGTTAAACTCTATTATACTAACAACTGAACAATAAATAAGTGTATATGTATATACTTTTATATATAAAAATATAAATATATATAATAATATACATCAAATATTCTATACATTCTAGAAAATACACAACAAATACAATATCTTACGTCCCATTTTTATTGGAAAAAAGGTTTTAACGTCGGTATGTAATCGAGAAAAATTTTTAGATTCAGAACTGTGACCTTATAAAATGTCGGTGAAAATGTTTAAATCGAACCAACTTATGGAAAATTAGAAAAAAAAGTCTATTTACCAGCTTGCAAAATCAATACTTATGTTGTCGTTACACATTACTGTATATAAATGTATATGCAAGATATAGACAGTTAACTCGGCCATGTGTTTCAGATTCCCGGAGATTACTCTACAAATAACATTTGTTGGAATTCAATTTCACGAGCTGATAACCTAATTTGCGATTTGTCATTTTTGCTTCTACTTCTGCTGCAAAATTCTCCATGACATACGTCTTGCTCTAAAAATTTTATTCGTGATGTTGTCATAATTTTCGCTATGGGTCGTACTGATCTAACGAAAAGATAATGTGATCTGTTTTTGATTAAACAAAAAAAAAAAAACAAAAATATAAGTTTAGCGGATAACTGCTTAGGAATAGTAAACGTCTCAATATTAAAAGAGAAGTAGAGAAAGCAATAACGAAATTTTCTGTGAAAAAGACATAGATTGATCTGATATCAAAGCATGGGAACTAAACTGAACTTATAATTTTAAACGGAATAATTAATAAAAAAAAACGAAATTGTTTATTAAGGGTCCATGCCAAAACTTCAACTATTTACAAATTCATACAAAATTTCTATAATCATGAGTAGCGATTAACATCAATAGTATAACTATGAATAGCGCAATAAAAAATGTACATTACACCTCCTAAGCCAACATATAACATTTTCCAAAAACTTTTTACAACTAAATGACTGAATACTGATTTTTGATTAGTTGGATGATAATAATTTACTTCTCTTGTGTTATTGCTTAGAGTCATCCAACACCGCATTAAGCAGCAGAATAGTTTATCACTCTTTGAAACAATTTATTTGAGCGTTTCTATCAAAGTGGTTTATGTTTTATTTTGCCATAGTAAAGCACATTTTCAGAAAAACACTGTTTATTTCATGCTTATCAAATTCATCTTTTTATCTTCGCTTATAATAACATCACTTCTCCGATTTACACAAGTTATTCACAATCAAACATATTGAACCATGAAGATTTCAGAACTTTAGTAGAGAGAGTACAGTCTCTCTTAACACTGCTCTCTTATGATTGAGTACGAAGCAAATGAGTGAATGTTGATCTACCCAAATTTTGATAGTCACATCAGCAACAGCTCGTTTGTTCGTTTGTCGATTCGTGGTAATACCAACCACATGCTAGGTAACTTCGTTCTGAGTCTGCGCATCGCATGCGTGAAAAGAGGATAGATAGTTTGTTAATTTATCTTTTGCTTGGCAATATTGTTCCTATATTTATTTTATTTTTCCAAATATCTAATATCTCATTCATTGTTAATCACATCATATATTGTTAACTTATCTCATTTACACATCGCAAATGCTCGTCAGCAATGGATCGAAGCTACCCAATGGTGGTTGTCGAATGTGTAGATAAGCGTTGCTTTTTGGACGTTTTATTGCACCTTTCCCCGAAACAACCATTTGAAAAAAATAAAAAAGATTCAAAAAACTGTTTTGCGTAGTGTCCGCTAATGATTCTTCATTGATGTTTAAGTTTCAGCTTACAAGGTTATGGCATGATTCTTAAAACATATATAAACAACAGATTTGTTTTACCTGTATGTTATCTTATCATTGGGGGTTTCTGTACACACGTTATTTCTTGCGAGATTCTGTACGCGTGAGATTAACTGGAATCTCGCGCATGTAGAGCTAGGGAACGATAATCAGGGTTTTGTCCTAGCTATGAACCGACAGGGTGCTCAGTTTATGATGAATTAAGCTGATTTTTCATGAAAATTTTACCATAACCGAACGTTCTGCAAGATTGTTTTCAGCAAAAATCAAGTGCGAAAAGGAACCGGTGTGGTTTCTGAACATAAAGTATACTGAACGGTAGATGTGACAATAGATGAGGGTAATAAATACATAAATAAATTAGGTCCGATCTATCACATTCCTGCAAATAAATGTCTACGGTTGAAAACTGAAAAAATAGCTAAAATTTTATGAAAAGTAATAAAAAAATTTACCCATCAATAAGTTTTACCGAGCAAGCCCGGGATATGGCGATGGGTAGAGAAGGAAATGTCGTACTCTACTTTTTTGTTCTGTTAGTATTAATAAACATACGGCTCGTCCGTCATTAAATATGTTAAAAAAAAAAGTTTTACTTGTTCAAGCTGCAGCGATCTGAAGGCAGTTCATGGATTCGTGCAATTACCGAGACTAATAACTTAAGTTATCATTATCACGTTATTAACAACATACTTAAGTCATTAATAACGTGTCCTTGCATTTACTTTTTGCCGTTTCCATCGAAAAACTGCATTCGGTCTGTTATCTTCAGTCAATCAATTTTATCAATTACAACAATTGCTCTGTTGTAATGAAATCTTTTGTCTGTTTTATTTGGGTGTGTTTTGAATGAAACTGTGAATCTGTGATGTGATGGATCGGAATCCAACAGAAAGCTACATCAATTCATCATTCATCGATATCTACACAAATTCTTACGATTTTGCACTTAATACAACCACGAGTTGTGAGTTTCTCATGCTGGAATTACTACCAGGTATATAACTTTAAAACTGCTGTTTGCCTAAAAATGGAATTACAAACTAAATTAAACTTTCATTGACATGTCATACTGTTTTTTGTGTTTATATGACACCTGTTTACATGTATCAGTCTACTTCATAAGTGATACTACACAACAACATATATTATTTCTTGCTTAATCATGTCTAGTTTTGTGCCTGAAAAAGAGCTTTCGCGGGGAGCTCAACTGTTTTGCTATCTTTTGGAGAAATCGGCGACAGAATCGATTCAAATGCTTGTAGAGGCCTATAATTACAATATGGTAGAGGAAATCATTTGCAAAACTTAGCTAAATTGGATCAAAGATGACCATTTGGCCTCAGTGACAAGAAGCGTGAAAATTGAGCCAAAAACGTTTTGGATCATGAATTGCTGGTTCTTTTGGACGAGGATCATGTGTAATTGTTGAAAATACTTGCCCAGTAGTTAGAAATTACTCAACCAATCATTTCAAAAAGCTTAAGTTTCATGGGTACCCCACTCATAAATGATAAGCAGATGGAACGAAACCAAAACACATCGCACTCGTCAAAAATGGTAGAAAATTATTTCAATACATTCAACTGGGTTGTTATACTTCACCCCGCTAATTAACTGGACCTAGGCCATTCCAAATAGCACTACTTTCCGACGATCGGTCACGCGTTGGCCGAGCAGCACTTCGATTTGTATGAAGTTGTCGGAAAATGGCATGACGGGTGGTTTGTGTCGCTAAGTGAACAATTCTTTTAGCATGGTGTGTGTACCATTATTACATTGTATGACTGATATCACTTTCTTGGAAAGAAGAATTATTACTTTGTATGACTGATATCACTTTCTTGGAAAATGGTAATTAGTTTATGCGGGGCGATGATTTTAGGAGAGGAAAGTACGAATTCGCATACAAGTTTTAGGCACTTTTTGCATGGGAAAAATCGAGAAACTAAAATGTGTTTTTTCCAAAAATAGAACAGATTTTGGTCATATTTTTGTCTTGTCACACAGTTTAGGCTATGCTAAACACATATGCGAAAGAGAGAGCTCAATTATGTGATTCCTAGAGGTAGAAAAATTGTTTCAAACACAGCATGTACGCCCTTACAATCCCGTGTAAAAGCATAGGGGTCTGGCCAGACCCATCAGGTGGTCCGAGGGGTATCGAAACATCAGTTGGTGCGAGAGTTAAAAGACATATACCGTTTGAATTTTGAAAAAATATTAAAAATTGTGGATTTGGGAGCCAAAAATCCCAAAATGAGGTGTTTCATAATGATAGCCTCACGCTACAAAAAAATAAAATTAAGATGGAAAACAGTTCATTAGGCTATCAATGTTATTTTATCTACAATCAGTAACTCCTTCTTTACTATTAATTGCC
>NC_064877.1:51187500-51327500 GCF_943734665.1 Anopheles aquasalis
GGAAGAAAATTTCTTCTACGACTACAAGACATCACCAATGAAGCAGAAGAAAAGAATTGCTACGATTGTCGGTCACGAAATTGGACACCATTATTTTGGAAATTATGTTTCTCCAGCATGGTGGAGTTATCTGTGGATGAAAGAAGGTTTCGCTAGGTTTCTCGAATACTACGCATCAAATAAGGCCTTTCCCGAACTCGAAATAGAACAAACGTATACAGTAGATAAAACACATAATGTTTTTGAGATCGATTCTCTAGTTGCGGTACGCCCAATGACATACTATGTCAATACTCAAACTGAAATAGCTAACATTTTCGATGATATTGCGTATGACAAAGGCTAGTACCTTCTAATGTAATTTTTTCTTAAGCTCCATTTCAGTATTTTGATATTATATTTAATATTTCTGATATTTTTTGGCAGGTGGGGCCGTGCTGCGTATGTTCCATCACGCTATTGGGAAAGAGGCTTTCCGACAAGCATTAATCAAATTCCTCCAGACAAATGCATTGCAGGCTGCGAGTCCCGAGCACTTTGCGAACGCCATGCAAAATGCAATGGATTTATTACCAATTCCACACATATCAATGCCAATCGCCAAAGAACTTCTTAAGTCCTGGACTGAACAAGCTGGTTATCCCGTGTTACATGTGTCAAGAACTCAAAACTGTTCAATAGTCATTTCACAAAAACGATATCTTCTTAAGAATAATATCGAAAACACAAACATAACATGGATTCTACCATATAATTTTGCCAACGCACTTGATCCAATGTTCGACGTGACAATTCCTTCGGATTGGCTCTCAAACACAGAAAAAGAGTTAATCCCAGATATTAACCATAATTGGACCTGTGACGATTGGTTAGTTTTTAACAAACAGCAAACGGGATATTATCGAATTAATTATGACGACGACTTGTGGAATCTGATAATTATAACCCTTATAAATAATCATACCATTATTCATAATGTAAATCGAGCACAACTAATAGATGATGCATTGAATAATGCCCGTACTGGACGATTGAGCTACGAAATTGCCTTGGAGTTGTTACGTTATCTATCTAAAGAACTAAACTATGTGCCGTGGGCTGCAGTTAACCGTAATTTACGTACTTTAACTGTTCTGCTCAGTGGCTCATCGCGCTACCATCTATGGATTCAGTACTGTCTTGAATTCCTCCATCCTATTTACGAACATATAGGTATTGTGACTCAAGAAGAGGATTCCTTGATGCAACGCATGGTACGAGAAATTGTTGTTACATGGATGTGTAAACTAGGATCGCTTCACTGTTTAAATGAATCAGCGTCCATCGTTGAGAACGTGGTTGAAAACCGTACATCCTACATAGACCAAGATTTAAGGGAAACAATTATTTGTAACGGATTAAGGAACGCTTCATATGATGCTTTTCATTACTTTTGGCAACAAATGCAAGCTTCACAAAACCAAGCATACCGTTCCGAGTTAATTTCGAGCTTGGGATGCACGCAAAATGAAGATTTTCTCGCAAAACTTCTCAATACCACCATAGAAGAAAACGGAGTATACTATTTCCCACAGGAACGAGAAAGAGTTTTACTTTCTGTTTTAAGTAACGGAATGTTAGGTATGGATATTTCCATATCATTCCTGGATCAATATATGGATCAGATCAATATTATGTAAGTTGTATAGCAATAAATTGTCTAAGCATATTTACCGTCTACTACTAATTCTTTTTCTTTTCAGCTACAATAAAGGAAATTTTGGAGGAAGAGCTATAAGTTCCATCACCAAAAATATGGCAAAACAAACTGCTAGCGAAAACATGCATCTACGTCTTCAAAATCTCATGGAAAAGCTTTTAGAAAAAGGATATTTACGCAACTCAGATATGCTGCAAAGTCTGGAACAATCTAGTGAAAATCTCAATTGGATCAGTGACAAGGGTAATGAAATAGAACGGTGGTTGGAGCAACAATATCAACCAACAACGTATCAACCAGCTACAACATCATCTATACTAACCTCTACATCGTTCAATAATTATACTACACTGCAAACTACACTGCAAATCAATTCAGAATTTACGAGTTCTGTAACATTTAATAACTCTTTCATATCGACATCCATCTTTACCACCAAAAACAGTATTACAAGCATGTTAACGCAATCAATAACGTCTGTAGTCTCCACCGAAAATTATGAAAGTACGGAAAAAAATGTTTCAAATAATGTCCATCCGACTATATTAATCATGTGTCTAGTTATTTTTCACATAACAATATATTAAATTATCCACACCATATCGTAGAGGACACTTAATGCCCATATCTAGCAATGCTTCCAACAGCAGATTTTAATGAAGAAATAGGTGGAAAAGCTAATTACTGTACCCATTGAAACTCAATTATAGTGCAGAAACACACAAATACTACTCCATTAAATAAACACATCTTTTTAAATGCATTAAGTTAGTAATAAGGTATTAAAGAGGCGAAATAATTATTAAATTATTAATTATTATTAAAGATATTAATAATTATTAATGATTATGCAAAACAAATAATATGAAAAAACTGTAATGGAAATCATACCACTTTCGTAGTTTCCTTTTTTTATACATTGATCTGCAAATCTTCGTTATGCATTTCTTTTGGTAGAATACGGGAAAAATAATGTTCGGTTGTTAGAGTGTTTCTACACTGCGCGAAAATTTTCGTTTTCGCAGCGCAATTGTCGGCAAAAGTCAAACTTTATATGGAGTTTTTGACGTTTGCCGACAATTGCGCTCTCGCAGCGCAAATTTTGGCTGTGTGTAGAAACACTCTTATAGAAGAACGATTCTTTCAACATAACAGTAAAATTCAGAAGACGTTTAAAGCAAACCCCGCGACCCATATCCCTTGTAAGCTCCATAGTGAGAAGGCCATTTCAGTAAAGTCTATTTACCAACGGGTAGTCAGCATAAGTAAAACACTTAGAAAACATTTTTAGTGCATTTAAAAATTATGATACAAACAGTGAACGACTTCGTGGGCAAGACTCTTCAAAAGTATAAGACTTTTTAAGTAGAAGTAGTAACTCAATCTACGAAGATGAAAAAATTTCATTATTGTTCTGATTCTTTTAAAATACGTTGGAATAAATACACGTACGTTGGATAAACTTTTTGCACACTATGTTTATTCATAGATTCATATTACAGGCAAAGGAACTCATCTTCCTAAACGATTAAATGAATTAAAACAACTAAGGTTTTTCAAATCCTTCGTTCTAATAATTATCATGCATTGGGTTTTGAAAAGCAATGTGTGAACGCGTTTAAGAAACTGGTACTTGTGCCACACGAACTTTTATAGCAAATTAAATATTTGCTATCAACTGATCAGATATAGTTAAGTAATATGGCTTTCGGAATTACGATTTTTCACCTTGTAAGCAACAATTGACGCATGATCCAACTTGCCAGGTAGAAGAGAAAATGTAGTGCCATCTACCAGTCGTTTTCGTATAACTTTATGCTCTTGTAGCGTATTGCGAATCTCTTTACGAGATCCATCAACACTTGTTACCACCTTATAATAGAGCTCACGCTGTTCTAGAAGCGTTCGTTTTGCTGCAGTGATACAAGAAACAAAATCAATAAGCAGTTGGCACAATTGTTTAGCGGTTGAACAAGGTCGTAACGATCCATTGATACCATATACAAGAAGATCAGCCATTCTTAATAAGGTCAACATATGTCTTTGTGCTGCTGTTACTTTCGGTAATACTAAACTGGACCTATTACTAGTCTTATAAGATTGTCGACATGTTCTTGCTGAATCAATAAATGTTTTCGAGCGAGTTACGTATTTGGATTCTATTGTTTTTTCTTTATCGCTTTGTGGTGGCTTTTTTTTATTAGCTCTTTCGCCCTGGCCAGTTAGAGCTTTACGCTCTGGATGATTTTCTAATACTGCTAACGTCGGTGCACTTTTGTTTTGACGTTTAGGTGCTAACACGGGTACAGTTCTTTTTCTTTCGGCTTGGCGAGGGCTCAATTGTTGCTTTAGTGAAGCATTGTTGTCATACGTTACACTACTGTTACCTCCGTAATTCATTGCTGCTTCTGCAAACCGACCGACGACAGGATCGAAATTATCACTAATCCCATCAGAAGTGAGGAATACAATATCGCCTTCTTCGACAACAGTCATAGATAATGTTAGGTTGGCCATTTCCGGTTTGTCGCCATAGACTGGACCAAGTGCACCAAGAGCGTCCCTCATATCACGTATGAGATTAACGTTGTGCGAGGCTAAAAATTGAACAAATAAATCAGTAAATTCCAAATTGTATGTTATTGTTTCACACTCTGTCTCTTACCTTGGGTTATCTCTCGAACAATATTATTTCTTGAAAATATATAACCTAGGGAATCTCCGACATTACAGCAGCAGACTACGCTGTTGTTAGAGTTTTCAACGGGCAGCACTACAGCAACCGTTAACGTGCTCAAAGCTCCGCCGACTTGCAGTATGTAGTTATGTGCCTCCCAGAAGCTTCGTATTAAACTAACAAATACTTCTTTTGTGGTTGAAACTGTAAATCATCAATGATACAATATGCTATAGCTTATATTATTTAATTATGTAATACTCTTAAAATTAGCTAAATACAGAGATTGGCAATTGTTTAGTCGGACCTTAAGGTTCAGCAGTAAAACTGCAATGTATTAATTCATGGTATTTTGTTGGACACATAGTGTTGGTGCAGATGTGACTAGTATACACGTAAAATATGCTTCAGATATGTCGGTGGTTGAGATGTCTGTGATGCGAAATATGAGTAAAAGTAAAGTAAGAAAATTGTAAAGCAAATTGTGAGAAAACTAAGGTGCTCATTCTCCCAGTCTCTACGCCTGTATTTTCTAGGCGTAATTCATTTGGTTCATGTTTGTGTTCATTTTGGTGTTCATCTACGACTACTTTCGTGTGCATTTTTGTGATCGACAGAAGGCGTTTTGTTACGGTTATAACGTCCTGATTATGCATTAATAATAATAGCTAATCGTACACTATTATTAAAAAGTTTAAGTCGTTTTTGATACAGAAAAAATCAAGTTAATTTACACTGTTTTTTTTCAACTGTCATTTTGGATTGTTGACGGCTCTCTAGGCGTAACGACTAGTAAAATAAAATTAGTAATTTCTTGATGATTCGAATGGATAGCGCTGTTATTGGCATGAATTGATCTATAAGGGACCCACCATACCACATCTTAAGTTAAAGCTTGATTTCGTTTGTGAGGGTTTGATGTCGTGTGTATCTTTCTCATCATGCGTAGCTTTCCATTTGTTTAAGTTTAATTCCATGGTTATTATCGAGATGTACGGCATACATTTCATATTGCAATCAAATAAAAGACTTTTGATTTTGAAGAAAGATGTTTGTTTCAAATATGCAGTGGTAGACATTCGTATAGCCGTAGAAAAAATAGCCGCACCTACATGCTTAGGAGTAAAACGGTAATTAATTACGAACGGATGCATTATTTTACGGTATCAAACTTTTATTGCATTAGTACACATGTCACTATTATAATTGTAAAATTTGGTTTAGATGTAACCGTGGGTAACTGTGAGTGCTATGTGGTAAAATGTGAGTAATCGTCAGATTTCAGCTGTTTTAAGCTAGACATTCGAATAGCCGCAGTGAAAGAAAAAAAAATGTTTCGCCAAATTCATTAAAACGTATTTAATGGTTGTATTTTTTGTTCAATAGTAGAACTGTTCTAGATTATTTGAACCTTTAGAATTGCACATTTTGATAACACCCTGGCTTTGATTATTTTTTTTAAATAATTCACCCAGGGCAATTGATACATACAGTTGGGTTAAAAATAATAGCAGTGCCGAGCCACACACACTAAAGGAATGATTATTATTCTAGTATGCGTTTTCTATTTTATCAATAGATCATGTGGGTGTGTAGTGATGGGATCACTGATAAGACAGACATACCACTTGCACCAACAAAATCGCAATTTGTTGATATTTTTGCCAAAAATTGCAGCAACGTCTGCTTTTCACTGTTCAAAATAATAGCAGTGTAAAAAAACAAAAAATGAACGAAAGGCAAGATCTTTTTATTTTTATAGCAGGAAAATGGGACGCAGCAAACATTGTTCTGTAGGGAATCGGAATTTTATTTTAACCCTCGGTTGGGCACCCGGGTACCCGGGTACCCATTTCAAGTTTCAACGAATAAATGAATGCCTTCCCGTCAATATTTTTTTACGAAACTCCGGATCCCCAAAGTACAACTCATTTCAAGCCGAATTGGCGTTGAAATTGTTTTGATAACTCATATTTAAAGGTAATTATGGCCCGATGAAATTAACACCCGCCCAGTGGCACCCGGGTACCCGGGTACCCCATACGTTGGCTATGCACATGGGCTATGTTTATAAACACAAAACAACACTTTTTATCAACATTTATCCATGTTGACGTGTTTATTAATTGTTAATAAGGTAAACTACAACGTTTTGTTGAAAATTTCATTACGTTTGAGCTTTTCAACGAGCAATAGGAGAAAAATAATCAACATATTTTGAAACCTTTTATGTGCAATTTAAATTATGTATTATTTCTCAAAATGATTAAAAATGGTTCGTATAGTGTAATTTTCTTAACATATTTGTAAATTATACACTAATCTTCATCAAAAAGGGTTTAGGCGACATTTTCGTAGATCACAGAGACCAATATACATGGTGCGTTCAGGAAGTGATGAGACTGGATTTTTCCTTACGAAACGGTTTGAGATAAGGTATTGAACTTTTTACGCCAACGTAGAGGAAGGATTTAGCTATTCAACGCACTTTATTTCATTCGGCTATGACAAACTGAAAGAAAATGGGACGATTTTTCGTGAACCATGTTTTTAGTTGATGTAACATCGTAGAACGCCCTCTTTCTATGGAACACTGGTACAGCCCGGATCATCGCGGACCTCTTTCCTGGCACAGAGCACGCAAACAGAAATGTATGAGGACTTGATGAATTACTGGCACCAACGGAATGTTTTTCTGTAGGTCCGGGTGATCCGCGCCAGATCAATGGTCCATAGACAGGGGACATTCTAAGGTGTTACATCAACTAAAAACATGGTTCACGAAAAATCGTCCCATTTTCTTTCAGTTGGTCATAGCCGAACGAAATAAAGTGCGATTGATAGCCAAAACCTTCCTCTACCTTATTGTCAAAAATTAAACACGTTATCTCAAACTGTTTTGTCAGAAAAAACAATTCTCATTACTTTCTGAACGCACCATTTAGCAACTGGTCTGATCTCGTAGCTCAATTGTGCCCAATTAACTCAATTGTTTATGCCTCAAAAGTGCCTTATGACAATTCAAAACTGATTTATTCGAAGAAATCAATAATTTCAGTAACATATTTGCTGGGAAATTCGATCATTTTTTTATCTTATTGCTTGCTTTACGACGTACGCGGTAGAGAATTACCGTACGAAGGGGTATCAATGCGTTGTGTTCATTATTTTTATTGTTTTTATTGGATTTTGTTGTGGTTTTTAAAGAAAAATAGGTTCCGAAGACTCTTAAATTAGTTCTAGAACACCATTTTTATCATAAAACTGACACAAACGATGATACAAGAATATAACAATGCAATGCACATAAGTGGGGTACCCGGGTACCCGGGTGCCCAACGAAGGGGTAAACGCCGGGTGCCCAACCGAGGGTTAAAAAAATGGTAAAATAAGAAAAGTCGTACCAGCAGGTTGAAGAATTACTGGGGTGCTCTGCCAAAATGAGCAATGATTTAAAATGGAAAGCAGAGGCAACAACTAGTGCCTGAAGCGATGCACATCTCAGAAGACTGACCGAAAGATAGTGAACATATCGAGGAGAGATCCAACAATCACTTCCAACAGGATTAGGATTGCATTGGACTTGCCTGCGAGCACAGTAACAGTCAGGCGACGATTAATAGAATCTAATCTGTACGCACGAAGTCCCCGTAAAGTACCCTTGTTGACGAATCGACATGTTGCAAACCGCCTTAAGTTTGTAAAAATCTATATCAACTGGTACAAGAAAAATGGCGCAATGTTTTGTGATCTGACGAATCTAAAATTATGTTGTTTCGATCAAAATACCGTCGTCAGTACGTAAGACGTCCATTTGCCACAGAATACGGACCACAGTATACGGTAAGGACATTAAAACATGCGGGGGCTAATATAATAGCATGGGGATGTTTTTCCTGCTATATTGCTAGGCCATTTTATCGTATATCAGGCATCATAGACCATCATGCATACATCGGAATCCTTGTCTTGGTCATGCTTCCTTATGCTGAAGAAGAAATGCAATTGAAATTATTATTTCAACAGGATAATGATCCTAAATATACTAGTAAACGCGTAAAAGCGTGGTTTCAGCCGAAGAACATCGAGGTTATGGAGTGGCCAGCGCCGTCTCCTGATCTCAAATCCATTGTGCCATGCATTCTTGTTTTTTTTTTCCTTTTTATAACTACAAAAAAGAAATTTCGAATCGGTATGCCTTTTTTCTAATTTGACACTATAACAAATATTTTCATTACGATTAAAATGGCAAGTTCCGTTCTCAAAAAATGCTCTTTGCCGACATCGTTCGTTTTTTGCCTCTATCTCAAATTCGGCGGCCAAATCGAATCAAATTTTTATTGAAGGTTACAGGTAATGGCCAAGGAGCGCTTCCTTTTGTAACAAAATTTGGAAAAATGGATGGGATTTGAAAATATGGTACAGATTGGTGGTTTTTAGGTTAGGCATCCAAAAATTGTCTAAGATATAGTTGAAATGTGTAGCTAACGATTGTCATAACTTTATTATAATATTTTTTTCTCCATTTTTCAAGAAAAACCGTTTTTTACGCAAATCAAAAAGGTAGGTTTCATATGCATACACCTGGTAAAAGAAATCCATCCCTAATTTCGTACGGAAAATATCCAAAAGGGTGGTTAAGCCTCTATCGAAAACGAGGAAAATCCTAAGGGACAAAAAGTCATGTTAAAACTCATGAATCAGCCAGAAATTGGCAATGTTTTGGGTAAATTAAAATATATGGAAATATGGATGGACCACCAATAACCAGAAGTATTTTATACATAACGGAGCATAAACAAATCATAAAACTGGGAGAAAACTCAAAGCAAAGCCAAAGTTGATTAATACCCACAACGACCTCCGGTTCATTTACCATCAATTTGGTAACGTAGTTAAAATAAAAGCAAAATGAAGTACTTTTCAAAGCAAATAACTTTCTTGATAATTTGGATGGATAGAGCCGTTATTGGTATGATTTGAACCATGAGCGACCCCCCATACCACATTTCCAATTAATAGCACACCAATTAATTTTCGCCAACAATCAAATGCATGGTTTGGAGACAAAAACATCCCTTTAACCAAGATTCCGGCATGAATTTTTTATTGCAATTACATAAAAAACTTTTTGGGTTTGTTATTTGGATTGGTTTTTTCCGTTTAACAAACTAGGTGGAATACTAATGTACGAACCTGAGGAAGCCCTTCAGGAACAGTGTGGGACTCACACCCACTAAACTACTAGCTTGGTTTTCCGTTACCACCCTGCCTGCTGTATGCCTCTTTCGAGATGACTCGCAGCGAGGGTGGCAGTGCCGAAGCACTTGCACCGTGAAAACACAGGTCTGAAGCGACTATATTATATTGGATTGGTTTAACCCTCATCCGCAGCCCTATTTTAAAACCTTAATCCGCAGTCCCGGGTCTGGCCAGACCCGTATGCTTTTACATGTGTTTGCATACAAAATGCATACGAGTTTTCGAGCATACAAGCCGAGACGACAAGATATTGCATACGAGTTTATCCTTAAAAAGTCCTTTTTTCGTCCTTTTGCCAACACTTAAATATAATAACTAAATGATAGTTCGATAGAAAATAAAATTCTAGGACGGTACCCGGAAACTCAGGTCTCTATGTTGATTAGAAATGACTTAAAACAACGACCGAAAACGCTCCGGGTCTGGCCAGACCCGGGACTGCGGATGAGGGTTAACCCTATTTAACCTGGCTATACCAATGTCTACCATTGTATACTAAGTGAAATTTTTCTCATATTTTCTTGAAAAAAAATCCTGCTTTCTCCTGTCAATAAATGTGTAAACCAATAACAAAAACTGATGGTTTAAACAAAAATCAATAAAACAAACTGACGGTTTGGGACTGATAAAAAAAAGGATAGCTACACTATGTTTCATTATGATAGCCTCACCCTGTTTTTTCGATCTCGCGCTCGAATAAAGCGCTAATAAAGCGAAATTTGCTACACCGGTAGATATGAATTTACTCCTGTCAGCGATCTTGCAAAAAAACACAATAGGCCATCCGTAGACAGAAATGGTCATGCCAAATGATTGACATAGAGGCATAGTATAATCCATATATTAGAAGGGAGATAAATTATTCTGCGTCAGCGCCATAGATACTTGGACAAATAAAAACAAATGCTAATTTTCATCGATTTTAAAGGTATATATGACAGCATAGCCATACCAACAATTTATGTAGAGCCTTGTACTGCTTAGGTTTAAATCAATAAATGGTCAAATAAATGGTCAAACGTCCTGTCGCTCCGTTGAAATAATCGAGAGCGTTTCTAAAGCGGCGCAGGGTGATCGAGCGCTGCTCAAATGCTTGTAATCCTCAAAAAGAGCATTAGTATAGTAAGGAGCATAGTAGTTCAAAAGTAAAAGAACTAAGAATTGGCTCAAATATTGCACAAAAATAACACAATTAAAATCCTCGATAACGGAATAACGGCCAAGAACGAAAGTACACTTCTATGTGAATCACACCCACTTAGTCGAAAATTTGACATACCTCGATGGAGGCCGAAAATGGCTGAATTTAGATATTCCATTGATCCTTGGATAGCGGACCTCGCAGCAACTCGTGCTCCTTCACCTTCACGAATGAAATGTAATATATGAAGAACAATAGGTATATTTTTCAACAACAAACTATTACATTTTCCAATATACTTAGGACACTCTCAAACTTACCCCAATTAACGCCGTCGGCCATTGCCATAATACAGGAATTCTCTCGAGTGGCAATCCCAAAGCAATCGGCTATTGGATCACCGACGTTTCCCATGGTGTGTAAATCGGGAATTTTCTTTTCGTACAATGAAATAGACATTCCGTAAGCATCTTCATTTGGACGGTCCCAATCAGTTATGCATGCTATGGGTTCAATCTCGGAACGGGTATGGATATCCGAAATTTTAGCGCCATTCTCTTCCTTAATCGGTGTTTTAGATTTGCATGTCATGCTTGAAAATGATTTCTTCCTTTGAGGTTCACTGAGTTTCCCACTGTCAACATTATTGTCGGGCGGAATGATAGAATCGGAATTTGAAACTTGGTCGCGCTGCTCCAATGGTGGTTTCAGGGTTGCAGAATCTCTTGGCGCCTTGTCAACAACAGACTCATTCAGAACATCAATGTAATCAATATCGTCTGCATTTCCAGCGGTAAGATGGGACTTGGCTCGCTTTACGCCTGTCAGGCCCTCTAATGGGCCCGTATACGCCGCATCAGAAATCGAGTGAGCTACTACATACGGAGCGATTGTTATTTCTGGTAATTCTTCCGGGGATTTACCATTGTGTACCACCGGAATGCAATCTGGAGGTTCCCATACGCTATTCGGGAAAGATATGTTTCTATATGAGATATGAAAAAGAGAGATATGAACTTACCCTTCCAAATACTGAGTTATAAAGCTTCCGGATGGTGGTTGTTGTTCTACTTGATGTCGGGAATCACGCTCGGATGCAAAACTTAATTGCCGCAGATAGGTAGTCACTTTTTGGCGAAATGAAGGCATTGTTGCGCTGTTCTTTATTGCGTAGCATTAATTATCAAGATTCCCCAAATGCCTGAACTAGCCCAAAAGGCCCGCATCAAGATGTGTCAATTAAACAGGTGAAGTCATGAATGAAAAATTTTGACATTTGAGTTTGATGTTTTGGTTTGGTTGCTTTCGCTTTGAGAAACACAAAATCCGTGAAGCAAGTGAGAATTTTTCAAGTTTTAAAGTATTCTGATTCTAAAAGTGCAAAATGTAAGTTTTTCAGTCCCTTCACGAGACAACAACGATGGTTTGGGCGCTACCAGCGGATGATGCTCGGTGGATACGGTATCCAAGGTAGCCCCATGGATCCCCGTAAGTGACGTTTGTTGAAAAGAATAAGTATGAATCATTTAAATGAGCAAAAGCGATACTACATCCGACAAAACCATTGAAAATTTCCTGATTTCTTTCGTATCATCAAACACACACTGCCGGGTGATGAATGTAAACAAGGCTTCTAAACTGTCAAAAATCGGAATGGAAAATGGTGGCGCAAACGGAGGTGCTTATTCTGTAACTTGCGATTACGATGGCCTCAGGCGTTCGATGATTCATGCGAATTTCGAACCTTCAACTCGTTGTTTCGAAACGTTTCGAAAACAATAAACAATTCAAAATGACAGTTTGAAGTAAAAAAACTGTTAATTAACTTGATTTTTCTGTATCAAAAACGACTTAACCTTTGTAATAATAGTATACGACTAGCAGAAAGAAATTATTGAAGCACAATCAGGACGCTATAACTGTTTTTCAGATGCTCGATGCTCGATGTAAACAGAACGCCAGCTGTCGACCACAAAAATGCACTCGACATGCAGGCGATCGTGAACACCAAATGAACACAAAATGAACCAAATGAATCGAACGCCTGAGGCCATCGTAATCGAAAGTTACAGAATAAGCACCTAAGCACCGGAAACTTTTTACCCTGTTCCACCTGTTTAGTTGTTGCTCATTCTCCCAGTCGTTACGCCTGCATTTTCTAGGCGTAATCCACTTGGTTCATGTTTGTGTTCATTTTGGTGTTCATCTACGCCTACTGTCGTGTGCATTTTTGTGATCGCCAGCAGGCGTTTTGTTTAGATCGAACATCGAACTGAAGGGATATAGTACCTATTGTGGTTTTCGAACGTTCGACAAAAGTTTACTCGAACGTCATTTTCACAAGTACCCAATCGAGCTCCCGTTCGACAAATCCTTGAGATAGATAGATGAATTCACTCGAACGTTCGAGTACTGATTGCATTATGGTTTTCGAACGGCGATTCGAATTCGAGAAAAAATATTCCGTCAACTTTTACTTGCGGAAAGAGTCACTGAGGTGGCAATCCAATGGAAAATGAGCAGCAGGTGGCAAATCATCTAGGTAGAAAACACTTGCCGATAAACTGAGATATTTCTTATAACTATCACTACTTTCACTTCACTATCAGTAAGCTGTAATACTACCATGATCAAAAATAAACCGGAATTTTGAATTTATTCCGCGCGGGCTTATCAATTTTGAATTCTGTTTTTTTTATTATGTTGACGGCTCTATTAGTGATGTACATGCCAAGTTTCAGCTTTCCAGCTCTTCATTTACGTTTACAGCAGAGATTTGTTTGCATTAAGTTTTTACGTCATGGCGATTTTTAAAATTGATTCAAAACATGAACAACGTTAAAAATTAAATTGAGTGTTCCGACACATTACAAATGATACAAAAGTGTTATGATGACAATACTCTATCAAAAACACAGGTGTACCAGTGGTATGAACGCTTTAAAAGTGGTCGTGAGGCTGTTGAGGACGATTGTCGTCCTGGAAGGTCATTGACATCCAAAACTGACGAAAACGTCGATAAAATCCGAAAATTGTTGATCGAAAAGGGCAAATTAACGATAAGGGAGATAGCTGAGACCACCAACATATCATTTGAATCAATCCGCAAAAACAAATCTGCCTTGGTGGGGTCACAACTCGTGGATTCTCCATGACGATAATGCGCCATCTCATAATGCGTTGATTTTTCGAGAGTTTCTCGTCAAAAACAACACCAATACCATTCAACAACCGGTCAATTAAGGTGGTCTCGTATCATGTGGCTTCTGGCTATTCAATTGACTCAAAAAATCACTACCAGGAACTTGTTTTGAGAGTGTGGAGACAATAAAGCATAAATCGCCGGAGCCACTAATGGTTATACCAAAAACCGAGTTCCAGAAAAGTTTTGAGGAGTGGATCAAACGCTGGCACAAGTGCATTGCATCCGACGGGGACTACTTTGAAGGGGACAATTTGAATTTTGAAGAAAACACAAGTACTTTTCTTTTTATGACCAAATTCCGGTTTATTTTTGATCATGGTAGTATGCCGAAATCTTGTTTTAAAAAAAGGTTGTTTTTCATCCGCTGGCCGAACGCGCTCTCGACCGCTGTTCATTTCCAACAGCATCACCATAACTACCGGCTGCTGTGATGTTGGGCGTTGTTGACGATGTATGCCTCTCGCTCTCGTTCTTTTAAAAAAATAGTGCTGTCTCATTTACTCTCGATTGAGCTACTCGATCGGAAAGCTGCAATGCCAATTTTTGCTCAAATCGGTTCGAGATATTTCAATCGTGTTGTCGAACGTTCGAAAACCACAATAAGTTCTTATAACGTAACTTATAACTTATAATAAAAATCTCGTGTCACAAACTTTGCGTCACAATTGCTCCGAAACGGCTGAACCGATTCTAACCAAACTTGGTGTGTATCTTCTTTTGGTAATGGCAATTGATATAAACTATCCAACATTACCTTTACTTAAGTCGTCTTTTTTTAAATATTCAAAAACCACTTTTCACAATGTTAGTACCGAAACTCCTCCGAAACGGCTGAACCGATTCTCATTAAACTTTGAGTGTATCTTCAGTTGGTATCAAAATCGATTGTAAACTATATTTCATTCACTTTACTTAAGTTATTCAAAAAATAAGAAAATTATTTTTCGTAACTTAATTGTAAGCTGTACAGTGGCATTTTTTATGGATTTTTCATACAAAAAAACGAATGTTCTCAAATTTTTATTGCCCTAGCTCAAACAGTCATTATTTTATGATTTTTTTAAAATCGACTAAACAGCAGAGATTAGCAGTCAGGATGCTGAACAGCGGAAGCGTTGCTAACGAACCCGAAGAACGAAGAAGGCCGGTGTTAGCTCTGTTGTGGACTGTATTCCAAATTAACAGACGAGATTTCTGATTTCTTTGCTATCTAATAGAATACACCTTTATTCTCTCTTCAACACAAAGAACCACGTGAGCGATCGTCTCTCATGAGTGCTCTTACTAATCCCAATCCAATTACTTAATCCCATCCCATAATACGCTCACACTACTCCATACATCGGTGAGCAGTTGACGCAACAGCCGGTTTAAACATTCATCGAACACTTCTTACTTTACACGTTTTATCCTTCTTACTTTTCTTACTTACACTTACTTTTAAAAAGAGATCCAAGTACACTACGCTTAGCAAATCGCTACGAAAAAGGGGAATTAAGCAGTAGCAAAAGTAAAGCAGCAGTGTACAAATGTATATGTATATACGGTGATCTCAAGCTACTACGGAGTTATTGAAAAGTTTGGTTTTTGGGGTGTGTTCGATCTTCTTCTTCTTCTTCACCTTCGTTGAGGATTTACTCCAGTAAGGCTCTTGAATCCAGCTTCCTGGGCCTTCGCAAGCTAGCCTGGAGATCTGTTATTTTTAGAGGACCGGCTACTGTGGCCACATGTCCCAATTTTCTTTGATACTCTCTGCTGTATTTGGGTGTTCTGTTGTTGTTTTCTTCGTTGAGGAACGGGTTTTTCGGTTGTTTATCTTTGACTTCTTCCTTTTCTTTTGTTGTCTTTCATGCTGTCATTTCTGTCATCTTCTGATCTGTGATGTTGTCCGTCCCAAGACTTGAGCGACCTACCGGTTCATTGTTGCGCTTACCGGACTTTTCTTTCCGGAAGCCGGCGATAGAGCCCGAGCCTTATACCGGGCCGTCTCGGTGTGTGTTCGATCTGATCCTTAATATGTCAGCTAAGCGAAAGGGGTTCAATTTGGACCGTCGAGCTAGGGAAACAACAATTCAACGTAGGCGCAGAGAAATACACTCCTTCCAGTTAGTATAGGACCACCTGTGATTTTCGTAGTTTCTCACTACTGATAACAGTAATAATTTCAACCCGTATCATTATTGATTGGTATTGGTGAGATATGTTTACAGTGTAATTTTCATATTTTTACGTGCATACTACACAGATACACGCATTTTGTTGTTTTCGACCTGTCCAGTTAGTATAAGACCATTTCAATTTTTCTTCAAAATCAATTTTATTTTTGATTGTAAAAAATAGTCGCAGTTTGCAAATAGTACAATTAACCCTCGGTTGGGCACCCGGCGTTTACCCCTTCGTTGGGCACCCGGGTACCCGGGTACCCCACTTATGTGCATTGCATTGTTATGTTCTTGCATCATCGTTTGTAGCAGTTTTATGATAAAAATTGTGTTCTAGAACTAATTTAAGAGTCTTCGGAACCTATTTTTCTTAAAAAACCACAACAAAATCCAATAAAAACAATAAAAATAATGAACACAATGCATTGATACCCCTGCGTACGGTCATTCTCTACCGCGTACGTCGTGAAGCAAGCAATAAGATCGTAAAGTGATCGAATTTTCCAGCAAATATGTTATTGAAATCATTGATTTCTTCGAATAAATCAGTTTTGAATTGTCATAAGGCACTTTTGAGTCATAAACAATTGAGTTAATTGGGCACAATTGAGCTACGAGATCAGACCAGTTGCTACATGGTGCGTTCAGAACGTAATGAGAATTGATTTGTCTGACAAAACGGTTTGAGATAACGTGTTTAATTTTTTACGACAAGGTAGAGGAAGGTTTTAGCTATCAAACGCACTTTATTTCGTTCGGCCATGACCAACTGAAAGAAAATGGGACGATTTTTCGTGAACCATGTTTTTAGTTGATGTAACACCTTAGAATGTCCCCTTTCTATGGGCCATTGGTCTGGCGCGGATCATCCGGACCTTCATCCTGGCGCGGATCATCCGGACCTACAGAAAAACATTCCGTTGGTGCCAGTAATTCATCAAGTCCTCATACATTTCTGTTTGCGTGCTCTGTACCAGGAAGAGGTCCGCGATGGGCTGTACCAGTGGTCCATAGAAAGAGGGCGTTCTGCGATGTTACATCAACTAAAAACATGGTTCACGAAAAATCGTCTAATTTTCTTTCAGTTTGTCATAGCCGAATGAAATAAAGTGTGTTGAATAGCTAAATCCTATCTCTACGTTGGCGTAAAAAGTTCAATACCTTATCTCAAAACGTTTCGACAGGAAAAATCCAGTCTCATTACTGACTGAACGCACCATGTATATTGGTCTCTGTGGTCTACGAAAATGCCGCCTAAACCCTTTTTGTTGAAGATTAGTGTATAATTTACTCATATGTTAAGAAAATTACGCTATTAGAACCATTTTTAATCAGTTTGAGAAATAATATATAATTTAAATTGCACATAAAAGGTTTCAAAATAAGTTGATTATTTTTCTCCTATTGCTCGTTTCTCCTATTGCTCGTAAAAGCTCAAACGTAATGAAATTTTCATCAAAATATTGTAGTTTACCTAATTAATAATTAATAAACACGTCAACATGGATAAATGTTGATAAAAAGTATTGTTTTGTGTTTATAAACATAGCACATGTGCATAGCCAACGTATGGGGTACCCGGGTACCCGGGTGCCACTGGGCGGGTGTTAATTTCATCGGGCCATAATTACCTTTAAATATGAGATATCAAAACAATTCAAAAGCGAATTCGGTGTGAAATGAGTTGTTCTTTGGGGATCCGGAGTTTCGTAAAAAAATATTGACGGGAAGGCATTCATTTTTTCGTTGAAACTGGAAATGGGTACCCGGGTACCCGGGTGCCCAACCGAGGGTTAATAAAGAGTTACTTTCCCGCTGCGATTTGCAACCAGGAGAATGCGATTTGGCCTACTTTTCACCCTTTTTTCAGCGCCTACTGCTTTAAGTCTTCCCTTGCCTTAATAATTGCACTTTTGAGCTCATCAACTGAGGAAAACTGCTTTCCTTAGCGTAAATCTTATCTACAAGGATTCCCCAGATGATTTTAAACTTGATTTAAATCTAAAGAACGAGCAGACCAATCGAGCAAATCAATTTTAAGGTCCTTCATCCTCAGTGTCGCGTGTGGATGGCGGCACTATCCGGTTGGAATATATTTCTTTCGACTGGTTGGTGATCAAAGATGGTACTGAATAGCCTTCCTGAACCTTAATACAATCTTTGCACTTCATTGTGAACGACGTGTAAGCCAGCTTGAGCTTTCCAACAGCGTAAAGTCCTAGCCAATACCAATCAATAATGATACGGGTTGAAATTATTACTGTTATCAGTAGTGAGAAACTACGAAAATCACAGGTGGTCCTATACTAACTGGAAGGCGTGTAAGAACTCCGCACCAAATATAACAAGACAGAGAAAATGCGCGTGCGGAGATGTCACAAATCCGTGCCGTCCATCATTCGTGAAATTGAAGCATGTCTAACATCATCTCCACTGTGGCAACATGTAGAAAAACTTACATTAAATGTAAATATGCGCGTTCAAATGCTACGAGACCCTTCAGCTGATAAATTTGCTAAGCAATTGCTAGCCATCTGTGATGGAAAAGTTAAGATTAATCAATAGTGGCTGCATTGAGTTGCCTTCGGATTTCTGCATCATCGTTGATTCTCAAAAGGTTCTTATTGATAGTGTATTCTGCGATCTAACCACTAACTACTTGAATCATGCATGGCTAGCAGAAAGGGTAATTTTGGCAGCCAAAAATATAGACGTTGATGATTTAAACTTTTCCATACAAGAGGCATTGCCCGGAAATGTGGTACAGCACTGTACAGCAGGAGTTGGACGGGACATGAGGACGGGAAATGTTTTGTTCACACCCACTTTCTGGATCAACTTGCTTAATAAATATTAGTATTATCCTCACTGATCAAACCATACAATTAAAAAAAACTGGCTCAAAACCGTCTTTGCCGAGTATGGTTCACAAATATTCATTGATCACTCCACGAAAAAGTGTACTTTGCACTGTACTGCGGTGCCTGAAAATTAGCATATCACTTGAAGGTTTGAATGTAATCTAATGTTAATCCCTTTGCAAATATGAACAATAGTCGTCATGAACAAAATAGAAACTCAAAGAAAGAGAAAATTTCAGATAACACCTGTCTTCCACCCGTAGCGACGCACGCGGGGTCAAGCTAGTAACTTATAACGTTCTGATTGTACCATCAATAATTTCTTCCTGCTAATCGTATAATATTATGAGAAAGCGTAAGTCCTATGTGATACAGATAAAATAAAGTTAATTTACAGTGTTTTTCTTAAGGTTTGGACAATGCCAAACAAAAAAACAAACCAACGGCAATTTCTGCTGCTTATTGATCTGACGAGTCGGGTAGTTTTTGGGCTAGTCGACTCGTCGATGCAAAGTTCTGCATCACAGAATACGAGCGCGAAACGAGCCAGCTCGCTGCTGTCGAGGACCCGAAGGTCCTCGTCCGAACTGTCAAAGTGGACGAGTTTGTTTTGATTTGAAGCAGGCCAAAAGTTTAATCCAGGCCAAAAGTTTAATTTAAAGTGGAGCCAGTAAAAAATTAATCCACTATTTTCGCTTATGATAATCAGTAATTTGTTACAGCACATCTAGACGGCCCGAGAGAATGGCCCGAGCCTGGCCCGAGAATGGGTTTGCTGTCAAAATAACAGGCAATGACAAATAGTTTGACAGCTTGCTCAGCTGAGCCTCACAGCGCATCTAGACGGTGCTAGAATTTCCCGAGAATGAGAGGAGAATGAGAATTGAGACTGTCAAATCCATACAAATCCGAACCGAGTATGCTTTCGCCCGTGTAGAAACTGAGAAAACAGCGAGCCTGAGGCCCAGCTGAGCTACCTATCAAACTATCTGTCATTGCCTGTTATTTTGACAGCAAACCGATTCTTGGGCCATTCTCGGGCCATTCTCAGCAAAATAGAGCAAACGACTGATTTCTTATGTGCTTATTCTGTACCAGGCGATTTCGATGGCCTCAGGCGTTCGATGATTCATGCGAATTTCGAAACTTCAACTCGTTGTTTCGAAACGTTTCGAAAACAATAAACAATTCAAAATGACAGTTTGAAGTAAAAAAACTGTGAATTAACTTGATTTTTCTGTATCAAAAATGACTTAACCTTTGTAATAATAGTATACGATTAGCAGAAAAAAATTATTGATGCACAATCAGGACGCTATAACTGTTTTTCAGATGCTCGATGTAAACAGAACGCCAGCTGTCGACCACAAAAATGCACTCGACATGCAGGCGATCGTGAACACCAAAATGAACACAAAATGAACCAAATGAATCATCGCCTAGAGGCCATCGTAATCGCAAGTTACAGAATAAGCACCTTATTTATTACCCCTCCTCCCCCCTTCTTAATACCTTAATTTTTAAGCCGAGGATACATGAAGCGTAAACTCAAGCGTAAATATAAAATTAATTTACACTTGAACATGTTTACATGACCGGGTTGAGACGCGTAATCCGAATTACACTGAACTTTTATCGACTTTTGTGGGGAAAATAGGATCTTTTTTCCGAAAAAAAAGATTAAAAACGCTAGTAATGATCACTCACTATTAATGCAAACCACAAACAGGAAATATAGTGGGGCAAATCGCTTGCAAACAGCGTTTACACTAGGATTTATGCTCCGTGGACCTATAATCTTTTTTACACCGTGTAAACGGCAAATGTAAACTTTTTGGAATTACATTCTAAGTTTACGCTAGAGTTTACGCTTCATGTATCCCCGGCTTTAAAGTTTTGGCCCTGTGCCAAAAATCACGCATTCAGTGAGAGGGGTGCTAATAGTGGGTTTTTACCGTAAGAGTGTAAGTACTGATGAAATATTTCTTAAAAAGTCTATTTATTCAATAAATATACATTTTGAAAACATTGACAATGCAATGTAGAGTGTTATTTGCTGTAGTTGCCTTCGTTATGAGCTGTATGACTGGAATTAGAGTATCATGCACCGTGGCACAGAATTGCTATTTCGTCATCTAAATCAACCAATGGACAGATGCCTCAAATGCGATACTAATGAATGAGTCAAATGTTGCATTCTAAACTTGAAATCGAATCATGATTTCTATCTCATTCTTTTTGATTTTCAAATGATAAACTCAAACACATTATTTTTTATGTTGTTACAGAAGACCGTGGTAGCAGAGCACTACTGCTCTGAATGAGGAAAGAGAACATTATTCACGATTAGCAGTATTGGTAGCGGGAGGAATTCATATAAACGTATGTAGCGATGATCATTTCTCTTGCGAGCGAAACTATCGAAATATTCCGGCCAGTATTCTCAAGGCAGTGGTGTTGCAGTGACAATTGCTTCACAAAACGATACCGGGGTTAGTAGCAGCAACATAGTTCAATAGTTCCTCAGAATCTTCGCAAACGACTGGTTTTTCGTGATAGCAGGCAACATCATGCCAACCAATTCCATCGTTGTATACATTGTTCAAGATTGACAAACAGGATTCAGTCGTCTGATTGATATCAAACTCGGCATTGTCTGGCTGTGGAATCTTCTTATGACCCGATTTACTCCATGGGTTGTAACCCCATCCATTCGGGATCTGGTTAGTAGCGTGGATCTTCTCGCGGTTATTCGACCAGAACCAACCGTAAATATTTTTCGGCTCCAGATCCGGGCGTCCTTCGCAACCCTTAAAATCACACAGGCGACCGGCGGTCCAGATATAAGGCACATCGTTTTGTTGTATCAACCGGAAGATGAGATTATTCTCCTCCTGCGTTTCTAATGAAACTAGATCCATACAGTACTCGCGGCAAATGTTACGACCGTCCAACCAATCAACCCGCTTGTCTTTCAGTGCAGGCACGTGTGCGCTGTAGAAGTAGTTATGACCACGATAGTTGAATTCTTTTGGACCTATTGAGAATGTCAAGTAAATAATTGAACAAAAAGGAAAAAGAAAGTAAAAAACAAACAATAAAATCAAACGTAATAGGAACAAGAAATCGACAATCATAGATCATTAGGAATTTTTTTTAAAAAATCCATAAAAAAGGCTAAAGATCACCCAAACCCGTAATATTACGTGTCGCTGTTTTAAATGTCAGCATTGCTGCCACCAGCCACCATTCGTCGCGGCTTGTTGTTTCCTAAAAGCCAATCTTTGTAATCGTCGTGCACGCATGTTCCGCAAGTCACATGTTGCTATACCAAATCTTGTTTATGATACGGCGTTTTTCTTTCTTCTCCTAACCGATAGTAATCCTTGCAATCACTCTCACTCCGATGTTTTTCGAGCGAAGATGCAAAGTTCAAGAGCTTCATTAATTATTAATGAAGCACCATTTCCAGTTTTGCTCTTTGTCAAAAGTTGTTGGGCATCCTTATGTCCTACAGGTTTGGTGGCTTGTGGTTTAGATTTGATGTTTGCTGTTCCAACATCACGGGTGAAGCAACCTTCTCCGGATATCCGCTTCTAACACTTGCCACAATCGTCATATTCATATTCTTCAATAAAGGCCTACATAAAAACGCATGAAATGCTAAATGATCCTTTCCTTTTGTTCGGTTTTGTTGCTGATAAAGTCTTCCGGCTGCAACCAGGTTAAATTTTTAGTATTTAACTAATCACAATTGAAACATACAGCACACCCGCGCTTATTTACAAAAAAATCTTGTTAATTTTCCTCCGTTAGCAGCTTCCTCGTATGTTGATCTCTCTTGTTTGCAATCATAAGCCTTACCTACATTCAAATAATATTATGAGCACTTTCCATTTTCTTCGACAAAACTAGTCTCTGGCGTAATAAATAGGCCACCGATGAAACTTGATGCAATAATGGACACTTTTTCGGTGCCATTATCATCGTTCCCGGTACATATATTTGGTGCAATAAAAACGTACTGTGCCAGATGTAAATGTAGTTCACACAGCTAGGAATTGCCACACCATCGTCAATTATTAGTGCTGGGCACAGTCGGGATGGCGAAACATGGCAAATGTGGCCAAAGCGGGTTCAATATGGGGTCGCAAGTTCCTTTCCAGCGACAGCATTGAGAAATCGTGCTTATTAACACCGATATATAAAGGTCGAAAGGTACCACTGACGCGTGGACAAGTGTGCAATCTGCTGTGAGATCGAAGAAATCCACCAACGGTTGGACAGTTGTTTTCTCTGCTGCACAAATACTTTGAATTTACAGAATGACGATTGATTACACATACAAAATCAAAGGCCAAACTAGTCTGGTCTACGTTTGGCAGAGCTACTGACAAAGCAGATGAACATTTGTAACGAATTTCTTCCCTTGTACAGCGATAATGTATTAATAATTTCATTAATTTCAACTCAAACATGAGATGCCGATGCCTGTTAAATATCTAAAACCACATTTCAGCGTATCACAATTGGTTACAACTACATCAATTTTGGTTTTGGGTTTCTTATTAAATTCGCATCTGCGTACTGTTCTCTGTTCGCTCAAGGTTCTTTCGTTCATGCTCATGCACCAGTACAGAAGAGTGTAAAATTTATGCGTGACTGAAGTTTAAATTTTCCGAATTTACGGGTAACGGGTTTTTCTTCACTTGGCCTAAGTCGATCTAAAGATGCTCTTTAACCTGTGCCACAAAATAACTTCTATGCCTAAGTGAGCTGGTCGATTTAAGCGACGAACCCGAATGATTTAGGCGAGGAACATTACTTTTGCCTTTTAATTTAATATTTTTGGATTTCAGTCACTAATGTTAAATTGTTATTGAAAGAAGGTCTAGATTTGGCTATCAATAATTTAAAATGTTGACATGTAACAGCCTCTCAAAATATACTACTCTCTTTATACTCTTTATACTTACGTGATGCACATTTTTCCGGTACTGGTAGAGACAGAAATCGACCGGGTTTTTGAAGTGGTTGGTTCGACTTTACTTCATTGATGGCAGGTTTTGGTTCGGCAAAACATACGGCGATCAAAGATGCCATCAAAAGTAGCAGGATTTTCATCTAAATAAAAAAGAAGATTATTATCATCCATACCAAGTCATACATCGCCGTAAACATGGTAGAGTTATCATGATTAATTTTATAGGTCTGTGCAACGCAGCTCTTATAGGGCATCTTCAGTACTTGTCGCTGATGGAAACTATTTGAAGGCCGGAATTATATGAAACTTCTTATCCGGTGGTCTACGATAAGTATTGATGTATCAACACTTCATCTCTTTAACCTTTTTAAATGGTAGCCTTTGCGAACAATGAGAATTTATAAAACCATCTTAAAATAAAATAATGTAAAAGGTAAAACATATTTCTACTTATAAAGTACGCCAGTCTTAAACAATCTATGGAGTAAAATTATCAGGATTATCGGTTCATCATAAACATGAGCCATTGTTTCAGCAAATGTTAACTTGATTAACAAGTTAATTAATTAAAATTAATTATTTTAAATTTCGAGCGATCAAATGCAGTGATGCAATGCAGCGATCACGCAGTGTGCACCATTACAATAGACTGTGTGTAGTACAAGCTACAGCTAAAATGGTTAAGAAAAAAAAGGTACAATTCACACAAATTCAAATGGTAAAATTAAATGAATTACATATACAACAACCAGCTATTTTGATGGAAAGACATACTCAAAGTGTTTGTTAAGCTATCAATATCGAGACCCATGGATAACTTTTACTGTGCGCCGTCAAACGCAAAATTGCGAAAATATTCACAGGTGTTAAATCCATCCACCGGATCTCTTGGGAACGTTTCGTGTATCAAATCACAATGTGTATGGAGGGTTACCATACATTCCGAATCTCGTTTTGCATTACATCACTCCACTCCGTTACCACCATCGATCAGTGGTTGGGTTGCATCTATTCCTTTGTCATGCAAACTGTTCAGTAACGTAATTGTATGCTGTTGTCGCAGTATTGTTCTTTGCTGTTGTTTCAACAGATGTACGATCTTCTTTGTAAAGATAGGGATACAACCACATACATGATTGGAGGTGTGCACATCGCTATGAACCTGTAAACCGCACCAAGATCACTTGATGGCTATATCTTTGAAGAATCAATTTGAAACATTTTAAATTTTGCTTAACTTTTACGATCGATGTTACCCAAACAACATTAAGACACCATAGAGTCTAACAATGGTTGTAGTTCCATTATTTTTGCGACCATAAGGAACAATAGCAATTTCTGAAACGACACTGAACTAACAGTGCATCAAGCAGCACAAATAATGGAATAACGATTACATTCAAACATACGGCTCGTCCGTCCTTATATATGTAAAAAAAAAAAAAAAAAAAAACGATTACATTCGAGCGAAGAACCAACCAACAATGTGCGAGTTTACTTCCTAGTTCACCTAAAGTGCTATTGCAAACAGTGATCAGATATTGGGAAGAATGAATGTAAAAATTATAATTAAAAAATCATTAACTGTTGCGATAGATGTCCTCTTTTATGTGTGAAAATTGCTGATTTATACAAGATGATGTCAACATCAATCGAGAATAGAAGTCGAGATTTTTGATATTTTCATATTTCGACGAAATTTGAAACGGGTATCAAGAGACTCAAGTGTAACAAGCATAAGCATACCGCACTAATCCGACAAATCGGTCTTTTTCTTTTCAGGATTATTAAACAGATTATAAAATAATTTTCACATGCTGGCAAGCTTAAATTATGTGTAGCTATTTACGCATATCATATCCATTGTGGCGAAATATCGAAAGATGGACGCTTTATTTATTAGACAGTATAACACATCCTAGTGTCTGGCACACATTGTCCATAGAGAGCCATCGCCAAATTCCATCTCAACCGTTAACACACACTTTCAGTACACAATCGTACAGTAAACCATCCATTGTTGGAATACAGATGAAGCACACAAAATAGCTTTTATCATATTAACCAATTGAACCAGAGCCAATAACGATCACTTTAACTGCACTAAACATAAAGTACAAACTGTTGCTATATCAAACCGAACACTTTCTTTTGCTTGGCGACCAATACGTAACACTTATGCATCCTTACCTTTAACGCACTGCTTCTCTATTCGCTTTGATGTTTGGCTGAAGATGCTCCAAGGCTGTCGACGCGGCGACCAGTTGACTCTTTTTATCTAGATCGCTGAAGCCCCGAACGAAAACAAAAGTTAAGTCCACAGATTGTTGAGATTTTATAGCTGAAAGGCTCATGCGACCGATAAACCAACACTCTATCACGAGTTCGAAACTACACATACGAGCGTAAAGGGTTAATGTTAACGGGTTTAAAGGGGGTTATAGGGGGTTCAGAAGGAGGACGAGAGGGGGGGGGGGGGGTTAAGGGGTGAATTGCTAACCGGTGCTCCAACCGGATGAAAAAGTCGCCATAGTAGTAGTAGTGTAGAGCCATAGTTTGAGCCCGATTTGGGAACCACTTGAGAGTGTGCGAAAAAGGGGGGACTTCGAATCTTACGCACGGTAGATCCGTCATCTTAGCGGCTTCAAAAGCAGTTGGATTTCGACGTGTCTGGAGA
Organism: Anopheles aquasalis; assembly: GCF_943734665.1. Lineage (NCBI taxonomy): Eukaryota > Metazoa > Arthropoda > Insecta > Diptera > Culicidae > Anopheles > Anopheles aquasalis. The sequence continues at coordinate 51,214,169 of NC_064877.1, forward strand.
CCATTCACCCGACCTTACCCCTTCCCTTATATTATGCTTGTTTCAGCGTGTTTGTAACATGCGACATGATCTACCACGTGTGCATAGCTCCCGCTTGTTCACCTTAAAAACAATGTTCCTGTTCGTTGAAGATGAGCATGATCTACTGTAAGGCCGCAAGCCTCTACTGCTTTTCAAAAGCGTTGGTTTGTGCATACTAAGGTGTGCTTTTGTGAAGTTTGTGAATCTTCGCCAACTTATTCGATGATAGCTTCTGGTGCGTTTGAAATTCATCCACGACCCTGCGATGTTTCAGAGAGAAAAAAATTAAGGGCCAACCTGCCGACAGTATGAAAGGACGTTAGAAAATGTTGCGCTTGACAACATGATCCTATCATGAGAACAAAAATTGAGCCCGGGAAATTTGCAACCGGATATGTGTACCGGATGATGAATGAAGTTGCTTTCTGAAATGTAAAGCAATCAAATATTATCTTGTTTCTCGTGCCAGCATCGCGAAGTTTCTCCGTATCGTGTTAATTCACAATTAGCATGCAAAACGCATCACGGACAATTGATAGAAGACGCATGCTCCGGTTCGATAGTGACACATGAAAACCAATCTCATGCACACACCTCACGATTCAGTATTGTTTGCCATTATTATAAGCATTCATTACGTAGCAAGTCGAATGGTTCCAATTCCATACGGAGTTACAGATATAAATTCTTCGATTCGGCATCACTCTGAAATTGATTGAGAACTTCACATTAATCTGACAATTGTAAGGTCCTCTTACTATAATCAATAATTAACACACATTTTAAGCAATTTTTCAGCAATTATTGCTATTCATAATGTCATTTAACTATAATTAGATACACTTAAAATCTCCATTCGACGATTATCGATTGATATTAACCCATCCATGACACTGTTCCAGTCCGCACTATAAAACATCCAAATCCAACGATCATGAAATGGTCTTCACAATGAGCGAAGCACGTTCGATGCGAACAAAGTTATTCATTAGACAGCAAATGACGGTTGTGTGAGTGCGATTCATGGTGCACTCAAAATGGTGTCATCACTACGGTATGCTTTTTGTCGATTAGCTGTTCCTCATTTGTACCGATCGATTTGTTTTTAATTAACGGCGGCCACACTATACGACTGCTTGGAATTCATCACGTGTTCTAAACCAAACCACGATTCTCAAATGCATTACGATGGAAGCGAACACCGCAGTCACGACCTGCATCTATCATAAATTATCACATTTCTAGTAAACTTGGTTTCGGAAGGTAATATTTTGCACAGAAGCATTAACGTTAAAGAGTATTAATATTTTTCATCTTGAATGGGAGCGTATACAAGAAAAGTGATATTGAAGTGATCTTACTTTAACACATTTGTGCTTGGCTGCTGGGTCAGTTGCTAAAATATTAGAAACTAGTGAATCGCCAAACTGGTGTGAAAAGGAAAACAAGCGAAATGAAAGGTTTGTGATATAAGCTAAAAGCGACGATAAAAAGTGGTGACGATCGAGTGGTGACACGGGGTAGCTGTTACCTATCCGATGGTATTGAAGATCCAATGTCATACAGCGACATTTTGCGTAAATGATGCGTCATCCAGTCATGAGAACTGTTTGTATAGAACCGTGTGTTTTTACAACCATCCAATGACTCAATCTGACTGTAAGTCGAAGCCGGTATCATTCTTAATACCAAACCCGTTTGATTGTCAGCTGGCGCGAGGAAAGTGATTCCTTCACTACAAATTCAGTTACAGGCGAAAGGACATTAGCAATTGTCTATAGTCCAATCACTGATTGTAATCTTGAACGCATCTTCCATTTTTTTCCAACATTTAGTAAAATCGTTAATCTAACTTTAACCTTGTGCTACCGAGCAAAATATTACTTATCCATTAAAGGTTAGTAGTGAAACAAGACGAGGACGACCTTAAACATCTTGGCAGACTGTACCCAAAGTTCGTGCGTAATTGCAGTAACATGTCATCAATTATCGGTGAGGTCAATGTTAAAACATGCTAGTGAGAAGAAGGATCTTACTACGAGCGCGTCAAAAGCATGAGCAACATGCTTGTTTATGCTTTTAATAACATGCCGATTCTTCATGCCTCCTGGAAACACTCATTGCTGTTTTCCTCAGGCATCTTCTCTTCTCACATGCAAGCGTTTTATGCTATCCTTTGCAGAGTACGGGATTAAATATCTTTATTTTCTTCTTAATTTGAAACTCTACCCTTCATTCATATGCATACAAAACAAGATACTTTGTGCAGATTATTGTGCGACAGAAAAGGTCAGAAGAATCTTAAATTATGCCGGGTTCAACACTAATCTGATAAAAAAATAAGGAATCGACAAAAAACATACAATAAGATAATCTTCTATTACATTTCCAGAGAACATGTCTAACCGGATTTCACGGCGTGAGATCCTTGTCACTTCTCGCTTGCTGGAGAAACGAACACCTGTCCATGGCATGGTACATGGCAAATAGAATATACGCAGAATGTTTAAAATTTCCATTTTTAATAGCAATGGCGAATTAATATGAAGCTATCCCACATTAGTGAATTGTGAACTAGCATCTACCAGAGGTAAAAGACACAATTATATTAGTGTACACTGATTACTTTTCAAGATTGTTTCTATAGATGGCATACCACAAATGAAAGAGATCATATCAAATTATTATATGATATTAATTTACTATCATTATTTTGTTATTAACAGATTATGTTTTTCTAATAAAGCTTTAACTGTGACCAAGAGCAACAATAGAGGGAAATAGCAGCCAAGGCATGCAAAGATATGAAGCCAAGTTGGTGTTTATTAAATCATCATGATTTATTCGTCGGTAGTTATAAAAAACTTTTTATGGCAGCAATTCGACCACGACGACAAGTGATTGCGTATTTCTACACTCAATAAGCACATGCGCAAGTGTTTCAACCTATGGTGATATGATTTATAATAGGAACCACAAATGCACCCAGACGAACTCACCCACCTTACTATACTGATCCTAAAACGGTGGTGTACCAATCAATCAATCAATAAAGACTTGAGATGTTTGCTGTTAGCCGTGCCTGCCTCTTCTGTACTGGTAATTCTACAAACAACTATTACGCAACCAAAAATACCTGCGTCTCTTGATCGACGCCTAGACGAAAGAGCATGCATATCCGAGGTTCCTTCGCCCTACGCGCAAGCATTTTTAGAGTGTATGAGCACTACGGAAGATCCGTAAACTTGATCCAAGGAGATGCCGTCTGTGTTGAAAGAAGTTGTTGGTATTTGCTTCAACAATAGCATTGGTCACGTTAATCGTGAGATTGAGAGAGTTGACACAATCGGAGAGTGAGGGAACAATTAACGGAACTTTAATTCTCCTAATCAAATTTGGCGAAAGTGAAAAGAGTTCCATAGTATTGTCGCCAATGTTACACGCACTAATTCCACAGGAATGCCAACAAACGTGTACTGAAGAGTTAAAAGACTATGAAACACTTTCAATTTTTGCAATCAAGGCATTTTTAAAAATTGCAGTACTTTTTATATTTTGATGAGAATTGAAATTATAAAAAAGTAGTAAGTTGCGTTAGGGGGAACATTCTTTAGGATGGCCCTGTGATCAATCTTTCCTTTTTGAATATCTTAACCATTTTTATCACATAAAAGACAAATCTTTAATCACTCCAGGAATCGAAATGCCATCGCACGGAAAATCATGAACACAACCTTTGTTGGTCAATAATTTAACCATAAAAAACGTTCCGTGTAGATAAAGGTAGCCATAAAAAAGATAGGCGTCCTAAATGCCGATCGCTCCAAACTTACATTGAAATATGTTTAAACTGGTCAGCACCACACAAATATAAAGGATCGATATCTTTCTTCGCAGCCGACTATACCTTTACCTCAAATGGGGAGGAGTTTGGCGGAGAAGGGTGGCCTAAACTAACCTTGACTCATTTTCGGAACAATCGTCGCTGTGGGCTTCTCTTACGTCGCTTCTCTTACGTTACGATCAATGCGGAGATCCGGAGCCAGATGAGTTGCTGCAGAACCTGTATAACACGGACGCAGACACCAATCGCTAGTTACCATTGCGAGATGAGAGCCATCCTAAGGCTAACAAAGCCCCCCAAAATTGGGATGCCCACCTCGATTTTTTGGAGCTGTTCGACTACGAATTCATTTTCTTATCGGCAGCATTAACCTGCAAGCCGGTTCAACTATGTTAGTGATCAAGCATAATCATGCCATAACCGTATTTATGTTTTTGAAATCGTAATGTTAGCCTATCTTAGGCAAGCCGAGCGTATATAGTAGATAATTGTTTAATCTAAGGTAGGATAGACCTAAACAAAAAAATGTGTATGGAGATAGTATATGTTGTAATGGTGGATGATTTCGTTCAAATCGTTCTACAAAAAGTGTTAAAATATTGTATGCGCTCGGTAACAGCATAAAGTTACTCCCTTACCTCTATCATTAACTGTGTTTCATAAGTCATAATTGGCACTAATCTTGTTTCTTACTTACTTTTGCCATAAATTTACAAAACAAAGACAAATACGACTTAAAAAAAAGTTCGAAGTGGTCGTTCATGGGTCTCTCTTGAAATTGCTACTAATGAAAACGACCGCCAAGTGCAACTTTGCGAAAGCCGTAACTCCATCTTCATTCCTGCCAAAGTGGCGACCTTTACAAAAACGACAACTATTACCCAGTAACTTTAGGAAACCGCACTCTACCCGTCAGATTGAACTTTCCTCTCTTGCCCTTTCCATTTCCCGAACATCTCTTCAAACAGGTTATCGTAACCTCTGGAACGATTTCAGAACAACCAGCCTAACAAGGCGCAGCGTGGGGAATGAGGCGTTGCTGATCACAAGTGGAAAGCATAAATGATGCCTTGTCTGTAGACGATGATCAGCAAGCACGATGCCACAAAAAGTTCAACAAAAAAAAAGTTCATGAAGTTCATTACCATCACCGTATAACTATTTTGGGGATTTCAATGTCAAAATTTTTCAACAATGAAAAATGCTTTAAGAGTTCTCATTTTTCTCATTTCGTTTTCGTGAGGGCTCATATAGTAACTAAAAAAAACATATTTGTGTAACTTTTGAAATAATTTCGTAACTACCATCAATATATCTAACAATGAAACGTTTTACCGATTTATTTACACAAAAGTGTTATGTATGTACAATGTAAAAAAATCACTCAAGGTCTTGAAATAATGTATACATGGTAGGTTTGTCAGCTTCTTCATCGGCTTCCTCTACGTCATCCCGTCGGTTTGCTTCTTCTTGAAGTGTTTTCGTGGGTCGTACAGGAATTTATCCAATAACTTATCACAGTTCGAGTGACTCGGTAGCATTAAAGATTCTTCGATGGTTCGTATAACATTCGAATATACATCAGTCCCGAAATTATATTCTTCGATCGTGGTGTAGATGAGATTAAAGATTGGCTGAGCTTGCTTGTGAAAATATCCACGGTTACCGTGAATTATTTTTACTCCATCGGGCGCATCACATACACTCATATACATGCAATGATCAGCGCGGTAGTTCCATTCGCACGGAAACACGTACAATCGGTCTGGGTGATAGTGGAACAGCACGTTCAATATGTCCTGATCTCCCCAGACTAGCCGGAGACGATACTCGCGATAAATCGGTAGGATATGGTCCTGCCAGTTAAACTGGCGCATCCTCGTGAGATTCATCAACATCACACCAGAATTTACACCCAGATCACCATAGTAGGGATGGCGAGCGAATCGATTGTACCACCCCGCATTCTTATCCTCATGCTCAGGTGCCATACCGGCGAATTGAGTTGCGTTGAATTCCTGAAAAAGACCCCATATCTCTTGTACCGACGACAGGAAGATGGTGTCAGAATCTATGTATATAACTGCATCCAAGTGCAATAATAGAGACTAAAAGAGAAAATGTTACCGAAATTCAACATATAAAAAGCAACTACGACAGACGCCTGCTCTACTTACCGGTAGAAAAAGTCGCTGAGCGGCGCAAGGTTTAAACAGTTTTCTCCATTCATTTTTGTTTGGGCTAGGGAATGTTAAGGAATGGATCTCGTAACTGAATAGCCGGCCGGTAAGCTGCTGCCAATCGTTTAGTTTTTCCATGAAATTGAGTTTCAATTTATCCTCCGCTATCACAACAAACCGCAAAGGTGTTCGATTGTGGTTAAACATTATAGCTGACTTAAACACATTGAGAGCTTCGTTGACACGTTGACGCTCGTTACACGCAACAACAACCAGAGTAATTTCAGTGCTGGTTCCCATCAGGTTTTGTAAAGGTCTACTACAATGATACAAAATTACAGCTCATACACTTTGAAAGCAGATCTGCTTGTCGTACCTGTCGTTGTCTTTGAATTTGTTAACTCCCAGCTGCAAACGATCAGCAGTATCCGGCTCGCCAAAACCCAGCTGGTTTATGTAGTACCAGATTAACAAAAACGATGTTCCCGCAAGTAACAAAAAGAATCCGTGCGTCCTCATGTTTCCTTCCTACGCAAATTCCACTGTGCTACGAACAATAAACATTTTACATTTCACAGAATCCGAGCGAAGCCCTTCAATCTTGCGGCCGGCAAATTAGAGATTGACAGATACGAACCCTATACCCAGTTGACCATAATTCGAGCAAATCAGGGGAAAAAAAATCGATCAAATTGCGAGCCGACCCGTCTGACCAGGCTCCATAGTGAGAAGACGGCTAATGAGCTTGCCGCTATAGTGAGAAGGAAGAAAAACGTCAAACACGAGATTCTCAGTATGGAGCTTGCTGCTGCCCAGTTCGCAGTGAGAAGGTTTTCTCACTATAGAAAAGTTGTTTCTGAGATGGGACTTGGTTGGTTCTGGCATATAAGCGAGTCAATACAAATCGTCTTCCCCAGTCCCAACCGAGAAACAAGGGGCCAAGGCACCCAAGAACCAACTTTCGTGAAACCCGAACGCAGCCCACCTTCGTGTGCTCTCGTGTGCCCCCCCCCCCCCCCCCCCTAATGAACCAAATGAACTACGCTGCGATTGGTCGATGAGCTACCGCCCAATGGCGGTGGCGTTTATTTTTCTATTTCTTTTTGCTGACGTCACACGTATATGACGTCGTCATTTTGTGACGTCATTTTTCTGCGTTGCTGTTGGTGGTGGTGGCGTCGTACTCTTCACTGCTTGAAGGCGTCGTTGTGGTGGCGTGATCCAAGCTGCGATCGAGAACTTTCCTGCTCGGCCTGATGTTGGGTGCGCGTACGCTGATCACAATGCTCGGGTACATGCAGAAAAGGAAGAGAAAAATCCAAAAGTGTTTAACCCTTTTGCAGTGCACCTTACAACGCCAGCTTGGCTTACCTTGCGTGTGGATTATCGTCAACACCTTGGTAACACTTTTCTGCACTTGCACTTTGCCGCCAGCGTAGAGCGTGCGTCCCGGGACTTAGAAAATTTCCGACTGCCCGCGATCGGGACTTAGTCGAATTTTGCTCGAGGTTGCTCCCTCTCTTTTTTTCTATTCCTTTTCCTTTCGCGCTGCCGTACGCATCGCCCTTCTGCCCTTGCCGCCCTTCCCCTTCCGCGTAATTGAAACCCACAAGCTCGCGTTCGTTTTCGTTCGCCCTTCTTCTCTTCCCATTCCGCCCTTCCTCCGCCGCAGCCGCGCTCCACAAGCTCGCGCACGAAACCTTCTCCCCCCGCGGTTTCTTCCGCTCTTTCCCCCGCTGCCTACGAGCGGTTTCATAGTGAGCGTCGCGCTCGCCTCTTCCTCAACCGCGTCACAGGCAGAGGGGGCTTCTTTCTCAGCCGCCGCAGCCTTCATCCCGCTACGTCGCAGGCAGAGGGGTAAGCCGAGCGCTTCAAATTGCTAACTGGGTGGCGGCCTTTCTCTCTGTGTGAGGCCGTTCGCTCCCGCAAAGAACGGTCCTCTCTCAGTATGGAGCTTCGCTGTTTAGCGAAATTCTCAGGGTGTGTGAGTCGCATGCCGCCGTTGATTCCCTGTGTGCCTACGAGCGAGTGTGTGCGCCACTCGCGGCGAACAGCTGTATGCTCTCGTATGGCGTGTATGATCGAGCGAGAGAGGGATATCGCTTGCCTTTTCTCGCATGGGACCGCGGCTTCGGAGACCTTTTCAAACTACTTTAGTTTTTATATGTTTTTCTCTAATAAAAAAAGGAATTTGAATGTAAAATTGTAGCTATTTAAATTGTTAATGATTTAGGTGTGATTTGGTACCAGATAATCGTTGGTTTGGCCTGTAAAAATGCCGCATAAAGCTGCAGAAGTCGACTCAAAATCGTTTTCCAAAGTTCCTTTTTCATACATTTAGGCAAGAATTGTTGAGCCGAATGTTGATTGTTTAGTATTTCTTAATCTTATTTAAACCTGTCCTATGTATGAGAAGAATTGTAGGACAATTTCTTCCTCAATCATATGTTTGCCGTGAAGTGGTTTGTAACTCTTTTACCCTCGTTCCGCAAGCTGATAGTAAAGATCTATACTTCTTGTACGAACGATGAAACAAAGGATAATAAAGCACTCCGATTCTACAAAAGTGTAACTCTTTTTTCTAAATTTGCGGAACTGAATGTCGCAGATTAAAATGCTTTGTTAAGGGGTTTTGTTTCCAAGCAAAAGTAATTGGGAAAGAACGATTCTATAGAGTGCACTACAGAACAACGATGGTGCAAACCCGGTAATAATTTCGGCAATTTTTTTAGCACATTTCTCGAATCAAAACGTTACATTCAATTTTCCCAAATCAACGCACTCTTCACTCTTGGCTTTGCCTTTGAGACCAGCCGGGCTGAAACAAAGGTTGCTTTACAGAATCAAAGAGGAATACGCAAGAGGAACAATAGAGACAACGTAATGCAATATTAGTAGTCTAACGAAACATCGATAGATGTACCTTAGCGGATAGAAACGGCTCATGAAATACTTCGGAACCAGCGCTGTTAGCCTTTCGATTGCGCTCGGTTGTCTCTCCGTCTGGAGTAACATGCATTAAACGGTTTATAATGCATTTGTAATTAATTACAAACACATTTACTTCCAAAGAATCCCAAAGACGAAAGGTTCTATCATGTAGAAGCGTCCGTTTGAATTTGTTCTCGCTTTTTAATAGTGGTATTTGTGTTTTATATCCTGCCTGCTTGCAGACGATCGTACGTAAAACAGTCGGCAACTGCACTTTGTGCGTACCGTTTTGGGGTTGATAGAAACTATTAGATGATATTTCAGAAGGCCAAGGCCAAGACCGCTCGTCGGTTGTATCACCTGATAAGAATATCGTCACCACTGAGACAAACTTGTGCGGCCCTCGTTGATACAGCGGAATATGTCTTTTTCAGAAATCGAGGTTTGTTGAAGCCAGGATTGAATGAACGCCAATAAGTAAGATAACCTTTTACACCACAGACAACTACGTGAGCCACTTAATAACATGGCTGCATCTGGATACTCTTAGCAAAACTGCAAGTGTTTCTTTGCATACCTTGGTTGCCTTTAGAACTAGCAAAATTTAAAACAATTCTGTGACTTGGCGCCGCTATTATGCAATTTGGCACGGACCATTCTTAGTTGAGAAATGCTTTTCACGAGTGCAGAGACTGTTACCAGAAGTAGATAATGTTAGTGCAAAGCAAACTGTTGTTGCAAACATTATTCTAAATAGCTCTGCTAAAGTAAACGTGCCGCCTATGAAGGTTTAAGCACAGCTCGGCGATGAATCGTTTGCTAAACGATCCTATTTCACAAACAGATTCAGACCGTATAACGCTGGATAGATTTGTGCAAGACACTTGATGCGCAATTTTAGGAGACCGAGACAGGAATTTTTACTATAATCATTTGAGTATCATTTGAGTATTTTTACTATAATCAGTTTGAGTGTAACAACGTTTTCCTGCATCCCTAATGGTACTTCTAGTTCTGGCAGCCACCCACGTTTCCGTTGATTATGAGCTACAATCGTTACATGTAATCTTTCAGTGGCCAAGGCGTGCAGCGTGCCTTGCCGTGGTTGAGCCTTGCTGGTGGAGATCGTGCTTTTGATTGATATCATTTACGGTCCTTGAAATGCCATCCATTTGTTTTCAATGCAAGGTGTGACTGCCTTAGCAAAAATGCACTTCAGCTAGTGCACACTTTGCAGTAACAAGGGCAACTTTATGTGCCTCGATTTGCATCCGATCGCGGCTCCGTCTCGGCTACTAAATGCCAGCCTTTCCGCAGCTTTTCCCACTGCCAATTACGCTACTGCTGCGAATAGCAATCGTACCTGATCAGCACGCAGTATCGTTTAACCTTATCATCCTTAGAGCTCGCGCTAAACGGTCCATCCCAACGCGATGGGAAGCATGAAAAACCCCATCTCTATGCGGTGGACACCGTGGAGCGCGAGTTGATGATCGAACAAACATTTGGGAAAAGAGCACAAAGAGCAAAACTATTCATACTGTGTGCACAGCACTCTCCGTTTCGCATATTCTTATTGATATGCATACTTATTGATTTCAAGTTGGTAAAATTGTGCGCCGTGTTATTGTGCGTTTAAAGTGCTCCGCCACAAAGTTTGGTTCCGATCGCATCGACGAAATACAACCACATCGGCAGGTAAGTATGGTTCTCTCAATAAATAATCGCCATGCATTAATCGTTCTCTCGAATAATTCCAGCCGCGAAACACCGATCACGACTACCATCACACAGACACCGACCCACGGCCCCACAGCCATGACCGAAGACGAAGTCGTTCCCTCTACAGAATAACAGCTGTAGCACAGAGCGAGGGAAAAAGGAGAAAGGAACACAGAGAGAAAAGAGAAGCGGGAAGAGAGAGAACCGGCCCGGCGGCGGCCGACCATTCTCTTTTTTTTGCTCTCAACCGCAGCCACGAGCCACCACGAGGCTGCTTCCTTTCTTCGAGCAGCTTCAGAAAAAGGTCGCAAGTTGGTAACAAAAACCTCCAGCCCCTTTGGTGAGAACGGGAATTGCGACCCACTTGCGACCTTTTTCCAAAGCACGTGCTCGGCTCGAATTTTGCTCGATTTTTTTTCCCCTGATTTGCTCGAATTATGGTCGATTGGGGAGCAGTGCTTCGGAAAAAGGTCACACGTTGGTCACATTTCCCGTTCTCACCAAAGGGGCTGGAGGTTTGTGTGACCAACGTGTGACCTTTTTCCGAAGCTGCTCGCAGAAACGAAGCAGCTTCGTGGTGGCTCGTGGCTGCGGTTGAGAGCAAAAAAAAAGAAAATGGTCGGCCGCCGCCGGGCCGGTTCTCTCTCTTCCCGCTTCTCTTTTCTCTCTGTGTTCCTTTCTCCTTTTTCCCTCGCTCTGTGCTACAGCTGTTATTCTGTAGAGGGAACGACTTCGTCTTCGGTCATGGCTGTGGGGCCGTGGGTCGGTTGTCCGTGTGATGGTAGTCGTGATCGGTGTTTCGCGGCTGGAATTATGAACTGGAAGGAACCATACTTATACTTACTTACCTGCCGATGTGGTTGTATTTCGTCGATGCGACCGGAACCAAACTTTATGGCGGAGCACTTTAAACGCACAATAACACGGTGCACAATTTTACCAACTTGAAATCAATAAGTATGCATATCAATAAGAATATGCGAAACGGAGAGTGCTGTGCACACATAATGAATGGTTTTGCACTTTGTGTTCCTTTCGCGAATGTTTGTTCGATCATCAACTCGCACTCTACGGTGATCCCTCATGTAAAGAGATGCGGTTTGCTATGCTTCCCGTTGCGGTGGGATTAGGTTTTACGGTACTGCGTGCTAGTCAGGCACGATATCTAGCCGCAACTGTAGCGTAATTGGCGGTGGGAAAAGCAGAAGAAATACGTCGGCATTTTGGAACCGCGCAGGTGTGCTGCAGCCACAATCAGGATCAAATTGAGGCGCATAAAGATGTCCTTTTTCCTGCAAAGAGACGCAATGTCTGCTTGCTCAATCAGTCACAGTTTACATTGAAATCAAATGCATGCCATGTCAAGGATCGTACATGGCATCAATCAAAACCACGATCTTCACCAGCAAAGCTTGGCCACGCAAGGTACACTGTACGCCTTGGCCTCTGAAATACTACATGGAACGATTGTAACACATAATCAATGGGAACGTGGGTGGCTGCCAGAACTAGAAGTACCATTAGGGATGCAGGAAAACCTTGTTACGCTCAAACTGTTAGCGGCAGCGCAAGTACGATTTATTGGCAGAGAAAAAATATCTGTTCTTCCTTTCCATATCATCATCAGTGTCCGTTTCGGGGTGATTCTTGATGATTATAGTAAAAATTCCTGTCTCGGTTTCCTAAAAATGCGCATCAAGTGTCTTGCACAAATCTATCCAGCTTTATACGGTCTGAATCTGTTTGTGAAATAGGATCGTTTAGCAAACGATTCATCGCCGAGCTGTGCTTAATCCTTCATAGGCGGCACGTTTTCTTTGGCAGAGCTATTTAGAATAATGTTTGCAACAACAGTTTGCTTTGCACTAACGTTATCTACTTCTGGTAACAGTCTCTGCACTCGTAAAAAGCATTTCTCAACTAAGAATGGTCCGTGCCAAATTGCATAATAGCGGCGCCAAGTCACAGAATTGTTTTAAATTTCGCTAGTTCTAAAGGCAACCAAGGTATGCAAAGAAACACTTGCAGTTTTGCTTAGAGTACCCAGATGCAGCCATGTTATTAGGTGGCTCACGTAGTTGTCTGTGGTGTAAAAGGTTATCTTACTTATTGGCGTTCATTCAATCAATTCAAGGGGCTTCAACAAACCTCGATTTCTGAAAAAGACATATTCCGCTGCATCAACGAGGGCCGCACAAGTTTGTCTCAGTGGTGACGATATTCTTATCAGGCGTTACAACCAACGAGCGGTCGTGGTCTTGGAGTCCTCAAATATCATCTAATAGTTTATATCAACCCCCACACTGTTCGTAAAAAGTGTATCTGCCGACTGTTTTACGTACGATCGTCGGCAAACAGGCAGGATATAAAACACAAATACCACTATTAAAAAGCAAGAACAAATTCAAACGAACGCTTCTACATGATAGAACCTTTCGTCTTTGGGATTCTTTGGAAGTAAATGTGTTTGTAATTGATTACAAATGCATTATAAACCGTTTAATGCATGTTACTCCTAGACGGAGACACAACCGAGCGCAATCGAAAGGCTAACAGCGCTGGTTCCGAAGTATTTCATGAGCCGTTTCTATCCGCTAAGGTACATCTATCGACCTTTCGTTAGACTACTAATATTGCATTACGTTGTCTCTATTGTTCCTCTTGCGTATTCCTCTTTGATTCTGTAAAACAACCTTTGTTTCAGCCCGGCTGGTCTCAAAGGAAAAGCCAAGAGTGAAGAGTGCGTTGATTAGGGAAAATTGAATGTACCGTTTTGATTCGAGAAATGTGCTAAAAGAATTGCCGAGATTATTACCGGGTTTGCACCATCGTTGTTCTGTAGTGCACTCGATAGTATCGTTCTTTCCCAATTACTTTTGCTTGCAAACAAAACCCCTTAACAAAGCATTTTAATCTGCGACTGAATGTTCAGCAAATTTAGAAAAAAGAGTTACACTTTTGTAGAATCGGAGTGCTTTATTATCTTTGTTTCATCGTTCGTACAAGAAGTATAGATCTTTACTATCATCTTGCGGAACGAGGGTAAAAGAGTTACAAACCACTTCACGGCCAACATGTGATTGAGGAAGGAATTGTTCCACAATTTTTCTCATACATAGGACAGGTTTAGATAAGATTAAGAAATACTAAACAATCAACATCCGGCTCAACAATTCTTGCCTAAATGTATGAAAAAGGAACATTGGAAAACGATTTTGAGTCGACTTCTTCCAACGATTATCTGGTACCAAATCACACCTAAATCATTAACAATTTAAATAGCTACAATTTTACATTCAAATTCCTTTTTTTATTAGAGAAAAACATATAAAAACTAAAGTAGTTTGAAACGGTCTCCGAAGCCGCGGTCCCATGCGAGAAAAGGCAAGCGATATCCCTCTCTCGCTCGATCATACACGCCATACGAGAGCATACAGCTGTTCGCCGCGAGTGGCGCACACACTCGCTCGCAGGCACACAGGGAATCACCCAGTTAGCAATTTGAAGCGCTCGGCTTACCCCTCTGCCTGCGACGTAGCGGGATGAAGGCTGCGGCGGCTGAGAAAGAAGCCCCCTCTGCCTGCGACGCGGTCGAGGAAGAGGCGAGCGCGACGCTCACTATGAAACCGCTCGTAGGCAGCGGGGAAAAGAGCGGAAGAAACCGCGGGGGGAGGAGATTTCGGGCGCGAGCTTGTGGAGCGCGACTGCGGCGGAGGAAGGGAGGAGTGTGAAGAGAAGAAGGGCGAACGGAAACGAACGCAAGCTTGTTGGTTTCAATTACGCGGAGAGGGAAGGGCGGCAAGGGTAGAAGGGCGATGCGAACGCGAGCGTGTTCAAGACGGACGGCAGCGCGAATGGAAGAGGAATAACAAAAAGAGACGGAGCAACCTCGCGCAAAATTCGGCTAAGTCCCGATCGCGGGCAGTCGGAAATTTTCTAAGTCCCAGGACGCACGCTTTTCGCGGGTGCAGTGCGGTCAAGTGTTTGGTGTATAGTTTTGTGGAAGCTGATAACCATCTTTGTGGCATCATCAGTGTACATACAAGGTAAGATAGATCATTTGCGATGCATTGTAATGTTGCTCTAACAGTTTCGATTCCTCTCCGATTTCATTCTCTTTCTCTCGGACATGTGCCCGAGCATTCTGCATCGAAGGAAAAAACCGTGCCAACGATCGATGCACGCGCATCCAACATCAGCCCGGGGTGATGACGAAGCTAACTGGACATTTGATGAAGCCAGCCACGGCGGATCACGCACGCATCACGGATCACGTGAATGAAAAACGCAGTAAAGTGTCGTGAAAGTGTTAGTGTGCAGAAAACAAAGAATAAGGTGCTTATTCTGTAACTTGCGATTACGATGGCCTCAGGCGTTCGATGATTCATGCGAATTTCGAAACGTTTCGAAAACAATAACAATTCAAAATGACAGTTTGAAGTAAAAAAACTGTTAATTAACTTGTTGTTTTCGGTATAAAAACGACTTAACCTTTGTAACAATAGTATACGATTAGCAGAAAGAAATTATTGATGCACAATCAGGGCGCTATAACTGTTTTTCAGATGCTCGATGCTCGATGTAAACAGAACGCCAGCTGTCGATCACAAAAATGCACTCAACAGTAGGCGATCGTGAACACCAAAATGAACACAAAATGAACCAAATGACTCATCGCCTAGAGGCCATCGTAATCGCAAGTTACAGAATAAGCACCTAAATGCCACCGTATGGGTGGTGTGGCTAACTGAAACGCACACAAATGTTGATTTGAAATGAATGAATGAATGAATTGAAATGAAATTTAATTCGCCATTATGGCGACGGGAGAATAGAAAGAAAAGGGGTGGGGCTTACTGGCACACGAGAGCACACGAATGGGGGTTGCTTTCGGGTTCGCGTTCGGGTTCGCGTTCGGGTTCGGGTTTCACGAAAGTTGATTCTAAGTTGTATGGGCCCTTTGATTCTAACTTCATACTGAATGGCCGATTGCATGGATCTCGCCGTATGCCGAATCAAAAAGAATCAAGTTAGAATCAACTTCGAATCAACTTTTCCATAGTGAGAAAACCTTCTCACTGCGAACTGGGGCTCATTAGCCGTCTTCTCACTATGGAGCCTTGTCAGACGGGAAAACTGTGAATTAACTTGATTTTTCTGTATCAAAAACGACTTAACCTTTGTAATAATAGTATACGATTAGCAGAAAGAAATTATTGATGCACAATCAGGGCGCTATAACTGTTTTTCAGATGCTCGATGCTCGATGTAAACAGAACGCCAGCTGTCGATCACAAAAATGCACTCGACAGTAGGCGATCGTGAACACCAAAATGAACACAAAATGAACCAAATGACTTATCGCCTAGAGGCCATCGTAATCGCAAGTTACAGAATAAGCACCTACATTCGGAGTTTACGCTTAATGTATCCCCGGCTATACACTTTGCTCGGTAGCTATTTATTTACACACCAAGTGAATCCAAGTACCTTCGGTTGTCAAAATTATTCTTTTTATTGTTAGCAAGATGTGTCAATTAACAAGGTGAAGTCATCCCGAACAAAATCGCTGGCGAAGATTAGAAAAATGAATGAAAAAATCTGACAGGTCGTGTAGTCTTCTGAAAGATTGTTTTGGTTGAAATCAGAGATGCTGTTTTCGATTTGAGGAGTAAGAAACCTGTTTCAAAGGTTCAAGTTTTCCAAGTTTTTAAGAATTCTGATTCTAAAAGTGTAAAAGGTCAAGTTTGCTATCCCTTCGCGAGACAGCACTGATGATTTGGGCGCTACCGGCGGATGATGCTCGCTGGAAGCGGTGCCCCACGGATCCGCGGCCAACAGCCCCACGGATCCCCGAAAGTGATCGATCAGTCGCTCGTTTGTTGAAAACAATGAGTATGAATCATTTAAACGAGCAAAAGAGATACTATATCTGACAAAATCATTGAAAATTTCCGGATATCCTTCGTATCACCAAACGCTTTTTGTCGATTTGGTAAACATGTATTTGACAGCTGCTGAAGTTCAATATGGCGGCGAGTGAAGTGCTATGACTTCACCTCTTATAGTTAAAACACTTTGCTCCATACTGAGAATCTCGTGTTTGACGTTTTTCTTCGTTCTCACTATAGCGGCAAGCTCATAAGCCGTCTTCTCACTATAGAGGCTGGTCAGCGGGGCTTCTTTGCAAATATTGCACTTGGATACATCCATGGACCCCTCGATGCAGCACGTTGACAACGCACACCACTGCGATGCCCGTGTCACCAATTTACGAAGTGGAATATGGTGAAGAGTGCGTCTAAAAGGTAAAACAAAAATCCACAATTCACAAGAATTGCGGAAACAGCAAAACAGTAGCGAAATCTGCTGTGTTGTACAGTGGGTGCATTGTGTGATAGCGCGGTGGTCCTTCATAAATCGTCTGATTCAACAACACAATGCTAAATTGAGTGTTGTTTTCGTGTGGAGTTCGCCTTGCCTTGCTCGTACATCCTTCACGGGAATACCATTTCTGTAAATCAATTACTTGGCGCTGTGAAAATAAATGTAATCGTTTATAGAAACACTAGCTACAAGCGTAACGTCTCCGTCCTTTTGGAATCTTTTGAGGATTCAGTTGTTTGTGTTTTTTTCTTGTTGTATTGCGGATTGCTGTGTTTTTAGAAACTGAGCGAAGTTTTCGAGAGAGCAGAGTGAAAAAGAGAAATTCCGGAGTGTTGCCCACACAATAGCGCTCTCTTCTTCTACTGTGTCCTCTTTTTCGCAAGGTTCACAAAAGAAACCAATAGGTGATGTGTTTTAAAGTGGTTAGTTTGATGGGTGATGTGTATGGTTTTGTGATGAGGCAAACATGGATAACATATTAGTTGATAATAGTTGTGCAATCTTAATTAAACAGCCATAGAAAGTGTGTAATTTCAAACTATTTGTAGGTTCAAAGTGTGCGAAGACAAATACTATATACTCAAGACCGACCTAAATTGAATAGGAATATTCCGACAGCTGGAAGCAACACTATCGTTTCTACCCCTTCTAAGCAACCAAGGATCGGAATCGTCTATCGGAAGTGGTCAAGTTGTCGAAACTCCAAGGAATCGAAGAAAAGTGGCAACACGATGGCCCTAGGACGAAAGAAACTCGATGACAAAATATTGAAAACACTGCGGGAGCTGGTCAGCATTGGCGGCAATAAAGAATGCTTCGATTGTGGCCAGAAAGGCCCAACCTACATCAACATGACCATTGGATCTTTTGTATGTACCAGCTGCTCTGGAATACTGTAAGTTTTTGTAAACAGAATATTTTTCTACATCCTATCTGGTACAATCTTCTGTGTGCTTCGCGTTTAGGAAATTTTTCGTTCAATCAACAACGTCTTTTTATATTTTTTAAAATTTCGCAAAGAATGTGTTAAGCCGGCGATACATGAAGCGTAAACTCAAGCGTAAATATAAAATTAATTTACACTTGAACATGTTTACATGACCGGGTTGAGACGTGTAATCCGAATTACACTGACCTTTAATCGACTTTTGTGAGAAAAATAGGATCTTTCTTCCGAAGAAAAAGATTAAAAACGCTAGTAATGATCACTCACTATTAATGCAAACCACGAACAGGAAATGTAGTGGGGCAAATCGCTTGCAAACAGCGTTTACGCTAGGATTTATGCTCCGTGGACCTATAACCTTTTTTACACCGTGTAAACGGCAAATGTAAACTTTTTGGCATTACATTCTGAGTTTATACGAGAGTTTACGCTTCGTGTATTCCGGCCTTTAGTCTGAGATATAGAATAGAATTATCATTTTAGATGTGGCATTTAACTTCTGCAGCAACTCTGAGGAAAAATGTGTTAATTAGCCAAGCGTTGCATCATGAAGAGGCTAGTGTTTAAGGTCGATCGTCTAATGTATTTTTTAAAACATTACAGACATCAGGCTGAAAACGTTCACAAGTATGATTATTGCTACGAACATAATGTGTTCCCGTTGGATTGATTTTTTTACTTAAGTTGGCTGTTAACTCAAAGCGAATTCTTTTTTTAGGGATACCGCTTTTACCTCTTATCAGGTAACTGTAGAATGTCTTACAACTTTAAAAAAAAGTTGATCTTTAATGACGACACGGTCTCTCGATACCTATCTTTCACTCGATACCTCTGCTATGTCAATCCAGCGTTTTACTTCAACGCAAGAAGCTTTTAGTCAGTTGGTATTTTTGTAATCGGATCCAATAATTGCTAATAACTATTATTGTATTTTAACACGATCGTTATCAAGGCAGAGCAATGGGTGCTACCAAAATTAAAATCGTAGTTGTGTGGCGAGATAATCAAAAAGGGTTTCTTTTTTACGCCGTGTTAGATCGAATTTATTTATGATCGATCTTCGTCAATACGGAAACTTTATCGATTTTAGAATTGACAAAAATTAAGCAACTAACAAAGTTATATCGCATGCGAAATTTCTGGTGCGTAGTAGTTTATGGGCTTGCGAGATTGCTAAATCTATCAAGTTTTGTGAAAGTTTATTATGCTTTTTACTTTTGAACTCATGAGGCATAATGGATTAGATTCTAAACTCTCACCGACTGTATACAGTGTATTTTTGTATTGTTCGAAGATGTTTGAATTGTTGTTTTTTAGTATCTCGAATGTCAAATGTTTCGTCGCAGTCATAAAATTTTTAAAAATAACATGAGTGCTAAGCAAAACTATCACGAACTCCACCTACTTACGCAATGGCGAATATAACTTTCTAATTCTGTATTTGGAAAATGGTTGAAAAATGCGCAAACTCCAAAAAGCGGCAGTATAAATATCCTTCCATTTTCAGTAGAGCTCTAGGCCAATGTTTTTTGTATCATTATTTATCACATATATTATAGAAAAAGGATCGGGTTTAAATCCGATGGAGAATGTTTGGCGGATGTTAGTGATGTTTATGGAAATGGTAGGCAATTTGACCGCATAGATCAGGTGGAAGTAGCTAATAAGAGTGCATGGCGATCTTTGTGCACTGCAACATTTTTCATGCTCGGTGTAAGCATGCCAACCCGCATTTCCAGGCAATTAATAGTAACGTAGAGCCGGCGATACATGAAGCGTAAACTCAAGCGTAAATATAAAATTAATTTACACTTGAACATGTTTACATGACCGGGTTGAGACGCGTAATCCGAATTACACTGAACTTTAATCGACTTTTGTGAGAAAAATAGAATCTTTTTTCCAAAGAAAAAGATTAAAAACGCTAGTAATGAACACTCACTATTAATGCAAACCACGAACAGGAAATGTAGTGGGGCAAATCGCTTGCAAACAGCGTTTACGCTAGGATTTATGCTCCGTGGACTTATAATCTCTTTTACATCGTGTAAACGGCAAATGTAAACTTTTTGGCATTACATTCTGAGTTTATACGAGAGTTTACGCTTCATGTATCGCCGGCTTAGGAATTACTGATTGTAAATAAAATAATGTTGATAGCCTAATGAACTGTTATTCATCTCAATTTTATTTTTTGTAGCGTGAGGCTATCATTATGAAACACCTCATTTTTGGATTTTTGGCTTCCAAATACACAATTTTTAATATTTTTTCAAAATTCAAACGGCATACGTCTGTTAACGATGAAAGGAACATTTACAGTATTTTTAATTATTTTTGCGACGTTTTATTCGAGCGCAAGATAGAAAAAACAGTGTGAGGGTATCATTATGAAACATAGTGTAGATGCTTAACGTTCAAATTGAATTTCTCATAGTTTTACAGAACTGTGTTGTTATTTTCAAACTCAAACCACCGCGAAGGATCGCCATCATTTTGCGAGCGTTTACATAAGGAATTTTCTTATGTTTATTATTAGACAATCGAATGTTCTGTTAATGGAGTTCGTTTGAATTATAAAATAATTGGCTGTGGGAACATCAAGTTAGAAGTGTACAGCTGTTCTTCCTGGTTGAATTAATTACAGAAGAGGACTTACGCCACCTCATCGAGTAAAATCAATATCAATGGCCACGTTTACGCAGGAAGAGATAGAATTTTTAAAACGTAATGGCAACGAAAACTGCAGTCGAACTTGGCTTGGCTTGTGGGATGCAAAGCGAACAATCAAACAGGAGCATCGAGACTTCATGATTGATAAATACGAAAGAAAGCGGTAAGCAACAATTAACGAGCTTACTGCATAGCTCGTCATGCCTTAGTTAACACATCATATTCGTTCAATAATATTGTAAATATACCTTTGTAGATACTATTTGGAACCTGCTAGTCCACTTAAATCCTTGCAAACCAACACATCGAGCTCTTTATCGTCATTAACAATGAAGAATGTCAATGAAAACATGGTTCCTCTCAAGACCCCAACACTGACGCCTCCGACAACTTTACGATTGCATCGCAGCAATTCCAGTTCTTGTAATGGTTTGAACAATGCAATTTCATCATCCATGTCAACTGGTTCCGGACATGGGAATGGTCCTGCAGCACAGTTCCAACAGCAGTTCACACCAGATGATAGTGACTTCTTCGGCGTGGGATCACCCAAGATTCTACCTCCTACTCCGAAAAAGCTCTCGAATCTGCATCGTAAAAATGGCATAAAAATTAAAAAACCTGTTATCGATCTACCGCCAACTTTTGAGCGCAATCAGAAAAATGGATTGCTAAACACCTCGATTTCATCCAATGGCAATAGTGCCGGAGAATACTCAGGCAGCACTGGTGACATTAATGCGAACAAGTTTACACCGAATAGTGATTTTGTGGCTGATTTCGGAAGCGCAAGCATCGTTAATAATATTATAAATGACCGAAATCACTATGGAAGTATCAACAGTTTGAAGGACAGCGGAACGGCAGGCGTGGAAAATGCGATCGGACATCCTCATCAGGGAAAATCATCAGATGGTGATGTGGAAAATTTTGCTGATTTCGATCATAATCCAATTTTCAACTCTGCAGGTAAGGACTTACTGGTATGGAATATTTTACAATACAGCAGGAACATTTTTGTATTAAGTTTAGTTAAAAAACATTATATGACTTACCATATTTCAATATATGGTAAAAACCCACTATTAGCACCGCTCTCACTGAGTGCCTGATTTTTTGCGCAGGGCCAAAACTTTGGAACACAAATTAAGATATGAGGAAGGAAGAGGTACGGCGGATAGTGCGAGGGGGGGGGGGGCGTTTGAAAATACTAGAAACAGTATAATTTAAAGTCTAGATCAGAAAAAAACCCCTGCGCTTCCCAAATACCTTTATTTACCAGATTAAAAATTTTAGATCTGTGGAAAAGACAACATAAACCAAGCACTCACATGAGAGGGATGCAAGTAGTGGGTTTTTACCAAATATATAATTAAAAAGCGTCATATGACTTATCACAGCCATAACGGCAAAATTTTGCTTGCGATATCGAATGTTGCGATTTTGCGACATTTATTAACGTTTTTTTAACAATTGCGATTTTTTCGTTTGAATACATTTGTACATTTATACGTTTCATTGCGATATGAAAATTTCGATATCCCAATTAAAATTATCTGTGTATGTGAAAACACCATAAACATGTGAAAATTCCACTTTGACACGTTTCGTGACCTTCTCTGTAATTTCCTTTTTTCCTTTATGCTTACCGGGAAAACCAACGAAGCAGAAAATATGAAATCATACTCCAGCTTCAATAGTATTGATAGCAGCACTACGACAAACAGTATTAGCAGTATGGCTAGTATGCAAAGTTTGTCTGCGCCAAATCCATTTGTCAGCTTCTATTCATTGGACCAGGCAGAGTTCAGTAGAGACAGTTATGCGGCTAAGTACACATGCATGTCGCCAATGGATGACAGTATACAATCGTCTAGAGAAACGATCTATAAATTTGGACAAAAATATAACTTCAATGACGGCTACAATAGTCTACACAGCTACATCAACGATCAAACAGATGGCAAATACCGGGTTATGAACTCTGGCACCAATACCAACAAATTTCACAAGAATAAGAATGATAACAATAATAGTAATAGTGATAATAATAATAATAATAATAATAATAATAATAATAATAATAGTAATAATAATAATAATCATAATCATAATAATAGTGCTGCCACATTCGATAACATCCAATGGAGTATTTGGCAACATTTTCAAAGTAACAGTTCATCGGGATGCAATCGACAAGAAGAGGAGCAGCAGCAACATAATGTGAACAATAATGTTATGACTCAGACGATAACTACGCAACACACCAACAGTCAAATTAACTTTTGTTCAGATCAAAATCGATGGAGTAAGTTTAGTGGAAGTCATGCACATTTGGTTGTTTCTACATTTTCAAGATCAAAGTCTGCAGATATTGCTTCTTCTGTTTTTTGAAACTTAGCAAGGGTTATCTATTAGTCTGTGCATCTCTAATTAGAGTTGGATGATGGATGATTTTACTTGGATATTAGAGATGTTTGCATGGTAAAAAACCAATATCAACATCTCTACCAAATTGCATAATTTGAGGAGTTTTCTCAATAATACTTACGTGGCTAAATAAGCGACTAAATTTGCTAGAAACTTTAAAATATCTTGAAAAGAAAGGAGTTATTACGTAACAAGTACAAGTCTATTAAAAAAATTTAACTTAAAATAGTGTAATTTTATAATGAAAGTCCTATTGAATGTGAATGGGCAATTCCTTTCTGAAACGAACTTTTTCGACAATATCTGTAAATCGTATTATCCTAGTAACTGAAGCGGTTCTCTTTCCCCGTTCTCTCTCAATCTCTCTCTCATTCTTTGCTTTTTGGATCATATTTGGCTCCAATTACCGTAAAAGAATTTAAAACCAAGTGGTTGATTTAATATTACCATCTACCTGCTTTGAATAGGGAGGCATGGAGGAGAGTGGAGGGTGAAAGAATGGAGTAAATTCCGCTTCGATGTAACCAATCAATTTAGAGACCCCAAAAACATTGGAAATGACACCCAGATTGCCCTAGAACTGATTTAAAAAAAACAGAGGTGTATGGAGGCCCCCCTCTCCGTTGTCTGGCAGGCACCAAATATTTTCACATGGTATCTAAAGCAACCAACAACAATTGTGTGAGTTTTGGAGAAATTTGCTTGAAAACTTGTAGAGTTATGCATTTTCCTAATACATTGGTATTGGAGCCGGGTATAAAAGAGGTGATTTCTGGGAAAAGGACCCCCGATGTGATCATCTGGGGTGATAAGCTATCTTTGCGCCAAGTTTGGTGAAGATCGGCCCGGTAGATTTTGCGTGATGCGCGCCTAAGATAGTGTCACATAGTTTGGTTCTTCTAGAGCTTAAATGACGAATTTCATCTCGCTGTTTTGTAATCAGCCTCTAGGTGGTCTTATTTAGGTGTCCATTAGTGCATATAGGTTTCGTGTTTAAGACAATTCCTTCGCGGGAAACATCGATTTTTTTAATGCGCTAGAAGCTCAGTAGGCCCCTTCAATATGCAGGCTTTTAGTTTGTTATCATTTCATCAGTTATTTATTAAACATACGGCTCGTCCGTCCTTATATATGTAAAAAAAATCAGTTATTTATTAGGAAATTACATTACTATAATATAGGATAACAATGGGTTTATGATTGGAACTTACTAATATTTAATAATCTAGAACCACATTCATGCCATTACAGGTCTGCCCGTCCCTGCGCTGTACAACACTAGTTCATCCAGAAGCAATAACAATACTTCGGTTAGCTCCGCACCATCTGTTGATCGATATGCAGCGTTAAAAGATCTTGATGAACAATTCCGGGAGTTTAAGCTTGATGCAGATTCTAGTAACATGGGCACTTTAGCGTCAAATGGATTAAAGAATTTGGACGGCAAAAGCGATCATCATACTCAATGTGTGTTTATTTTACATATACGTGTCTTTTTTATAGCAATCCATACTCAAGTACAACTTTGTCCTTTTCGCCACAGTCAACCCCTTCAAACCGGTCAATCCCTTCCAGCAGCAGGAACAACAGGAGCATCGACAAGGGATGAATTGGCCTATAGCCACTGCTAACGGAACAACAACAGACTTACGTTATCCGTCTACAGCTTCCAGTGAAAACGGATTTTACGCAACTTCGCCGTTTATAGGTCTTGCGCAAGGTGGCGACGTAAACACGTACAACGGGAACATCACAACGGGTGTTACTGGTGTCATACCTGTCGATTACCATACTCTAGCTGCTTATCACAGGAATGGAAATGGCTACTCCGTGGCTATATCTAACGGTACAATGATGAACAGTCCAAATAACGTCAATTCAAGTATGCAGCAGTTTGTGAGCAGTATGCCAGCTCAAACTTTTGGAAATCCTTTCATGGTATGCATTGATTTACAAGTGCAATTGTTCTTTTATAATAATAGCATTTTAAATTGGTTTTCTTTATATTTATTTACAGGTTACTGGTACAGGCAATTCGAACAACCCTTTTTTATGAGTAGTTTCGAATAGTGTAAATAGATAGTAAGTTATCTTGTTTAGTTTAGGGTGGTTTGTCTTAATCCATGTTACATTCAATTTAACGATACGTTTTATATAAAAGGAAACGTTGCTTCTGAATGATATTCAAATGGGTTCCACTAGTATAACCTATGAGATGTATATACATTTTAATATAGGGATAGGGAGTTTTTCATTCAGCACAAAACTGCAGTTTTGTTTTAATAGCTAAATAATTCGATGCCAAACGATTGTCATCTTTTCATTCTTAAGCCGGGGATAGACGAAGCGTAAACTCTAGCGTAAACTCAGAATGTAATGCCAAAAAGATTACGCTTCGTGTGGCAGACATAATCGCATAAAAGTTTATGCCGAAATGGCAACTGCAATTACTTTCGGGCACCTGCAATTACATCATGCAATTTTATTCAATTACATGTGTTTTTAGCCAGAAAAACATAAATCGACGAGATAAGTTTATTTCTGAACATATTTTTATATGTTTTAAAATTTTGTTGCTGTATATTCTTACTGCAACTCTTCATATCGCTACGCATCATGTTGGTGCTAGGTTTACGCTTGCTTTTACGCTCGGTTTTACGCTCCGCGAACCTATAATCTTTTTGACATAAGCATAATCTTTTTGGCATTATACTCTGAGTTTATACTAGAGTTTACGCTTCATGTATCCCCGGCTTTACACCGGAATTGCGATTTTATAACAATAGCACACAAAAAGAACGTTGGTTCAATTCAAACGATGTTGGAAATGATTGATTCAAACGAAATGTAATTACAGCTTTAAATACACAAGAAACTATCTTCCGGGAGGTTTCATCTCAATGGTTAACTCAAAACCCTATTAACTTGAGTATATCAGTGCTACCAATAATTGATAAACATGAAAAGCTTATAATCAAATCTCGACACTAAGAGTACCGGTTTTGAGTCACATTCAAAACCGGATATTCACACGAAAGAAAATGTAACGTGCGTAATTTGGCAATGTTGGGCATGTTGGCCAAGTCGTATTGCCCTGAACAAATCCTAATCACACCAAGCTTTGTATGCTTAGCAAAGAGACGTGGTGCAGAGCCTTTATTTTGGATTAAATGAGGAATTCCGGTTTACAGTATATTCATAAGATCCTGCTGTAAAATGCGTGATAATGGCAATGATAAACTAAAACAAAAATCGCTCAATATGTTGCATCTATGAAAAATCAACATATTTCAGGATTACTCTCATTATTGTCCATGCTTTGTAAAGCTCAGGGCTACGATCAAATCGAAGGCGCTCACAATAATCTATATTTTTGATTAAAAAATTAATCGCCGGTAATTAAAACATCGATGCCTAAATACCGTTTTATTATTAAAATAATCGCAAATAAAACTCAATGAATGTATGGTCGATTCAAATGACGTAGGGCCATATATGGAATAGAAGTATGTGGCGAAAATCAGTAAGCTGCTTTATTATGCGGAACATAAAATTTCCCGTTGCAAAGTTTTCATTCTAGGCACAGCATTTCAGGATATCTAGGCGATGCATAAGAATTGCTTAACAATTGAAAATCTTAAGAGACGTCTGGAAAAATTTTAAGACCTTCAATTACATAGAATAGGGTTCTGTTTTATTAGAGCGAGTATCTTAATCCAAGCTGCCGGAATATCGCCAGTTTTCAAGTAAAATATACTCAATCGGAAAATCATGACCTTTCAAACCATCGTGTATTTTGTTAGTACATCCCCGGGAATACATTATCCCGCATTTTCCGAGATTTTCATAACGATTGCTAGAAAGGAAACGCTTATGTGGCCTTATACCGAACGTGAATTAAATTAAAAAGGTTATAATCAGAAACTTTCAATAAAAACCTGATAGTTATTGCAAAGGAAATAACACCAAACGAAATTCAATGCAGGACTTCAATGTAATTGTTTGTTCAGTAATTGCTCCATCGGGCGTGTTCGAAACTAGAAAACATTCAAAAGAATAATTCAATCGAACTTAACATATTCTAGCAACAGTAGAAAAAGAACTATGTAAAACAAACACTCAAAGATGACTATAAAACCACGTTAAGAACGGCTGTTGTTGCCTTCCTGTAGCTTTGTTAGAAAGTTAGGAAAACGGATGGCCTCGTCTTCCGTTTTCTTTGGAAAAGCCTTGTAAAACCGTACTACTAATTTGATAGTCAAAAAATAGTTAATTGGAACAAAATCGAAGCTCCTTCCGGTATTGTCTGTAACAGAGTGAGCATTTTTATAAGTTTGGTAACACGTTGTACAGCTTATAACACATCGTCCAATAGGTCCCCGATCTGATTTATAGAGAATGCCTCCGACACAAAAAAGCAGTTCAGTGCTGGATAGAACAGACTTCTTTAAGTGTACAGTAATTGTGTTGAGTGAAAAACCGCTGATGGTTGGACAAACATTATGAATCATCTACCCCAAAAAACTACAATTTTCGACTGGTACACTGAGCATACGATAATGGCCTGAAAGACTTTTAAAATTGACATTACACCTAAAAGAGTATGTTCTATCGAATCACGAATGATTTTTATATTAGAGGCTCTTTATAAAACAGACCGGGATTTTTTTACCCGACTTGTTAGCTTGACAGATTATTATATGAATCATTTTGTCAGTTGGCGGTCTAGTGTTTGTTTTACGCACAGTGTGTTTAATTGACATGCGTTACGCCAGTCCGAAATTAGTGAGCAGTATGAAATGCAGACTACCTAGCAGCAGCGTGCAAAATATAGTTCTTTGATAGAACGTCATTAGAAGTAGAGGAAATACACATGCTCGCGCTTAGGTGATTGCGCACTGCACCTATTTTGTGCCTTAATATCCGGAAAATATCTCCGGCACTAATGAACTGGTTGTGTTCCGATCTCTAACCAAAACATTGCTTACTAGTCGCATTCCCGCTAACTCGCAGAACTTTAATACGTTGAAGAATGATCTTTCTAGACAACCAGCTTCCAAGTTTAAAAATACTTTAGTTTACCCTCAGGTTGGTTTAAGTTTCCATTTATATTTCCCTTCCCACTGCTATTTGTCTGTTTGTTTCATCGGAATCTCAAACCAGGAAAGATGCATTGAAATAACACGACTACAAAACTATAAAATAGAAGAGAAAATACAAAAACGCGAGATAAATCGTATACGCTCAACACAATATAAAATTTACACTGAATGTTGTAAAGCATATATTAGAACGCCAGCGTACAGAAGTAGAAAAATGAAATATATGGTGCTTATTCTGTAACTTTCGATTACGATGGCCTCAGGCGTTCGATTCATTTGGTTCATTTTGTGTTCATTTGGTGTTCACGATCGCCTGCATGTCGAGTGCATTTTTGTGGTCGACAGCTGGCGTTCTGTTTACATCGAGCATCGAGCATCTGAAAAACAGTTATAGCGTCCTGATTGTGCATCAATAATTTCTTTCTGCTAATCGTATACTATTATTACAAAGGTTAAGTCGTTTTTATACCGAAAAAAACAAGTTAATTAACAGTTTTTTTACTTCAAACTGTCATTTTGAATTGTTTATTGTTTTCGAAACGTTTCGAAATTCGCATGAATCATCGAACGCCTGAGGCCATCGTAATCGAAAGTTACAGAATAAGCACCTATATGAATCAAACTACATAGGGCATGTTTTCAGTATCAATAGGTAATGTTATACAGTTATAAAACGATTACTACACCTACAAATTCGAGTTTCATGATCGAAAATAAAGAAAATTCATATTTAAAATTAACCAATGGACATTTCATTTATGAAGATCCTTTTATTCTATCCGATTTATCGACAACAATATGATACAGGCAGCTCATATAACAAGTCAACAGAGCTGCTCTCCCGCAAACCTCCAGCAATCTGACCATCATACAAAACGGTGATGGCAGGAGAATTTCGAATTGCAAAACGTCCGCGGGGAGCTTCATCAAATCGCTCGTTCAAATGATCTGGGCAGAGGACAGATTCAGCAGTTCGTTCCTTTCCCTTTTTCTCTAAATCGGTCATCAGAATGTCGTCGTAATGTAGAGCTCAACCATGTTTCAAGTTGAAAAGGAACAACTCCACATGATTATGGTGAGCGCCATCGCGGAAGACCTATGATTCGTCAATGCTCATGTAATTACCAACGTGCGAAGCTAATAATTTACATGATTTTAGAAAAGGACGTGAGACTGGAAGATATAAACCAAGGGATATGCGACATCTAGCAGGTAATGGATGCAGTGAAGAAACGGGTAGGACTTTTCACGCTACGCTAGCTATAGAAAACTATTTCTATAGTTTAGGTTAGTTAGCGCTATAGAAAATGGTTAATCATAAGAAACTTTTCGTTCGATGCATCCAAAATACAAACTGAACAACCGTGCTCTGTAAGTGGTACAAATAGTTTATTTTCGCCGATTTGATCCCTATTCTACTGGCGCTTTCGACTCCATGCTGATCCTTTTTTTAATGCTTTAATTCAGAACTACTTAGTACTCCTTATGTTTTGCTAGATTATCGTTTTCTTAACCAAAATTGTTGTTAGGCAATGACAAGGTGTGTAAGTAGTGCACGCACTGTTTTAAGCGGCGGGGTAGCCGATCTTTCCGTTCAAGTCGAACAACTGACACGCTAATCCTACTATAACAGTCGTAAGCGTGGACAAAAAAAAGTAAAAATGAAGAATAATGAAAATATTTCTGCGCGAACCAAATTGCTCAGCACTTAAATACCGACAAACGCTATCGGCGTAACGAATCCAGCCATTGTTAGAGTGCATTCGTAGTAACTTCGTAGCGGTATAAGATGATCGACAATGGAAACGTTCCGTCTCTTTATCGCACTGATGTGGTAGATAGCGAGCAAGCTTAATAGATCTGGATGATTCCAGATTCTAGAAGTTTTTGAATTTTAGAAGCGACTTGCGGATTCTTCAGATGCCTGTAAATGAAGAGCAAAGATACGATTAGGAATCTCAAAAGATTCAAAAGATACTTAAATATGCAATAATTGACACTTACTCTTGCACAGCTTTTGGATCGTTCTGCATCTGTTCGAGAATAACACGCATTGCAGGGTCCTTGAGGATCTGTTGGACTTCTGGGTCGTTCATTGCCTTTTTCCAAACTTCCTTAGGGTCAGCATGTACAGCCATCGTACATGCCCTGTATCCCTCAAGTGCTTCCGCATTGTTTGGATCGATTTCCAGTGCCTTTTGATAGGCGGTCAGGGCTTCCGAAGATTTTTGCATTACCTGCAGAATTTTCCCTTTGCGGATCCAACCCTTGATAAATCCTTCGTCCAGCCGGCAACAAGCTTCGCAATCCTTAAGCCCGAGATCGAAGGCAGCCAGTTTCGTATAACAGGCCGCACGATTGCTGTATAGTTTTGCGTCATCCGGGTTGCGCTTGATGGCCTCTGAATAATGTTTAACAGCCGTGCTGTAATCACCCTGTTTGAAGAATTCGTTCCCCTTTTCTTTCTCTTCTTCGGCCTTTGCTGGATCGATATATTCTAAGCGTTCAATTTCCTTGATCTTCTTCTCGGTATCGCTTAGCAGGGATTTAACCTCTGGCGTACGGTGCTCGGATAATGATTTTTCAAAATATGTTTTGGCGGATTTGTAGTCCTCCAACCGCCTGTATGCATTCCCCGTACGCGTGAACGCCTTGGCAATGAGCTTATAGTCGGCCCGATTCTCCCGACCAACCTCAACGGCTTTTTCACATTCTTCAATACATTTTCGGAACTCTTTCTGTTCAAAGTAGACCGCAGCGATGTTATTGTGGAATGTTATATCCGTCGGATCGAGCGTCACCGCACTGCGGTAGTGCTGGAGAGCTGTTTCGAAATCTTTTAGTTTGTACGCAGCATTGCCCAGATCTTTTTCTTTCAGCGCCTCCTGCTTATTTTGCGATAAATCTTGAGTTGCCATTTTTGGATACTAACGCAGCCTTCACTGGCACCAACTGTGAACCTTACACAAAGACTTCTCAACGGCACGATACTTCGTAGGGTTTGCACGATCTTTCCTAGTTTCCTTGTGCTATTTGCGGTAAGCTGTGCAGCTGCGGCTTTTCGGTTTGCCTTAATAAAAAGTGTGGAACAATCGAGAATAAAAACATGCGCGAGTTCTTCGGATGACAGTCGTTGTCATTTCTGGAATATTCAAGAATTCCCTCTCTTCAGCAGGGGCTACACAAAGCGTCAAGGGTTTCACATCAAGAGCGTTTTTAGCCGCAAAATCGCGCGGAGCTGTCAAATTCCGTTTGTAGCACATCAAGGTATATGCAAGTGTTCACAGATAAGAGTGTTTCTACATTACGAAAAAACTTTTAATGCCAAGCCCAAAGTGTCTATCGGAAACAGGTGAAGTCATCCCGAACAAAATCGCTCGCGACGATTAGAAAAATGAATGAGAAAAACTGACAGTTCGTGCCTTTGTTTTGGTAGCGTTGGAGACGCTGTATTCGTTTTGAGAAGTAAGAAATGTGTAAAGAAAGTTCAAGGAACTGCTCGTTTGATCTAAAATTAAGAAATGTATTATTTAAACAGGCAAAAGTATATAATATGCCTGATAAAACCATTGAACTTTTCCGGAATCAGACGCACGCTGGTTGGTGATGAAGGTAAACAGCTGTCAGTTATTTGACGTTTGGTGCTTTATGTCAAATTGCTATGACTTCACCAGTTTCCTATAGACACTTTGATCTAGCGTACACACTGCCAAAGTCCCCTCGGGATTTTTGCAAGTTCGAATATTTTCATTCAATGGGCATCATAAGAAAATGATAGACATGAAATATTATGCATAACGTCCCAAATTGGGCTGTTTTGTCGTCTAACGTGTGGCAATAGACTGATCAAGGCCAAATTTACCAATTAGTGAGTTACAGCGCCTCTAGATGGTGCGAGAATTTCCCGAGAATGAGAAGAGACTGAGAATTGAGACTGTCAAATCCATACAAATCCGAACCGAGAATGCTTTCGCCCGTGTAGAAACTTAGAATACAGCGAGCCTGAGGCTCAGCTGAGCTACCTGTCAAACTATCTGTCATTGCATGTTATTTTGACAGCAAACCCATTCATTCTCGGGCCATTCTCAGCAAATTTGAGCAAATTCTTGAACCTGAGAATCGTTTCACCGTCTAGAGGTGCTGTTAGATTTCTCGACGAGCACAGCTGCTGGAGTGATGTTGCAATACTTAGGTTGCTTCCAGACGGTAAACGAATGCATCGCGAAAGATTTTGCTCAGACTGAGCAAAAACTTTCGCGAAAGCGTGTGTTCTTCGACAGACCTCCGCCAGAGGGCTTTTTTTATATGAAATGACAGCTTTGACAGCAGTGTTCGTTCGTTCGCGATGCATTCGCTCCCTACACGGGCATCCATGCTATCGCGATAAAACTTTCGCGCACTTGTATGGGGATGACGTTTATTCGTTTCGTCGTCGCGATACTTTCGCGATTCTTTCGTGCTCGTTTAGACGCAATCTTATATGATGCACCAGTGATTCACAAGGGTTGATAGCCTAATATAAGATATGCTTCTACTGGGCTATGCAAATGCCGAAGAAATAAACAAAAACATAGAAACGGGAGATATTTCGCCTGCCCATCTTAGAATCAAGCCAATACTAGGATTACGAACAAATCCATCGGGCGTAGTCGCAGTATGGCAAAGGCTTCTGGAACCAGTATTCAGCCAACAACGGCAAAACAAAAGCGGAAATGGCTAGGAAAACGGTTGCCAGCCAGATCTTGCACAAAAACCTCTTCTGTGTAATTAACGATTGGCTTTCTCCTTGGAGTTCCCTATCAACCATGAATTCCTTCATTTCAGCAACTGTTGAGCATGGGAAAGATGCTAATGTGGCAAGTAGCGCTTTTAATTTGAAAGATATGCATTGCCGGAGAAAGAAACATGCATTGCCACGGGTGCATTTTTCTGCCCTTATGCTCGTTATATGCATCGAAAACAGCATTTACCTGGCCAAGACACAGCAGGATGGAGTGCTTGCAAATCCTGTTTCATAGCGTTGTGCTATGTGCGTTGTGTTGTGCTGCATATGAACTCTCATGCATTTTTCCATTAGACGCTGCCAAAGATGTAGAAACATTATTTCACTTGCTATGTTGGAACGTTTTTTTCATAACGATTTTCCATGTTTCCTAAATTGGGTCTATAAATTATAAAGCTCTTGCAATACATTGGAAAATAATATATTATTTTCTCCACATTGCATCATTGCACATGGTCGATAGGTAATTTTTATTGAAGAATTTATTCGATTTGGTAAAGAAACAGCCCCGATCTGAATAGTCAAAGACATTTTCTATTCGCAACCTTTCATTTTTCCGTTTCTTAGGCGTACCATTCGAACGCGATGTTGCCGCATTTCGTGAATTATCTGTTGGTGTAGTGGTGTTGCATGCGTAATCGAGTATGCGGACCCACTAGCACCTGCGCATGTCACGTGTAGCTACACGACAAACGATGGGTGTGCGTGCAAAGTAGCTTGCGCCGTTCAGGTTCCGAGAAGTTCCGTTTTTTTCGAACGGGAGAAGGACGGAGCGTTTCGTGAAGTCAAAGCGTTTGGCGTATGGCTTCGCCATTTGTTTCGATATTTCATTCAATGTTTCATTAACAAGTGATATAAAGTGATATTGTGGTTATTCTAATAATCTTTTTTGACGATTAACTGCATGCATTTGGACAAACAACGGTATGAGAAAACGAACCCTGGTGCGAGGACGTGCTCTGCGCTTATGAATTAGAACGGAATCTGTATTCCACAAGTTGCAGGTGAACGCGAAGTGAAACGGTTTTAATTACTAGTTACGGTTTTGATTACGAAGCAAGAAGCGAGTGAGTTCCTAAAATCAAAGCGCAGAATTGACGGTTAGGTTTAGGCCAAAAAAATTTGTGTGAGTTTTGTTTTGTGTTGCGCTTACCTGTTGTTGCAGAGCAGTATTAATCGGGAATAGTTTCACCACCTCGTATATCCATTTCCACCACTGGAGTGTTGAAGGGGAAAGTCGAAGTTAGTCGCGTGTGTTAATATGCCTGTAAGTGGTTTTAAATGTTAAATTGTGGAACGCACAACAGCTTTGCTTCTAGTTAGCAAATTTTAGATAGTAGGTGAAGCAGCGAAATGGTCATTGACAAATGTTTATACCTTCGTCGTCATCACACGACATACCAAACGACATAGAGAAATATCTAATCAAACCTTCATGGATTAATTTAGTAAAAGCGCCAAGCGCGTTTGTTTAGGTGGATATATCAGCTTGGTTTGTATGTGCGTGCGACTTAATGAATATTACTGCAAAATGTGCCTTGTTTCATAGAGGAAAAGGAAAACCTTGAATAAGTGTTCCAGTACGATCAACAAGTTTACAACAATACCTTCATGCTGATGTAGTTAAAATCCCATTCTCCCTACACACGGTGAATCACAAGACAAGTGGCTGTACTGATCATTTGCGCGACTGTGTGAGAAGCAAAAACTAAATCGACTTGCAATAGGTATTCTCACTGCTTTGTGCTGCGCAGAGGATTGTATGTTGATAGAGAGTGGAAACTATTTGGTCTCTTGAAGTAACTGGAATTGGAAGTTATAGCAAGAGCCAAGAGCAAAGGAGAAACGAATCAAATGTTCTGAAATCGGAAAACACGAAACAAAATGAAATCATCACGAGCCAAACAAACGATGTATCTTTACAGGACTCTAATAGGTAAGTAAAGATAAAATTTAAACCAGATAAACTCATAACACGTATGCTGCCCGGCTACGATAGCAGCTTTCACAATATGAAACTTCCATTGGCTCCATTGGCGACTTGCTAAACTGTATTTCAGACGCTCGCCCACGATAGCAGTTCTGTTTTGCAACTCTGAAACACATACCAACGGTACAATCTAACTCTCGAGCCTATAAGGACCGTATTGTGTTGCGCTGGATAAGACCAGTTGGGATATGAAAGAAATACAGGGCTAATATGAAATAAATGAACTGGGCATGGAATTTTGTTGAATGCCGTGACGCAAGCAGAACCTACATATTCGAGCATTGACGGGAAAAATGGGCCATGAATGATGTGGTGGGTTACCATCAACTGAACCATCATGTGCCCCATGTAAAATGAAATTAGTAACAAAGAAAGTTACAGTACGAATTTGTTTTTTACATATAATAAGGACGGACGAGCCGCACAGCACGAATTGATTGGAAAAAAATTTGGTAGTTAGGGATTTTTGGAGTCAATAAGTGCTATATGCTTAGTTAAAATCCTCACCTAAAATGGGAAAGGAAAAAAGGCTCCTTACAAATCCCTTCCACCTTCCAATGCAATGCACACCTATTTTAATGTAATCGGGGATCGCGGGACAAACCATATTTTACCATCATTTGTGCATTACTGGTATGAAATGAAGAAAAATTACAGCTCAAAGTATTGGTTTTTAGATCGTATTTGTTTCTAACAGAACTTTTAATCGTTTTTAATTTATTTTTCTATATTAAACACATCAATTGTGCAATGATCGCTATGTTCATTGATCATCTTA
The DNA here is from genome assembly GCF_943734665.1 of Anopheles aquasalis. Taxonomy (NCBI): domain Eukaryota; kingdom Metazoa; phylum Arthropoda; class Insecta; order Diptera; family Culicidae; genus Anopheles; species Anopheles aquasalis. The sequence goes on from NC_064877.1 coordinate 51,249,956, forward strand.
TGAATAAAAAGAAATTTGTATGTTTGTTTGTGCGCGCATCACTCCAAATCTACCGGGCCGATCTCCACTAAACTTGAGAGAGAGAGAAACCATCCCGTGCACTCGTGTGAAATCGGGTATATCAGCTAGTTCGTAATACAATCGTAATAATCACGTAAAATATCATGAACATATCAGGATAAAATTATGATACTAAACACAAACACATGACTGAAAACGCAGCGGCTTGAAACGTCGGAATCTCTCTCGACCATCACAAACAATAATTAACTTCCCGTGATCGGTGTTAGTATGTTCCCTTTTTTCAATCACATTGTCACCGTGAAACAGCTCGAAACTTTATGAAAAACCGTTGATCAAATAACAGATACCAAGAGAATAACATGTTTGTCGCACAGGGAGATATGTAGACGTTACTTATGATTATTGTGGTGCATTGAAGTTTTCCAAGTAAACGTCTTGATGGTGTCGCATTCCCACGATTGATGCCTTGCTTTGTGGCGAAACTCCCGAATCCCTTAATTTTCTTGCGAGTAGGCAAGCGTACTATGACACAGCATGATTTGTTTACTCTTGCGCCTGATAATGGAACAAAAGTTCTAAGCTGCTTTACTAAAGAGTGTAACCTATACAACAATATACATAAACATGATTTTCTAGTTGTTTATAATTTTTTGATACGTTAATTTACATATAGTGTACTACACTTAACATGGGGGTGTGGGTCGGTTTTCAGCACGATTCAGCACGGTCGGATTTGGGAAAATTGAAGAGAGGCGCAAATTTGGGAGAGGTGTCTTGGACGACTCATTTTGGCCGATTCCACGTGAGCTAAAAGTTTTGTTTGCGGTGTGGAAATTTTCACTGGTGTGTGTGTAAAGCGACGAGCGTTTCCACGAGAGTAAATTTCCACATAGTGTTCGAAAAATTGAATGAAGAATTATTTTCTCAACATTCTGATGCGGCCGCGGACTGGTTGTAAAGTATCAACTGCGGCTCGCTGACTGGCTGTTATTTTCTTCTGCGAGGCCCGCATGCTATTACAGTCTTACAAATTTCTATAGCTGCACCCACTGTTTTCATGTATCATCTAACCCGTTTTATTAATTCAACTTCTGGTTTTGGGACATTTTAGTGTTGAAAAAATATGAATAAAACCGTTCAGTTGCCTAAGGGGTATAGCTTTTCAGTAATGTCCGATTTATGGACTGTCAAGTTTCTATAGTCACACTTACAAAATAAGTCAATATGTGACTAATTTGTTTAGCTTCTTGAAAATTTTTAAGAGAAAACGTTTAGTTTGCTTTCAAGAACCCTCAGTGACTTGAAAAATCCTTTTAGTTTTTAATTTAGGTGTGTTTTTTCATACATTTTAGGTCCATATCTTTCCACTCATCTAAATCTGATTCCTTATGCTAAATTATGCTACTGCATTGTTTTTATTGGCATAAATCCATCTAATTAAGGTTCCTCAAATGATTTCATTGGATTTAAATTGCGATGGGTTGGACGACCAAGATCGGATCGTCTGAACCGCCCTTAACCCGCCCTCATCGGTTCTTTGTATGCGCGCGCATACAATTTGGTCCGAAAACTTCAAGTTATTCAAAAACGGTTCGATAGAATGGTCTGAATTTCTCCAAAATAGATTTATTTTGATCATAGAATAGAACTATATCACTAAAAAAAAAATAAAAATGTGTAGTATCGCCTGAGCAGAAATAGTTACGAATCGGTTCATGTGGATGCGTACGCATCTGCAATATTCAGAGCAACGACGCCGTTGTAAAACTTCAAGCGATTTCCTGGTTTCATTCGATATGATGATCGAGATAAATTCTGGCCGATCAGATTTTTTTTCTGTCATTTGCAATAATAATTTGAAGACTACCTTCAAACCAGGAAAAAATGTAACAGTCGATGAACAGTCGGTTCCATTTCGTAGGTGATTTCCGTTCCGCAAATATATTGCATCAAAATCTGCCAAATATGGCATGGTAATTTTGATTTATGCGATTCAAAAGATGATATGCATACAATACACAAAATTTATAATGGTCTAGATCGATACACCATTCCCAAAAGCAACATAGGCCGGTTTATTTTTTTGGATTTGACAGAAAAGAATATTCGACCAAAATGTAACATATGATAATTTTTTTGCTCCATATGATTTGGCTGAAGAATTGAATAAAAATCGTATGGCTTTGGGCACGATTACTGGAAATAGAAAAGCAATTCTTATGCCATCAATGGCATTTGATAGCAAATCAAAGGCATTTGATTGATATGTGCACAAAGCTAATATATTCTACCGAAGATGTATGTGACCACAAATTACATGCCATTATGTTGCCGTCACTTGCAATATGTTACTTTGTCGAGCATGTACTACACTCCTTCCAGTTAGTATAAGACCACCTGCGATTTTAGTAGTTTCTCTCTACTGGTAACTGTAATAATTTCAACCCGTATCATTATTGATTGGTATTGGTGAGATATGTTTACAGTGTAATTTTCATATTTTTACGTGCATATACTACACAGATACACGCATTTTGTTATTTTCGACCTGAAGACCATTTCAATTTTTCTTCAAAATCAATTTTATTTTTGATTGTAAAAAATAGTCGCAGTTTGCAAATAGTACAATTAATAAAGAGTTACTTTCCCGCTGCGATTTTAAAGCTGGAGAATGCAATTTGGCCTACTTTTCTCCCTTTTTTTCAGCGCCTACTGCTTTAAGTCTTCCCTTGCCTTAATAATTGCACTTTTGCTTAAATCGCAGCGGGAAAGTAACTCTTTATTAATTGTACTATTTGCAAACTGCGACTATTTTTTACAATCAAAAATAAAATTGATTTTGAAGAAAAATTGAAATGGTCTTATACTAACTGGACAGGTCGAAAACAACAAAATGCGTGTATCTGTGTAGTATGCACGTAAAAATATGAAAATTACACTGTAAACATATCTCACCAATACCAATCAATAATGATACGGGTTGAAATTATTACAGTTACCAGTAGAGAGAAATTACTAAAATCGCAGGTGGTCTTATACTAACTGGAAGGAGTGTAAACTGCTGTGAGTATCAGCAACAATGAAAAAAAGAAAAACCCAAACATATTTGAGAACTTCTAAGAAGACTAAAGGAGGGATTGACACCATGGATCAAATGGAAACCATTACTTGCAAAGGAAAAATATATCGTTGGCAAATGGCTCTGTAGTATGTAATATTCGTCGTCGGTTGTTTATCGAAGCATTGGGAATGCATCTTGTTGATCTACACATAGTAAGACGCAAAACAAGACCGACTGATAGTGATGCTGCTAATGTTTGTCCCATTCGCCATTTGACACCAACAACCAAAATCGGCCATTACCACGTCTGCTCTAACAAAACTAATCAAAATAATTTTGCTGCACGTTGTGAAAGTGTGCCATATATGGTTGTGCTGACTATCTATATGATATTTGCAAGAGATGTGCCAAAAAAATGAAGAAAAACTTGAAAAATGTACTTTTTCACGTTTGTTTGTATTTTTCTAAAAAACCATGATTGCCGGTTTTAAACACAATTTTTAGAACTTTTGACACGTAGTATTTTTTTTCAATAAAGAACATTCCAATGAATAAATAAAAAATGTCAGAAGTGGTTTTTGTTTTGGATTTTTTGGCACAGGTTGGAAAATTTGTGTGTATGCGCGCGCATACTCAAGAATCGATTCGATGCAATTCTGGAGGGACCGATGAAGGTTAAGAAGAATAAATTCGAAAAGCTCTTTGATGCAACCTATCGTTCGCGTTCACTGCATTGAACTCTTGCTACCAATATTTTTGGGAAGATAAATCGTGAACAAGATTTTAATTTGAATAAATTTATATTTTTGTACGATTTTTTTTACAATCAGGAAAAGTATTTAAATAATCAATTAAAGACTTGTTTACACATTGTTGTTTGAAATCTTGAGTTCAAAAACACAAGCCTGATACACAAACTATCGAACCAGGCAACAAATCAATATATTTACACTTAAGCACCATAAGCCCGGTGCAATAATATGCGTCGCAAGCAATATACAGGTTGTACCATAAAAAATGAGAAAGTCCTTTATCGAAGTTAAAACCATTTTTGTAGGTTTTCTACTGTTTTAAAATATCTAAATTGGCTCTATATTTCGTTGTTTATCAAAAACAAACAAAATTAGTGGATTTGTTGGCCTGGTTTCTCAATTAATTTCTCCAAGCGGTTAAGAATTCGAGAACACCCTCGGTAACATAGGTGTCCAACTTAGAAGACCAGGGTTTGGTGATAAACGATTTCAGCGAGCCAACCGCATGGTGTAACGATTCAAAGGCCTTTGCCTGAACAGACGCCCATATAAATAGCCCAACCGATTTAATTCTGGGCCGCTTGGAGGGCGTAAATCTTTCGACCAAAGATTCATGTTCTCCTTCGATCATGTTTGAGTCCGTTTAGACGTATATTAGAGGCCTCCATTTTGCTGAAACTCAACAACTATCGAAGATTGTTTTAATCCATGGTAAAACGTGTTCCTGCAAAAAATTGATATACACATTTTAATATGGGATTTTATGAAAGCTGGAGGTATTTTCAAACCATTAAAGACAACTGCTCTTTATTCCAGCCGGGATCTCGAAAGTCGACTTGAATTTTATGTTCTCTGGACCATCCTTAGTCTTTAGAGACGAAATGAGCATATTCGCGCAGGAATACATGCGGTATCCAAACATCGAGCTTTTTTTTTTGTAGCCACCCTTTTTTAAATGGTTCAAAACAGTTTTATGGTGAAGGTTTAGTTCCTTAGCGATGTAACGTCTGCTTATGTGACGATCCTGGTGTATCCTTTCAATCATTTCATCGACTTTAGCAACGATAGGTCGACCAGAGCAAGGTGCATCTTTCACATCAAAATTTTCAGAACGGAAGCGAGCGAACCATCGTTATGCTACACGAACTGATTCAGCATCGTCCCCGTAAACTTCGCAAATTTCATTCGTGGCTTGCGTGGCATTTTTCCCTTTTTTTTGTAGAAAATTTTCAAAATATAGCGAATTTCTTCATTATTTTCACACATCTTTGAACAGCTATAACTTTTTGTCCACTTCTCCCAATTCTGTTTTGTTTTGATTAAAATATACAATAAATGTCCCTTAACACAACGTGGTATGATATGAGATAATGTGATTAATAACGTTGGAGATAGACGACTCCAAAGCCATCTATTGCCAAAATACGAAAAGACTTAGTCGACTACCTAATATTATGTTGGCCAATAAGTCTTTCCGTATTTTACCAATAGATGGCTTTGGAGTCGTCTATCTACACCGTTATCAATCACATTATCTCATATCATATCACGTTGTTTTAAGGGACATTTGATGTATCATTTAATAAAAACAAAACAGAATTTAGAGCAGTGGGCAAAAAGTTATAGCTGTTCAAAGATGTGTGAAAATAATGAAGAAATTTGCTATATTTTGATTTTTTTCTAAAAAAAAAAGGGAAAAATGCAACGCAAGCCTCCAACTAAATTTGTGATGTTTAGGGGGACGATGCTGAATCAGTTCGTGTAGCATAACGATGGTTCGCTCGCTTCCGTTCTGAAAATTTTGATGTAAAAGATGCACCTTGCTCTGGTCGACCTATCGTTGCTAAAGTCGATGAAATGATTGAAAGCATAGACCAGGATCGTCAAATAAGCAGCCGTGACATCGCTAAGGAACTAAACCTTCACTATAAAACGTTCTTGAACCATTTAAAAAAGGATGGCTGCAAAAAAAGCTCGATGTTTGGATACCGCATGAATTGTCTGTGAAAAATTTAATTCACCGAATTAACATCTGCGATTCTTTGCTGAAACGAAATGAAATCGAACCGTTTCTGAAGCAAATGGTAACAGGAGATGAAAAGTGGATCAAATACGACAATAACGTGCGAAAAAGATCATGGTGCAAGAATGCAGAAGCTACACAAACAGTCCCAAAGCCAGGATTGACGCTGCGGAAGGTTATGTTGTGCGTTTGGTGGGATTGGAGAGGAATCATTCATTATGAGCTACTTCAGCCTGGTCAAACTATTGATTCTAGACTTTACTGTGACCAATTGATGATATTGAAGCAAGCAATCGTAGAAAAACGACCAGAATTGGTCAATAGAAAGGGCATCGGCTTCCACCATGACAACGCTAGACCACACACATCTTTGATGGCTCGGCAAAAACTGGAAGAGCTTGGCTGGTATGTTTTGATGTATCCTTGATGTAGCCCAGACCTTGCACCATCGGATTACCACTTGTTTGGTTCTATGCAAAACTTCCTTAGTGGAGTACGGCTGGCTTCAAGAGAAGCATGTGAAAACATCGTGTCCCAGTTTTTTAACGATAAACCACAGCCGAAAAATGGCAAAAGGTGGTTAACAAAAATGAATAATATTTGGTTGAATAAAGTTGCTTAAAACTAAAAATATATCCCTTTGAAGTTTTACCAAAAATACGAAAAGACTTATTCGACTACCTAATATATTAAGTTGTTTCATACGTAGCTGCGTTTCTTGTAATCAAAAGTAAGTACCGTTTTTGAAATACTTAGATCGAAGATTAAGTTTGGTAAAAAAAGGTTTATATTTCTTTTTGTTCTATGAGTTTTTCATTTCTTTCTGGCATCTTTTGAATTGGCCGGTCATATATCTTTCTCGATTCTATATTCAAAGTCCTGAGTGTTAGATTCCATATTGGTTTCCTCCTCAACTGTTTTACCATACAAGGAGTTCCGCAAAAATCGTAACCAACGGCAGTCACAGCAAGAACTGAATACCTTAAAATTTTCAGTAAGGTGCTTTCAACTTTTGGTTCCTTCAAAGTTACTCAAAAGCTACCTAATCCTTCACTCGGACGCTTTGAACGTTGGTCTACTTTGAGCGAATCAACTCCAGAACGGAATTTTTTCAATCAATTTTGGCACAAACTGTCTTTTAAAGCATTCCCTATCATACTCGTTTATATGTTTTTCTAAGCCGTTTTTTTTAAGGTTCTTTTTGCTCGCTTTTAACCCGCTATTTATGCTATTTTTGAAAGAAACGATCATTTCCAACTGAATAAAAGAAATGCAGTTACATTGTTTTATATGTACTTAATAGTTACTATAACACGTACATATGTTAATATAGTGCCATTAAGCTGGTAGGTTAGGTTGGTATAAGTTAGATAGTAGGTTTAGGTGCAGATTTAAGATTATAGTAATGCTAGTGCTTAACCCAAAATGAATAAAATCAGTTTGAATTAAACGCTACTGAAAGTTAGATATAAAAAATATATGTACCTTCATGTTCTTGTTATGTTATTTTGAATCACATGCATGAGTTGGTAATTATGTAGTAGAAAAATGAGTTGGTCAAAAAACAGCAAAAAAGCGTCAGCTGACGATGGAAAATCGTACACCTGATGGTCCGTAGCGGTCTGGCCAGCAAAATGCTAATGTCCCGAAAGTGTTCGTGAGGTCTTCTTGCCTTGCACCGCAGATGATTTTACCGTACCCTTTGTTGCGACAATCAATACAGAATTGTTAACACCATAAGGCAATGATACAAAAAAAAATCTTTGTATGGCAGTGCCTCAATTAAATTCAAACCTGGTATTGAGGTACGTAAAGGCAAAGAGATCTTTGGATATGAATCAAATATATTTTGTAAGGAATATGAATGGAATTACAAAAAAGGTATGGTTAGTTATTTCCAACTATCTTGAATATGCATTGAATATTTGACGCTTTTTAAAACATATCCAAAACCATGCAATGCTTGCACTTTTTTGGTGTACAAGGGTGCAGAAGTAGCTCGTCGGTCTTATTATATTAACCTGTAAGGAATAAAAGTAATCGAACGAAATTGCAAAGTTTGGAGTGTTTGAAAACCCAGAACAGAAGTTGTTGACTTTCGGTTGGTTTATGAATTATGAAAACGAAATTGTTCACGATAATCATCATTTGATGTCTTGCAAAACATTGTTTATTTGTTTCAGCCGCCCGGCCACAATAGCAACACTGTTTTGCTACTCTGAAAACAATACCAACACGCACCAAATCAAGGGCATGGGTGAAGGGCGCATTTGGACAGTTCTTTACAGCGAATTACCAATCAAGCTGGAAAAGAGTAGCTTCGACCGTTAAGAAAGTTTCTTTCCTATCCTTGCCATGCTCAGTTACAATGACCACTTTATTTCATTTTCTTTTTGACAGTTCTTAACGCAAAGTTTGTATTGTAGTCATGCACCTTTACACTGTCCAATTTGAGCAAACCAAACGCACCAGCATGGACCATGTACGATGCGAGCGGTGAAACGTGAATCTTTAAAACCAGTCATTTGGCGGCCATCTTGGTCAGTCTAGAATACAAAAAAATCATCCCAGGTGGAGCCTCTTCTCGTTTCGTACGATCGGTGTGTTGAAAAGGGACGCAACAGGTCAAAACAAAAACCGGTTTGCAATGGGCTTCTTTATGCTTTGCAGCCTACTATCCGCTTGCTACCGTGGCCTCGCCGGCCGGAGACCATCGGCGAAAGGGTATTCAATAGGTAAAACCGGTTTGTGGGATGTGAGCGTTGAGACGCATAAATGAAATGTTGGCTTGAAGAAAGAAAAGAAGTTATACCTAGGGACAAAAGTGCCGGACCGTTGAGAGCTCTCTTGAAACGAACTTTAGAAATCTTCATTTTGCAGACGAGGTATTAAAGCAGATGACATCGTGATGCTTGGAGATCTAATACAGAGCTCGGTCGTTTAGTTCCAGGATTATTGAATATCTATAGAACAATCTCTTTTTAACTTTTGCACTAGCCTGTTCATGGTCGTGTGATTGCAATTATTAATTTGCTTTATTGTGGGCAATCGCATTGCTCTTCACTGAAGCTAAACCTACAAACCTGGATAAAGCACAGGGTGAGGTCAAACAAAGTCTAACTCACATACATATATCAACAAGCTAATGGGAAAGTTGCATGAATATACCATTTTTGGAAACAGTTGTTTCGTCTGTATAAACTCCCAAAACGATGAACCTCAGGAAAGGAACTTAAAAAGAGGTGGTAATATGAAACAGTGGAATAGATGCAAGGAAGATCCATTCTATTTGATGTTTACTGGTTTTCTATTTTTCTGATTCACGACTCTGCGCACGAATTCAGGGTTCAATATCGTACATCTTTCATGGTTTGTATGAAGCAGTGTTGCACTTTTTATCATTTGTGCGGAAATGTGAGAAAGAGTTCCGTATTTTAACTGTTAAGACTAAGAAATCCATTGGAAATAAAAGAACAGACTAGGACGTAAAAGTACTGACTGAATGTCTTTGAAATGCGCAATTAATGCGCGATGTACCATTCAATCAAAAATATTCACATTAAGGTGACGCCATCAGAAATGTCCCCACTGAAAAAGTCCGCCTTTTTTTGTTACTTTGCGACAGAGTACTATTTTTTATTTTTTTTCTTTTTTAAAAGGTTGACCCGTATTAAAGGAAATACGGCGGATAACGATGCAGAGCAGCATCACAAAGGGACATTCGTTATTCGTTTCATTCGTTAATTTATTATGCAGTGTTGTGTTAAAAAGAAACTATTTCTATTTCTAAAATAGGCCCGAGCGATTGACACACATATAGTGGTAGACATTCGTTTAGCCAAACTAAGTTTTTTCGAGATTTTTCTCAAACTAGCCAAACGAGAAGGATGATTTTTTTAAAAAATATTAGGAAAATATGAAAATTTCACATAGACATTCGTTTAGCCGAACTGCTTGAAAATCACATTTTTTCAATAGGTTTTTTGAAACAATGTGCAAGATGGTATTTTTTATTACAGCCTGCATTTCTAACAAATCCAAAACTATAATTTGCCATGGGTTCCGATTAGATTTAATGGGTTTCCTATTTAATTTCAGTCTAACAGTCGTCAATGGCTCGACATGATCTCGAAATATTTTGAATTTGCCGATCTTTTGCAAAAATCAATCTAAATAACAAACATAAAAGGATTTTTATGTGATTGCAGTAACAAATTCATGCCAAACTTATGCAAAAAGAGACGTTTTTGTCTTCAAACCATGCATTCAATTGTTGGCGAAAATGAATTCATTTGGTCTTACACATCGTTATTTTCAATGAGATAAACTAAAAAGCCTTTTACAAGCTCCTTTTACAAGCTTTTCCACAACTGGGAAACTACGCATGATGAGCAACTCACTTACGACATCAAACCCTTTGTAACGAGATTTAGCTTGGAACTTGCGGTGTTGTTTTCACTTGGTCCCTTATGACTGAAATCATACCAATAACGGTTTTATTCTTCCAAATCGTCAAAAGAATACTTATTTGCTTTGAAAAATATTACATTTTGCCATTCTTTAACTAAATTCATTGTAAAACAGCCGATTGTCTTTATGGGCCACAATAAACTATGGCTTTGCTTCGAATTTTCCACCATTTTCATTATTTTCTGTGGTCCACATCGTATGAAATGTGTCTAATTATTACTGGTTTAACCATATTTCTTGTAATAAGTCCAAATTATCCAAATAGCTGATTGTTCGTTATTTTATGTAAAACCCGATTTTTTACCGTTAGGACACTATTTTGTTCATATTTAATGTAGGTATAGCTTCACCATTTGATATTTTTCATTAGAAATAATATATGTATCTCTTATCTGTGAATATTTGAACCAATGGAACGATTAGAGTAGCAGTAAACCATGCAGAATTTGATTATTTGTGGGATTAAGTCCGTGTGGGATTAAGACCTTCCGTAAGTCACTTAGCTCAAACCCATTTTTTAAAGAAATATTTAAAGATCAGGGTGTTATGAAAATTAGTATGTCTAAAGCTTAAAATAATCTAGATTAGCTCTAGTATTAAGCTTCAAACATAAAAATTGCATTTGTTCCAAAACGATGCGAAATATTATGTTTTTCGTGCACTTCGGCTAAACGAATGTCTAGCTAAACAACCGATGAAATATGACATTTGCTCACATTTTGCCTTACAGAGATCTCAAATACCCACATATCTGAATCATATTTTACGTGTGTACTAGTCACACTATATACCAACACAATAATAGGTTGATACCTTGAATTTATACATCCGTACGAAAGTAATTGCCGATTTACTTCTGAACCTCTAGGTTCGGCTAAACGAATCTCTACCACTGTATTCTCGGTGGAAATTTTAAAAGTAATCATTGATAATCGACTTGGCAGAAGTAAGTGACAGAGTCTAAACGATCGGTTTCCAGTTTGCCGTAAAGTCGAGTATAAAAATATTTTTGCCTCAGTCGGATCTCCTTTATGGATCGTTCAGTATTTGAGGAGGCTAATGATGTTGGCTATCGTTGGAAAGAGAGACCACGAAGAAAATCGTTCACCCTGTTGTGTAAAGTGGTGACGTTGTACCGTCGGATATATTGGCAACAAGGCAGTTGGCACGTACGACTTGCATTTTGTATCCAACCATTGACAACAGTGGACAGCGCGTGAACGCGAGGAGGCGAAGGAAAGAAAAGCAAAGAAGGAAAGAAGCAAATAAGTAAGACAAGCAAGTCGCACGAAATGAGCAGGAAGACAGGAGGATCATAATTTATCGTCATGGATGGCTATTCTTTGTACTATCGTTAGGGAAAGATCCGATAACCGGTTCGGAAAGGGGTTTCTCTTTTAAGTCATGTGGAATTTGCTGCATCGACAAGGGTTTTCTTTAAGAGCATTCAACAAGGTGTGGCACCAGGTGTGGGTTAATGGTAGACACACACGGAGTTTGCATGCAGATCTGTATCAATCTTTTAATTTTTAATTTTTTTCGTCGAAAAAGATTATCGTGTGCCACTTTGTGAGTGTCGGATATGGCCGTTTCATTATCTGTAAGATCTTGGCACTATTGCCCAACAATAAAAGCATCACACACACAGCATGACAACACTGACCGACAAAAAGCTCCAAAGGATGCTGATGACCGAGACCGAGGGAAAAGTGGCTATATCGCTGCGTGCGATTCGCCGTGAGGTCGGTGCGATGGTCCAAATAATTAAGGAGTATCTGGAGGACATGGGCATGCATGTCAGAAAGCGGAAATCCCGGCCACTCATCTCAGAGCAGCAAGTAATGTCACAGCGACAGTGCTTGACCAAGATCGGCATGTTCAATTTTTCGGCGCATCGCGACGTGGCGGTGGTGAATGAACGGGATACCTAAATCATCCTGGATAACAAATTATTAAAGGCCACTTCATATTTTACTTCCCGCACGAAGAAAGAGAGCTCTAAAGTAAAATTCACTCACACACCAAGTTCCTCAAGAAAGCCCTGCTGTGGCTAACAATCAGCTGCACTTTTTAACTCCGAACTGGCCGTGATCGGAAAAGTTTTTATGCAAAGTGGCTGCAGAAGATTGCGTCATTCATCAAGGAACACTAATAGTATGAATACCGGGGAATCTGATCAGAAACGATACTCGAAGCGATCCTTAGACGAAATGGAGCGGTTGAGTACCAATGCGATACCGAAGATTGCGAACCCGCTCAACGTTCCCCAGTTGCTGCCAATCGTTCATTTCTGGGTTAACTTTAAACATAGGATCTATTGTAACATTTTTTGGCAAAAACGGAGGAGGAATTGATTGAAAAGGGGCAGAAATAGTTGAAAAACATGTACACAAACATGTTTTCGACTGTCATGTCAAAATTAACGGCTAACATCCAGAAAAGGAATGACGCCAAATTTTTTTTGCCAATAAACTGATAAACTCTCTTTCTACATCAAATTTACAGAACTCAATTATCTGCTATAGTTTATTTTTTATAACCATTTAAATTTTGTCTCTTTTTTTTAATGCATACGTTAACAGTCCGTAGTATATGCTCTTGACACACTCAACACCATGAGCCTGAAACATATATTATTATATTAGGTAATCGAATAAGTCTTTTCGTATTTTGGCAATAGATGGCTTTGGAGTCGTCTATCTGCACCGTTATCAATCACATTATGTCATATCATACCTCGTTGTTTTAAGGGACATTTGATGTATCTTTTAATCAAAACTAAACACAATTTGGAGAAGTGGGCAAAAAGTTATAGCTGTTCAAAGATGTGTGAAAATAATGAAGAAATTCGCTATATTTTGATTTTTTTTCTATAAAAAAGGCAAAACTGCCACGCAAGCCACCAATGAAATTTGTGAAGTTTATGGGGAAGAGGCTGAATAAGTTCGTGTAGCATAACAATGGTTCGCTCGCTTCCGTTCTGAAAATTTTGATGTGAAAGATGCACCTTGCTCTGGTCGACCTATCGTTGCTAAAGTCGCTGAAATGATTGAAAGCATAGACCAGGATCGTCAAATAAGCAGCCGTGACATCGCTAAGGAACTAAACCTTCACTATAAAACGGTCTTGAACCATTTAAAAAAGGGTGGCTGCAAAAAAAAGCTCGATGTTTGGATACCGCATGAATTGTCTGTGAAAAATTTAATTCACCGAATTAACATCTGCGATTCTTTGCTGAAACGAAATGAAATCGAACCGTTTCTGAAGCAAATGGTAACAGGAGATGAAAAGTGAATCAAATACGACAATAACGTGCGAAAAAGATCATGGTGCAAGAATGCAGAAGCTACACAAACAGTCCCAAAGCCAGGATTGACGCCGCCGTGCGTCCGTTATGCCGTGCGTTTGGTTTAATTGGAGTGGAATCATTCATTATGAGCTACTTCAGCCTGGTCAAACTATTGATTGTAGACTTTACTGTGACCAATTGATGAGATTGAAGCAAGCAATCGTAGAAAAACGACCAGAATTGGTCAATAGAAAGGGCATCGGCTTCCACCATGACAACGCTAGACCACACACATCTTTGATGGCTCGGCAAAAACTGGGAGAGCTTGGCTGGGATGTTTTGATGTATCCTCCATATAGCCCAGACCTTGCACCATCGGATTACCACTTGTTTGGTTCTATGCAAAACTTCCTTAGTGGAGTACCGCTGGCTTCAAGAGAAGCATGTGAAAACATCGTGTCCCAGTTTTTTAACGATAAACCACAGCCGAAAAATGGCAAAAGGTGGTTAACATAAATGAATAATATTTGGTTGAATAAAGTTGCTCAAAACTAAAAATATATCCCTTTGAAGTTTAACTAAAAATACGAAAAGACTTATTCGATTACTTAATATATAACTTGAACCATATATTCTTTTAAACATATATAATGACGGACGTTGAAACATATATCATATAATGGTTTATATATTGATTTAAATTCGGCAAACCGATCATCTAGTTGAGTTCAACAAGTTCATGGTAGCACTGACTCAAAACTCTGACTGTTATGGGACATTCACAATCTGAGAAACAATAAACAAATTTGTCGAAAGTAATAATTTGAGTTGGTCTTCACCCATTGACGTATCGTATCTCTGTTAATTAAAAAAAAAAAAAAACTCTCCACCGATTTCTCCATATTTCTCTGGTTTTCTGGCTGCTATCGACTGTATTCGGTTGAATATTCTCTTCAAGAGTCCAACCATAATTGTATCTTATGTCTCCATCTCTCTGCACGATAAATTCCTTCCATTTCCTGAACGGACCATTTGAACCATTTTTGTTGGCGTTGCGGTTGGTACAATCAGAAAAATAACGGTACTTTATCAGTGACAAGAGAGATGATTTGGAACGAACGATGAATTAGGGAATACCAGGTGTACCAATATGAAATGAGCCGTTTTGGGTGAACATGAAAACAATTTTTTTAATGGAACGGTAAATCATATTTGATTCAAAGTACTGTCCATTGTTGGAGACACATTTCATCTATTTTTCATGTAGTTTGTGGCGAGGTAGTCAAAAAATTGTTGATCTGGTGGCCAAAACCAGTCAGAGACCCAAACTTTTAGCTTCTCGTAGGACTTGAAGTGCTGCTCAGTCAATGCGTGTGCAATCGATGAAAATAAATGATATTTGGAAAGTTCCAAATCTTGTGAATACTGCGGGGAGGATAGCAGCTCCCAACCAAGTTCCTTTACGATATCCTGAATTTTTTGCTCAATGTACTGGTGCATTGTTAAGTTGCAAAATTATGCTCGGGCGATACTACACATGCCTAATTTCTATTCTATGATCAAAATAAATCTATTTTGGAGAAATTCAGACCATTTCATCCTGCCGTTTTTGAATGATTTGATATTTTCCAACCCAATTCTATGCGCGCGCATGCAAAGAACCGATGAGGGTTAAGTAGGCAAGAGTCTCCGTGGCGGTGTTATCTTACTGAAAACATATTTTTTCACGATGGTTGAAATATAGGCTTGAAATATGGCTCTTCCAGCAAGCGAGTTGATTTAGATAAACTGATTTAAATTTCGGTTATGTTGGGGGTCTGATTTTAGTAACCATGAAACAATTACGTGCCTACACTATGTTTCATAATGAAATCCACAATTTTTAATATTTTTTCAAAATTCAAACGGCATACGTCTTTTAACGATGAAAGGAACATTTACAGTATTTTTAATTTTTTTTGGGGAGCTCTATTCGAGCGCGAAATCGAAAAAACAAGGTGAGGCTATCATTATGAAACATAGTGTATGTTATAAAAAAAGATGTTGGATAGCGAGCGTCCAAGTCCTATTTTCAAAACCTTTAAACATCTTGGAATCAAGCGTGATTTTGTATATCGAGCCATTAGAAGATAGCTTAAGACTTCCTCGTTTTATTACAAAAAAAGATCGGGACGAAAGCGGTCGGCTGGTTCTGAAAAAGTGATTAAGACCGTTCGGGAACGTATCCGACGTTATCCTCAACGTTCGATATGAAAAATGGCTACAGATTTGAAAGTTTTGATATCAACTACGTATAACTTTTGTAAATAGGAGCTAGAATGTAATACTTATGGAAAATTGAACGTTCACGTAATTTGGGAAGCTAACCAACAAAAAAAAAAAAAGAAACAGCAACTCTTCGTGAATCGCGGCACGCTGGGCACGACTTGTGTTCTCTGGTGAAAAGCTATATGCTATAGAGCAAATTTGTGACATCCAAAACGATAGATTGTGGTCCAAAAACATTGAGGATGTAACAGATAACCAAAAAAACATCCCCAGGTTTTCAAAATGCGACTAGTGTGATCGTTTAGGGGGTATTTGCCCGCACGCCAAATTTCACCTATTTTTTTATTGGAAAAGGTGGAAAAAATTACTCAACGTATTATAAAAGATATCTTATGAAGAATATGGTGAAATCTAGCATGGAAAGATTATACGGGATCGAAAATTATATGTTCCAGCATGATGGAGCGCTCTTGGAGGAGCATTTTTTGTTTCAAAACTGGTGCAGGGACAATTCAGCAAGATTTTTAAAGAAGAATGAATGGCCTCCCAGTTCACCAGATCTTAACCCATTGGACTTTATCGTTTGTTCATACAATTATTGAACCTTAACAAACTAAAATTGTCTAATTTTATTCAGTTTGAAGCAACGATCCCAAAAAAATGGGAGGAAATGTCTATGAAAGTCGTCCGTGCCACGTGCGTTGGACTTTACAAGCAATTGAAGCTCGTAAACAAGGGTGGGAGGAGGGTAATTCCGAAACATATTTTTTAATTGATTAGTAAAAGTTTTTCTTTAAAAAACTCTGATGATAGACAATGGTCCACCCGTTAAGAAAATATAAATGATTGAATTTGTATGAGAATATATTGGACACGGTGTAAATGCCCCTATTTTTTATGTCAATCAAATCGATCGATCATCGTTCAAAAATCATTTGAATAATATTCTGTGGTTTGGGATTTTTTATGAATGAATTTAAAAATTATCGGCGATAAAAAACGCAATATTATTAATCGATTATGTTATATTTTGTTTCTAAAGTTAATGTAATGATCAATTGAGTGAAAGTGTTAAGCATGGCGGTTAACCATATTTATGCATTTTCACTTCGTTGCAGATGGTCATATCATCTGAACGATTGCTCGGATGTTAATAAGAACGATAACAAGACCTGAAAAATGACTAGGACCGGAAAGAACATTTCGAGATGCCAAATGGCGAAAGATGGTTTAGTGGAAGTGGAATAAGCATCACAACTTGTTCAATCTCATTCGGTGGAAGACAGTTAGTACAGTAATGGAAAATTAATTTTATCCCCGCGGTATACTGGACGAAAACTACTTGTCGACTTGCTATAGTAGCTAATCTGCGCTATTCAATCGAGCACTCCGAGCACCCGGAGCCAAGCGTCTATTGTTTCGCTGTTCGCATACTCAATCCAACGGCATAACCGCCCTCCCCCATCTCCACTCTACACTCCACCCATTCCCATGTTTCGAAAGCATTGGGTTTTAAAACTTTTCGGACAAGAAAGCAAAAGCGTATAAGGGAAAGACAAGGACGGCCTAAATTATTCCCCTAAGACAAAGGATTAATTCAATGTGGTGAGAAACTGTCTGAGAAGTTTTAAGAAGTCTGCTGGATATTGAAGAGTAACAAAAAAAAAACTAAATCCCAGACGTGACTGTAGGGGAGTGCTCTCTGAAACGCACTTGTGAGAGCGTCTGGGAAATGAGTGCGGAAAATTCTCACGCTCAGCAAACAAATCGTTTGCGTTAAAGTAAAAATTAACATTTTCATTTTATTTCTTACGCTTTTGCACCCACGACCATTGCCTTTGTACGCTGTTCAGGGTCAGTAAGCAAGCGCGAGACTTTCTGACGGTTCAGAGCAGTGGGTTCTTGGCTGGGGTCTTCTTAGGCTGGAGAATAAAAAGCTGCACAGTTTTATACATGCATGTTTAAATGTGTATGTGAGTAGGCCCTCATACTTATCTTTCTCTTCTCTTACAATGATAATCTAAAGATTCAGATGTCAGTATACCCGGCGGGCGAAATCATACAGCAGAATAATGCCACTATTCTGCTATGACCTTGTATGAGTATTCCGCTACGATTTGTATGTAATTTTGCTGTAACGTCTGTAAAGTTGCGTCTAAACGAGAGCGAATGCATCGCGAATGCATCGCGAATGGTTCGCGACGAAGTTTATTTTTACGTCATCCCCATACAAGTGCGCGAAAACTTCATCGCGAACACATGAATGCTCGTGTAAGGAGCGAAAGCATCGCGAACGAACAAACACTGCTGTCAAAGCTGTCATTTCATATAAAAGTGTCACTGTTGTAGGCCTTTGAAGTGACTGTTGTAGAGCTCTGAAGAAGAACACAAGTCTTCGCGAAGACTTTTGCTCAGAGTGAAGTTGCTTCCACACGACAAACGAATGCATCGCGACGATTTTTGTTCACTCTGAACAAAAGTCTTCGCGAAGACTCGAGAGACCCGCTACACACGCAGCTTTCGGATGAAGACCAACTGAAACGAAGAATTGGAGAAGATTTAAATAAAGATTGTAAGATGTGGGAAACGAACCTGAGACATCTCGGCGGCGATATGGCAACGAGCAAACGGGACCATCAGACCTTGTTAATTAGAGCGTGTCTAAATGCTTGAAGAATTAGCTCAATTTTACCATGCCCGGCCTGAGTTAGAAACTCGGAAAAGCAACT
Organism: Anopheles aquasalis; assembly: GCF_943734665.1. Taxonomy (NCBI): domain Eukaryota; kingdom Metazoa; phylum Arthropoda; class Insecta; order Diptera; family Culicidae; genus Anopheles; species Anopheles aquasalis. Next base: position 51,268,572 of record NC_064877.1, read on the forward strand.
TTTTTTTTTAATAAGAATATTATTCTGATTTGATAATTTTAAATTACGATTGCATTTGCAGCATTAAATTGGAAAAACCGGCTTAAACCGGAGCGCCGCTTGCGAAGAAAAGGACGCCAAACTTTGGTGAAAATGTAGTGACCCCCGGCGTTCTATATTTAGACGTCACGTTCCCCTCGTTACTCCATTCCGCTCTCCGCGAGTCCATCAACCGGCGCAACTCGATTGCGACGGAATCGGACCTCTCATTCTGTATCATGCTCGCTCTCTTTCACGCGTACATGAAGGATTGGAGGATTGCGTCGTTTTTTCCCTTCTCCCAACTTTTCGCCCGAAAGTCATGAAACAATGCTAAACGAGTTGTCGTGTAGAAGCAACTTTACAGCGTTCGTCGTTCTAGACGGTGAAGCAATTCTCAGTTGCTTAGGTGCTTATTCTGTACCATGCGATTTCGATGGCCTCAGGCGTTCGATGATTCATGCGAATTTCGAAACTTCAACTCGTTGTTTCGAAACGTTTCGAAAACAATAAACAATTCAAAATGACAGTTTGAAGTAAAAAAACTGTGAATTAACTTGTTTTTTTTCGGTATAAAAACGACTTAACCTTTGTAATAATAGTATACGATTAGCAGGAAGAAATTATTAACGCATAATCAGGACGTTATAATCGATTTTCAGATGCTCGATGCTCGATGTAAACAAAACGCCAGCTGTCGATCACAAAAATGCACTCGACAGTAGGCGATCGTGAACACAAAAATGAACACAAAATGAACCAAATGAATCATCGCCTAGAGGCCATCGTAATCGTAAGTTACAGAATAAGCACCTTATTCTGTACCAGGCGATTTCGATGGCCTCTAGGCGATGATTCATTTGGTTCATTTTGTGTTCATTTTTGTGTTCGCGATCGCCTACTGTCGAGTGCATTTTTGTGATCGACAGCTGGCGTTTTGTTTACATCGAGCATCGATCTGAACGGTTGGATCTGAAAAACAGTTATAGCGTCCTGATTGTGCATCAATAATTTCTTTCTGCTAATCGTATACTGTTATTACAAAGGTTAAAGCGGCCCATAGACCGACAACTTTATTTGTCAATGTTTCGGATGCAAGAATTGCGTCGAACTGTCATTTTATTTTTATTGCTCATATGTGGGCATAAATTGGCCTAGTCCTTAATGTTTCATCAATCAGGGCCACAGACGCATCGTGTTCGTTAATGTGACCCACAGACGACGCCATTATTCAGCCTCATCAATATATTTTCAGCTGGCTGAAAATCTTCAACTTTTTTTGACACAAGCTTCAAATAGCCCACACACGATAAATATATTGATGTCAATCGACTTGCATGCAAGAGTTGACAAATAAAGTTGATCGTCTATGGGCCGCTTAAGTCGTTTTTATACCGAAAAAAACAAGTTAATTAACAGTTTTTTTACTTCAAACTGTCATTTTGAATTGTTTATTGTTTTCGAAACGTTTCGAAACAACGAGTTGAAGTTTCGAAATTCGCATGAATCATCGAACGCTTAGAGGCTATCGAAATCGCCTGGTACATAGTAAGCACCTCAGTCTCAAGAATTTGCTCAATTTAGCTGAGAATGGCCCGAGACTCGTTCGAGAATCGCTGTGCTGTCTAAACAACAGGCAATGATAGATACCCCGTTGACAAACCACATTTTCTCTCTCCTGTTAATGGCTTAACAGGAGCGCGCGCCATACAAAGGGGACTATTCCCAGCGTCAGTCTTTTTTCTGAGACAACCGTCAGTCTGGTGTTGGCATTCCTAGCGCTTCATGAGACACCAAATCCAGTCTTTGTTAACAGACTCGCTGTCTGTGACCAAAAGGTACCAGACAGCGAGTCTGTTCCACGAGACTGCTTTGTTTCAAATCCATCGCAGTTAACGTTGCTCATTTGTTGCAGTTCTTAATTAAAGTATTGTTTCTGCAAATATTTGTAATAATCGTAGAATTTAACAGTATTTCTGTTTTTTTGAACCCCCAAATATGTGTAAAATTTAGGTTTGCACTCCGATTGTTTACAAACAAACAAGAGTTTTGACAGCCAAATGAACGGTTGTTCGTGCGAGTGTTCATGAGACTCTGGGAATACGGATTTTAACCAACTGAGACTGGACGGCTTGAGACAGACAGACAGACTGAACCTCAGTCTGTCAAAAAAGACGAACGCTGGGAATACGCCCCAAATTCTCCTCTGTTAGACATTAACAGGAAGGAATTCGAGTCGAGTTCCAGAAGCTCGAATTCGCTTCTGTTAATGTCTAACAGAGGGGAATTTGTATGGCGCGCGCTCCTGTTAAGCCTTAACAGGAGCCTTAACAGGAGAAGATGTGGTTTGTCAACGGGGTAGTTTGATAGCTTGCTCAGCTGAATCTCAGTTTTCGCTTTATTCTCTGTTTCTACACGAGCGAAAGCATTCTCGATTCGGATTTGTATGGATTTGACATTCTCAATTCTCAATTTCTTCTCATTCTCGGCAATTCCCGCTCGTGTGGAGGCGCTGTGAGCAGAATAGTTATACAAAGTCATAGCAGAATAGTGACGCTATTCTGCTGTATGATTTCGCCCGCGGGGTATTTTCATCGCGGTTCGCAACAGTGACTTTGTGTATACGTCCCCAGGCGTATTCTAATTGATTTATGTAAAGAAACATGTGTAAATGGTTACACAAACCGTCAAATCTTTTGTACGCTTTCCTTTGGAAACTTAGCTGAAATCCACTAAGTGTTTCGGGAACTAATAAAAAATAAGTATGTGGATTGAGGGAGTGGTTACAGCTTTCTTGCAAGCGCATGCTTGTGCGATTTTCGCATTGCTCGCTACAGTCCCAGTACCCTGCATAGTAACTGTTTACTGTTTAAATGACCGTTTTACCGCCTGAATTTTCCCGATGATTTTTGGGGCCTCGAATTCCATACTTTGTGAAATGAATTTAGAATACTACAAAATGCCGAGATGAATTGAATGCAACCGAACTGAAACCAACCAACCGGAATCGAAAAACGATCTGTGTTGTTGTTTATTATTAGGTGACCAATTTTTGGTTGGTTTCATAAATCGACCAATTTTAATAGCGTGATATCTTCAAAAATGGAGAAATTAGTTCCAATCGATAGCCAGCTTTAAATAAAATGGCGATCACCATCCCGTAAAAGTAAAAGTATTACTTTCACAAAATTACTAATTTCATACCGTTACACTGGTAACATTTCGAACAATCGTAAAATGACTAATCTTGGGATTTCAAGAACGAAATCTGAAATGAGACAACATGGATAATGTTAGAGTAGCATGGACGAGCATGTTTGTATGTTAGTTGAAAAAGAGAAGAAAAAAAAATAGTAGTTGGCGAATGACTATTCTTGTGTTATGCACTTTATACCTTTCCTTGGAAATGTAAGCAACACAGTTTTTAATCTCCTCGTCGTGAGCTCCAAAGCAGCCTCCATTCCTCAGCATAAAATGGAGTATACAAGAAATGTATGAGCAATGCAACAAAATGTAATTAAACGTAGCATCTCTGTACATATTTTGTACATTATGAACAAATGAGTAGCGCAGAAACGAAAGAAGAGCAAGCCTTTAGTCTCCGGCATTTCATTAGAAAATGAGACGACAAAAAGGACTTTACGATGGTCGATTAACAACTCCATAGAATGGAACAATGAGATATGCAATAGCTAAATGCCCCGCGGGCAGACCATATATTGAATTTGCCCTTTCAGTGTGGTGTTTGCCGAGGTAGTGTTCTATCAAAGCGTTAAAGTATAGGTGTCTATTCCAGTATGGCGGTAACGATCGCCTTGAGACGATTACATACTTTTTGACGATTATTTAAGTCTTATTACATCGTCAATGTGAAGCGATAAGAGCGTCAAAATGAAGAAAAGGGCAGAAGGCATTAGCTATCGCCTCTCCGTAATAAGCGCCTAAATCTTGTTGATGGTAAATCTTGTCGAAATCTTGTACAATTACCTCATACAATCATTATCGTCGTCCAGAAAATTTACTCCTTAATAACAGTATGAAAATAGTTATGAAATCACTTCCAATCCAGCTACTTAACATGAATAACATTTCAATATTCGTCATTTTCTGGTTTTATTATCTCCTTAACAGCTACACTGGTGATCGGATTGGCGATGGCAAATAAAACAATGGACACGCGGGAAGGCGAAGATGTTACACTCAAGTGTCGCTTCAATGAACATTACTCGGACCGTGAATATTCGTATTACTGGGCCCAACAGTCTCCAAATAAGTACGATAATGTCGCAATAAAGGGTGATACTTTCAACCCAAACTACAAGTAAGTTTAATGCATGTGTTAGACTTGAAACTGTGAGTATCATTTTTTTCCGAGTTCATTTTTTTGGTATTATTAACTTTCCAGAATCGATTACCGTCCCAATCAGGGCGTCTACGATCTTCAAATATTTAATGTGTCCTATGTTCGCGATAACGGACGTTTCGAGTGTCGCATCAAACAAATCGGCAGTGATAATGCAATTTACGAAGATTATTATAACCTGACTGTTCTGACGCCTCCTCAGCCTCCCTTAATCTTTCCGGGCAGTGAAACTACTGCTACAGAAGACCAAAAGCTAGAGCTCACTTGCAGCAGTGTTGGTGGGTCACCAGATCCAACAATTTCGTAAGTAGAATTCACATTTCCATAATAATGGTTATTATTTCAAGTACATTCATCATTTCACATTACGTGCGCATAGATTGGATATAACATACACATTTGTCTTACCGTAGTTGGTATCGCGAAGGAAGCACAACACCTTTGGTGGCAAATCAGATCTATGGTGGATCACGAGACATGCAGACGACCAGCACACTGATGATTATTCCACGCCGAGAGGATGATGGGGCGAAATTTATCTGCGTTGTATGGAATCGTGCGCTGCCAGAAGGACAACGATTGGAGACGGTCACGACATTATCAGTAAATTGTGAGTAATGGAATTTTTTTATTGAACTTTTGAGGCGCTACAACCGATGAGAATTCTTGGCACGTGCAACCGTAAATTTGATCTTTGCACTGTTGTAGTTCCAGTTCCAGGCTGCCATACTATCTTCAGCATGGAGTGTAGGCTTGTCATACACCCGATTCAATTACGGTTGATTAGAAGAGGATAGTCATAGATGTCTCAGCTTCAGAGTCGCAAATGACATTCTCTAAATATGCGAATTGAAAAAAATGATCATTTTCATAAGCCAGGGACAGATGAAGCGTAAACTCAGAATTTAATGCCAAAAAGTTTGAGCTTCGTGTGGAAGGCATAAACGCGTAAAAGTTTATACCGAAACGCCAACTGCAATTACATTCGTGTTTTTGGTCGCAAGAAAACATAAATCGGCGAGATAAGCTGATTTCTGAATATCTTTTTTATATTTTACGATGTTGTTGCTGTATTAGCGATTGTAGAACTTCGCGCTGCTCGACTTCGGATGTGTAACACGACTTTTTATCGTATTGAAATAAATGCCATCTACTAAACTATGTTGAATTACTTTTTCGTCAGTCTTATACAAAAAAATTAAAATCGTCAAAAAGCTATTCATTTTTAAACCTTTCGAGATTCTCACTAAAAACTCAGATAAAAAGTATTCATATCTTGAAGCTATATTGATAAAATTGTGTCTGCAATTATGAGGTTATTTTATCGTTTTTCCTTATTTTAAAAAAATTATAGATTATCCACGAGTAGAAATAGGACCTGAAAATCCACTCAGTGTAGAACGAGATCAAACAGCAAAAGTTGAGTGCAATGTGGACGCCAAACCTAAACCCGAAACAATCAAGTGGACTCGGAATGGACGCTTTATTTCATCACATCCTACGCATACGATTCACCGGGTGTCACTGCAAGATGCTGGTCGCTACACTTGTACGGCCGACAATGGATTGGATAAAACAGGCGAGCAGGAGATCACACTGAATGTGTTGTATTCACCAATCGTACAAATCGAAACAAAAGCCAAAACTGCTGAAGAGAAGGAAACAGTGCATATTAAGTGTAACGTTACATCAAACCCACCCCCAGTGACGATCGAATGGCTAAAAGAAGGAGACATTGATTTCAGGCGCAGCGGTGATACCCTAGTATTGCGCGATGTACAAGCAGATAATGCCGGAACGTATGTTTGCCGGGGTATCAACATGATGAAACCGTATGGTGGCAAAACGCTCGAGCGTGAAGGTAATGCATCGGTGGCACTGCTGGTACGTCACCGTCCTGGTCGATCCATAATTACACCGGAAAACCCTGTTGTACACGTCGGCAATAGTGTCAGCTTGATGTGTAAAGCAGATCCGCCGGGCTATCCCGATCCTCAGTACCGTTGGTATCGCGATGAAGGTGGCGAGATCTCGACTACGGTTTTAGCGCAGGGTTCTCAGTACCTGATACCAAAGGCAGGGCTTTCGAGTGAGGGCAAGTATCATTGCCATGCTAGCAATGAACTCGGTAATGGCGGCATGGCAAGTGCGACACTTGAGATTCATCAACCGCCGCAGTTTCTAGCCAAACTTCAATCGAACATGATAAAACGCGCGGGGGAAACAGATTTTTTCGTAACGTGCAGTGCGAAGGGAAAGCCAGAACCTGCGATAATCTGGTTTAAGGACGATGTGGAACTCACTCCCGAGCTACTTCGTTACGAGGTCAAAACAAATGTCGACCGTGGACCTAATGGTATGGTGACAGTTCAGAGTATGCTTAAGTTTGCTGGAAACGCACGTCCTAATAAAAACGATCTGACATCTACTGATCGTGGACAATATACATGTCTGTACGAAAATGAGGTCAATAAGGCCAACTCCACAATGCATCTTAAGATTGAACACGAGCCGATAGTGTTACATCAGTACAACAAAGTAGCAAACGATATCAAAGAGACCGCGGAGGTGCTTTGTAAAGTGCAATCATATCCGAAGCCAGAATTCCTGTGGCAGTTTGGTACGAATTTACTCAGCGCTGGTGGAGCAGGCCATTATGAGATCATTACTACAGCGGACGGCAATGATGTATACACAAGTGTATTGAAAATTGGGAATTTGCGACATCAAGACTACGGCGAGTACCACTGCCGGGTGTCGAACCCGCTCAATAGCATCCAGGTGCCGATACGCTTGCAACCCAAGGGACCACCGGAGAAACCGACAACGTTGAAAGCAGTCGAGCTAGGATCAAACTTTGTTATCCTATCATGGAGTCCTGGATTTGATGGAGGATTATCCAATACAAAGTATTTTGTTTCATACCGTAAAATTGTCATTCCGAACGAAAACCCTATGACGGAAGAGTGCTCGGCTGTAGCGGCAAGTGGTGCCGAATGGATGGAATTTGATTGTCAAAGGGAGATTCCGTGCACTATCAGTCCACTGGATCGCCACCAAAGCTACGTTTTCAAGGTCAAGGCGCTCAACACGAAAGGAGTGTCTGAACACTCTAACGAGGTGACAGCAACGACTAAAGTGGAAAAGGTTCCGATTCCACTGAACGCTGCTTTTGATCCAGAAACTAAGGTCCTAGCATTGAATATCGCGGCCACATGCCTGTCAATGGTAGCTATAGTTGAATCAGTATTGTACGGAGACACACCGATGGCTGCCTGGCACATTATCGAAAAGATCGATCTGTTGGTGGACGGACATGAGCCAACGTATCGCGAAACCGAAATAAAACACTTTGTAGCCAATCGGCGTAGTAATGCACGCTCTCTTGGTATTAACTCCATTGAGGACATTCCGTTACCAATCGAGGATGAATTGAATCCGCGTGTACGCGTCAAATTGTGTCTAAGAATCAACCATGAATATTGCGGTGACTACCTTGAAGCACATAGTAAGTACACAGTCACCGTCAAGCGCAAACTAGTAAGATAATTCAACTTATGTTACTTACACTTTTTACAGTTGGACCATCACATGTTCAAGAAGCATCGTTTGTAGAGGTGCCAACCTTAATTGCTATAATTGTTACGTCTATTGTAGCTGCTTTGTGTGCGGTTTTGTTGGTAATGTTCTGCCGTTGTAAACGGCGCAACCAAATGAAAGAGTCGAGCGCAAAATCGAAGGAATACGACATAGATTCGATACATCCGTCGATTGTAGCCCAACAAAACCAAGCACCTCCTCCCTACTACTCTGCTAGTAGTTTAGAAAATAAGGCTTTGGAACACTCTATGGATCTAGCCATGGATTCTAACACGGCGCTGTACGCCAGTCAACAAACATACGGATATCATCAGCAAAATACAATAGTTCCTCAAATGCCGCAAAATGATTGTAAGTATTGCTATAATATGTTTTCCGAAACAGATTTTATTACAATACCATGTTTCTCGCACCGTAGGGTCTAACATGGGTTACGTTGAGAATTCTTATTCAAATTCAAACAATGGTGGTAGCGTCAACTCTCAGGACTCAATCTGGCAGCTAAAAATGTCAGCCGCTGCTTCCAATTCGGCCAACCTTATTCCTCAGCACAACTATTTGGAGCAGCAGATGCAACCAAATTATGGATACGATCCGATGACGCATGGTGGATATGGTGCTGTCGACGATTATGCCCCTTACCCGCACCTGATGACCACTGCAGGCAATAGCAGCCAACATGGTGGTGACGACTATCATCACAATCTTCGGAATAGCCAAAATCCGTCTCGTCAAGATTATTGCAGCGATCCGTACGCCTCTGTTCACAAACCGAAAAAACGCTTGGATCAACATATGGGTACGCATCGTTGCTAATGACACATGCTTTGTATTGTCCTTTATTGTAATACAATTTGAAATTTTCACTTTACTAGACTATGTTGCCGAATCTCCATATCATGATGTAAGTGGGCTGCCGGATCCGTATATGGAACAGGATGAAGCTAAGTCACCTGTTCAGAATCAGCATCTGTCTCTGAGCTATGATGATGCGCTTGCTATGGAAAGCGGTTACTCTACTCCTAATTCGCGCAACCGACGAGTTATACACGAGATTGTTGTGTAGAGTTGTTATAACTCACACAATACATCAGAGTGAAATATATGAATATGAGCCACGACCACGAATTTTTTATCGAAATGCGATGAAAATAACATACCGGCAACGGAACTGAAATCGTATATACTTATTGTATGACAAATACCGATCTAACACCACGAGGAAAGAGAGGAACCTGCAACAACACACAACCCATCGTACTTAGCGTTTTATATTAAATTGTTAATTTTCAAATTGTCAGACTATCTGGTACCTAGCCATATTTTACAAAGGGATGCACGGAGATGAAGGATGATCTCATAGCCCAAGTCCTTTCTACAAGTGGTAAGTATAATAGCTTTGAGATTCATTCTAATACAAATAAGGAAAACCGTTTTAACCACCCGTAATTGCTTTGCTTTTGGATTTCCAGGCAGACAGAATGTTAATCGATGAGTGAAACAACTGTAAACTGTGATTGTACATATAGTGTTCATACTAATGAAAACAGCAAGCAGAAAAAAAATATAGATTGTCCAAATTTTGCGAGGAACTGATGAATTAGCACAAGCCATCCTGCAAACTGATATCGTCCAATTTGAAGTAAGATATTTAACGCTAGGTTGGACTGGTGTAAAACGCAACGAAATGCACGTTAATGGTACGTTTTCAAAGGTACAACGAAATAACTGAGCAGAATCATAAATGTTGAAGCGAATGGAGAATTAAGTGTTAAATGTGCCATTAGCATGTAGTAGAGAGAGTGAAAGATCCAGAGCGAATGTAATTAAATCCTGCCAATAGTTTTTGATCAGCGTCGTTTCAGTGGGACATCACCCATTATTACATCCTGCAAACCACTGTAGATTGAAACGATTATTTAGCATTAAAAGGTACTATTTGCATCCATGACTTCTAATATATAGGAGGTTAAAGAATTGCGCTATGATTCTACACATTAATCCAGTATTGCAGATTCGAGCAGGTGTATTGAAAAGTTGATGTCTGGCAGTGCCATGTTTCGTTTCGTGCCAATTCTTCCATATTCACAGCAGCTGCCCAAGAAACATTCCCAATTTTTATGTTCTCTCACGGGAGAGTTAAAATTAATTAACATTATCTCTAACACGTTGTTCCTTTGCGAAACATAAAGTGTATGAGGCAATACAGCTACGTATGGTACCATTTTCACAATGTCGTAGAATGTTATTTTTTCGTCTATTTAATGCTATGCTTCAGTATATTGATGTATCCAGAGAAGATAAAATTCTATCATAACTGTATGTTTTTAAATGCAAAGTCTAGATGTACATAATGTTATTTGACCCCAATAATGATTGCCTTTGGTTTTGAAAAGAAAATACTAAGTACCCTTTTTAGACTGTATTGCTATGTGAGATTTTTTTAATATTAAGGGAAACGATCCACTAAACATAAAATCATATTTCATTTATGCGGCACTACTATTGGAGGAATTGTCCTTCATTGGCGTGGGTAAAACGCATGCTTTGCTAAAAATTAAAGTAAAATCAAGAATAATCGAATATAATAAGGTATCGTTATATAAACGTTGTTAATTTAAGTAAGTTTAATGCAAATTGATTGATTTTTTTATCCTAGGAATTATAAAACTATGAAACGCTCTTGTATTGCAATAGTGTAATTTAATGTAATAGTTCCCAACGAATCCTCTAACCTCTATAATTTATGAGGAGCTCGTGTTAGTGGCACAGTATGAGATTATCTGACCAAATGTATGGAGAGCATTCGTGTTTACTGGCGGTTATCTGGCCAATGGTGAAGTGTTGAAGAAGAAAATAATCTTTGCAAAACTTTTCAAAGATTTTTGAGCTCAGGGCAGTGAGACGGTATAGGCGGCATTTGATATGACATAATATAAATGCCATATAAGCAATAGCAAGGGAAAATCGAGCGAAATGCCAATTCTCTTTAGGCCTCCTATTCTGGAACTCCATAAATCGCATATTGTAGACGCTAAAATGATACAGAAACTGGTCCAGATAATCTCATAGTGTGGACAAGTTTTGAAATAGTTGAAAAGAGAGCGAACCAATAGTATACTTCAGGTATCAAAGAAATGCAATGAAGGAATAATGCCTATCTCACCGTTCATTGCCACGAAAAATCTTTGAAGTACTTTGCACACTTTTTCCGTCCACCGAAACAGGAAGATGTATATAACGACTGAGTAATAATTTTAGTGCCTGGACAAGAAAATCTTTTATATTTTTTCCTTATTATTTCTAGAGCCACATTCAAAATAGTTATGTTCATAGTTAATTATGATAAGGCTACTTTCTGGTGAAAAATAAATAAATGATTTTTTTTATTTAGAATCCTTGGTTTCGTGTTCCCTGTGTTCCATACAAATCAGCATGTGTGTTCCATACAAAAAAACGCGAGAGATTCTCTAACCGCTCCTCCAGACGACAGCGCAAGTCGCGAGAGCTGCGTTTTGATAGATTGAGATATGAGTGAATTGTTTGTCCCGTCGGCGCAGATCTCTCGCGTCTATCAAAACGCAGGTCCCTCACGACTTGTACTGTCGTGTGGAAGAGCGGTAAGATAGCTTAAATACTTATCACCTTAACCCTCGGTTGGGCCTTCCCGTCAATATTTTTTTACGAAACTCCGGATCCCCAAAGTACAACTCATTTCACACCGAATTCGCTTTTGAATTGTTTTGATATCTCATATTTAAAGGTAATTATGGGCAGATGAAATTAACACCCGCCCAGTGGCACCCGGGTACCCGGGTACCCCATACGTTGGCTATGCACATGGGCTATGTTTATAAACACAAAACAACACTTTTTTATCAACATTTATCCATGTTGATGTGTTTATTAATCGTTAATTAGGTAAACTACAATATTTTGATGAAAAATTAATAACTTTTGAGTTTTTCCCTGAGCAATAGTAGTAAAGTATCTTACTATCTAACCATTGATGTGTACTTTTAGTTATACTCAAAGTGATTAAAAATGGTTCGTACAATGTAATGTTCATAACGTATTAGAAAAAGATACAGTAATCTTCGCCAAAAAGGCTTAAGGAGATGTTTTTTCGTTGAGCACAGAGACAAATTTAGCAAATGATCTTATCTCCTAGCTCAATCGATCGCTGCTAGAAGTGGATAATAGCACCGTGCTATTTCAGATTAATACCTTCAAATAGTATTCGGGAATATTATTTTACCAAAAATGTTTTAATTGTTAAACTTTTTTAGAAGAGAGTTTCTCAATTTGTGCAATATCCATGCGAATTTCAACGAGACAACTACAAAGCGCTTTGACCCATTGCGGATAACGTTTTGGTCGAACGTGATACTTTTGCACAGCTCTCATGTTGTTTTCTAAAAATTATCAGAATGTGACGAAACAATTGCAGTGCAAGTAGGGAAACCATAACTGCTTAAAAACAATCTGTATCGTCATCCTTGCATTTTCACATCTACATCAATTCGTACGTATGAAATGGTATTATATTGCCAAAATGTTTGCTTTGCAGGTCCCTATGGTCACTATCACTAGTTAAAACTGCGTGGGTAGTGCAAGGGATAGCGTGGGTGGATTTTGTTGTGATTTTGAAACAAAAACACGTTATCAATACTTTTAAATTAGTTCTAGTACACTATTTTTGGTATAAAACTGATAAAAACAGCGGAACAATAACTGAACTATGCAATACACATAAGTGGGGTACCCGGGTACCCGAGTGCCCAACCGAGGGTTAAATTGGTTTTTTACTTAATTTACACTTCGTGCATGTTGCTGCATGTTCGTTTGTTTTAAATTCGAATGTTCAAAACCAATTCGCCCTTTTTAGCAGCGTTGCCAAAGCGGAGCGGAGCGTTGATTTTTTTTCGAGCAAATTTGGCGGCAAAGTTCGAGCCCAATTACCGTTTTAACCCTCAACCCACCGTTCAGGTCAATTTTCCAAATTTCCAATTCCAGTTTGTTTTAATTGTTCTACGTCGGCTTAACATCTGCTCGTCTGAACTGGGAAAATTTTCGTTAGTAATCTACGGAACGATTTATTCTGAACTTGAATAAAAATTGCCACGATTTTAATTTAAACAACGAAAGTTGAGTGAAACGGTGCTGTTGCGATATTCGGGTTTGAGTTTCCTTATATATATTATATAAGGTTATAAGATTAGTTTTGGCCAGGAGACAACTAAAAAATCACATACCAACAGCATACAATCGGTTTGCTGATGTAAGAATACATGGCTTTCGCGTGAAAAGTGATTTCCATTTGCTGAACCGTAATCAGCGCAGCGATTGAACGCGGATTCCGTGAATGCCACCAACGTCCCACAAGAAGGATTAAAATGTTTAAAGTGTAAAGGGAAACACCGAAAGAAAACTTCCAGCATGTAATGCGAAACCTGATAGCTTAGTGATGCTAAAGCGTTCATGAAATATGGGAGCCATACAACATAAAAGTCGGTCCCGTGCAATGAAATTGCTGTATCTGTGAAAGCGTTCGGTGTCGTTGGCGGTAAAATGTATTTAAGTAATATTGTGCCGGCTATACGATATTATTCGGTGCACAGTTGGAATGGATTGCATAAAATCTTTTTGATACGCAATGTGGCAAAGTGAAGCGATAATTATATTGATCGTATAAAAACAATGATTATCGCCGCTTGTCCAGGATCGGAAGTAGTATTTCTTTTATATGCACTAAATTGAGCGGCTTGCATTGTGCATCAATAGCTTATGCAATTTGATGTTCGACATAGCATTTCGGTTTATTGTTGATAAATACATACTTTCCGGTGTTCTGCTAAAGTGAAACGATAGTGAGCAGTGGTCTTTTTTAGTAAACAGTCCCGTTCTTTTTAGTGTATGTGGTTATTTGGCGGAACTGTTTAGGAATTCGATTGTTTATATTATGATAGAAATTCATATGCAAAAAAGTTAAGTTAGTTTATGAGTGGTCATGAATATAGTGTGGGAGAGTATTTCTGAGCTAATATGTATTTCTGGTTGATTGCCGCTTTTTGTGGAATATAATTCGCCATTTGTTGCGTAAATAGTTATAAAGGGGCAATGACAATTTTATACAACATTTATGATATCACTAGTTTTTATTCAAAAAAGGCAACAATACCGCGGAAGTATCTTGTCCAGTTTTGGAAGACGTGATTGGCAGTAGTGCAACAGTGAATAGCAATAGCGAAATTTTTTCGTTCATGATACTATTCCATCCCTTCAAATTTAACAATGAAAAGGCGTTTCTGGAATATTGCGATAGTAAAAGGTGAGTTTTTTTCTGTATAGCTAAATCTTCATTTTTAATTATTGTGTATTCTCATGGTGCATGCTGAAAATTCAATTGGATTCAATCATTCGATCATGTGTCGCGTCTTTTTAAGTGAAAATTGGCATGCAGAATGCTTGACTTGAACGCTTGGGAGTAATACGATGCATCGATTCGGTCTATTATTCTTGGAACTCTAACTTATTAATTACATAGAAGTATCGCGATTAACGCTGTTGAAATCATGCAGATCTGTCTATCGTTTTTTGTCCATGGAAACCTGAACTATCCGAAACAGAAAGTTTACCAAATATCATTTTCCTGGTATTAAGTTATAGTAGAGGTACCATAGATGATTAGATCGTATTGGTTTTCATTCAATTCTGCAGAATTATGTTGATTTACATTTTAAATCCTTAGTCAGTCGATCATTTTGAAACATATTCTAACTTTCTTATTTTTCGGTTTGACTCTCTACGGCAAAACAGTTTTCATTTAAGCGAATCTAATAGTTTTTCTCTTAATAGTTAATAGTTTTTCTCTTGCAAAATTGTTCTTGCTAAATGTATGGTGATTTATGTAAAGTTTATGGTATTTTCGGGCCAAAAAAAGGCCCGTTTTTAACGATTTTTTGTGACGTAACCATTAAACTGTATTTTTGCAAGTAAATGACATAACAGTCTACAACTTTTGAAGAATATTTGATATAGTTTATAGCAACATTCATGAACAAACTATTCCATGGCATCAAATTGTGGTAGGCGTGTCGACGAAAAGTTACTTTTTACGGTGTCCATCGTAGCGACATGACGGATCATCTGAAACATACAAATCGATATTCGTTAGAAAGGTTATAAGTTTATCTAGGTAACCTCGGAGAGTTTTTGGTGATATTTTAATTTTTCGATTTTTGGCAGATTTTTTAAGTTGAAAAAGTGATGCTTTTTGCGATTCTGCCATAAAAAAACGAACTTTACAGAATTGTTTAAAAAAAGGTATAAACAATTTTAACAATCTCTCGACGAGGCTACCTGGCAAAAAGTGTGCAAATTATGTGTTAAAAATTTCAAATCGATCGGCCTAGTAGTTTTTACGGTACGATGGACACCGATTTTGAAAACGTTGGTTTTGGGAAACGCTCTTCAAAGTAGCGTGCTGCATGGAGCCTTGTATGAAACGCGGATTGTCAAAAATCTGTATCTTTGTCAGTTTTTCCTCGATTGATCCAAAACTTTTACACAATACTCTTGAAAGGAGCAGCTTTCAGGGAAAAATGTTAAAAACATGTGTCATAAATAAAAATTAAATACCGAAGTCCCCGCTTGAACCTCATCCTGAAATAACGAGTAAAGTAAACGAAAGGAGTTAGAAATAAATGTAATAACCCCGTAATAACCGCTCGATCCACGTACGGCAAACATTTGTAGTTTTGCATTTCTGCTGTGAAATGTAAGGGAAAACTAGAGAAATGCAGTTTCTTTCTGGCGCTCACATTGTGGAACTCCAGATAACGCATAGTGTCGACTCTAGCTTCCAGATAGCGACATAAAACTTTCTTACCTCTTACACTCTTCCTTTATATGGTCATAGGTCATAGTCTTGAAATAGCAACCGTTTTATTCGCGCAGGCAGAATGGAAATAGCATATTATTCTGTATGAACTGTTTACTGAAAATTATAGTATGGTAATCAATATTCAAACATTGTATATCATGTCTTTGTGTACTCTCATAAAACTTAATTTGTTTCTTGTATTGTACTCCTCATGTAGTATGGTCTGATTTCTGAGTTCGTACCATTATACAGGGTGATTCAATTTGGGTGCACGATGTTAATTGCCAACCATTCGAAAACCGTGGGACTTAGAAACGATTTGTTTGTACATTTTACTAGTTGAATGTTTGACAAATCATAGAGCAACATTTGGCGGAACAGTAAGTTTAAGTGGTGGAAATCTTTTTTGAAAATGGACGTTCAAATGTTCCCTACTATGAGTGGTGTTCGCTATCGTGAGATGCTAAAACACTTCTTATGGCCTGAAATCGATGGTATGAACCTGTATGATATGTGGTTTCAACAAAATGGCGCCACTTTCCACACAAGCCATGAAACCATTGCCCTTTGACGCGAAAAATTTGAAGGCCGGGTAATCTCACGTTTTGGCGACGTGAACTGACCGCCTCGATCGTGCGATTAACGCCATTCGATTTTTTTCTTTGGGGTTACATTAAAGAGAGAGTTTATGCGAACAAACCGCGAATGATTAACGAACTGAAAAATGAAATTATTCGACAGATCCGGGACATGGACCCAATACTATGTCGTCGAGCTATTGAAAATATGGAGCAAAGAATTGCGATGTGCCACAAAAGTTGTGGAGAACATATGGGTGATATATTGTTCCATACATAATTGTAAGACGTGTACGTGTTTCTTCTAATAAAAAAAATCTACAACGGTATTGTCCAAAAACTTTGTTTTTTTATAAGCAATCATCATCGTGCACCCAAATTGAATCACCCTGTGGAAACCATTAGCGTGTTGATAACTAAGGGAAAAATAATATTATATCTCCTAGCTTATTCGACGTGAGTGTTAGGTTTACCGCTAGCGTTTCAAGGATGGACGAGGATGTCCAAACCAGACATCTCACTTGACAATCCTAACGCTTAAGGATCATATTGCTATGTCTTGTCTATAACTGCCACAATGTAGCATATTAAAGAACATGTGCGAACCATCTGGTTACAAACATGTGCGAACCAAACGTACACATATGTGTTACTTTTCAGGGACAGTTACGGAATCAGCCCATAGATTCTATAACTTGATATCCAACAGATTCTATAACTTGATTGGTCAACAAAATTGGAATCTTGTGTGATTTTCGCGTTCTGGATGTGTCTCTCAGTTTAGTAATATGTGTGTTTCACTTTTATATCAATATGTATCAGATTTGGTTAGGAAATAAGTTTCTTCCAGAAAGGCGCCTGCAAAGTACGCAAGGTCACCAACCATGGAATTGCTATTCTTTGTATCAGCAGTAAGATCTTTGGCTTCTTCGTTCTCTAGTAAAATGTTCTGTAGTTTCATTTTCTCGATCTTCCTCAGGCCGCTGGGGCTGATTAGATTCAGGCGTGTAATTCTCTTAATTCTCCGTTCAATCACAATCTCCACCGTTATCATTCACATTATGTCATATCATACCTCGTTGTTTTAAGGGACATTTGATCTATCATTTAATCGAAACAAAACAGAATTTGGAGAAGTAGACAAAAAAGTTATAACTGTTCAAAGATGTGTGAAAATAGTGAAGAAATTTGCTATATTTTGAAAATTTTCTAAAAAAAAGAGAAAAATGCCACACAAGCCACCAATGAAATTTGTGAAGTTTTCGGGGACGATGCTGTATCAGTTCGTGTGGCACAACGATGGTTCGCTCGCTTCCGTTCTGGAAATTTTGATGTGAAAGATGCACCTTGCTCTGGTCGACCTATCGTTGCTAAAGTCGATGAAATGATTGAAAGGATAGACCACATGGATCATCATATAAGCAGCCGTGACATCGCTAAGGAACTAAACCTTCACCATAAAACCGTTTTGAACCATTTAAAAAAGGGTGGCTACAAAAAAAGCTTGGATGCCGCATGTCTGTGAAAAATTCGTTGGACCGAATTAACATCTGCGATTCCTTGCTGAAACGAAATGAAATCGAACTGTTTCTGAACAACAGTCTCAAAGCCAGAATTGACGCTGCGGAAGGTTATGTTGTGCGTTTGGTGGGATTGGAGAGGAATCATTCATTATGAACTAATCCAACCTGGTCAAACTATTGATTCTACAATTGACTGTGACCAATTGATGAGATTGAAGCAAGCAATCGAGGAAAAACGGCCAGAATTGGTCAACAGAAAGGGCATCGGCTTCCACCATGACAACGCTAGACCACACACATCTTTGATGGCTCGGCAAAAACTGGGAGAGCTTGGCTGGGAAGTTTTGATGTATCCTCCATATAGCCCAGACCTTGCATCATCGGATTACCACTTGTTTGGTTCTATGCAAAACTTCCTTAGTGGAGTACCGCTGGCTTCAAGAGAAGCATGTGAAAACATCGTGTCACAGTTTTTTAACGATAAACCACGGAGTTTTTACACTAAAGGAATTATGTCTTCAGCTGAAAAATGGCAAAAGGTGGTTAACCAAAATGAACCATATTTGGTTGAATAAAATTGCTCGAAACAAAAAATATATCCCTTTGAAGTTTAAATAAAAATACGAAAAGACTTATTTGATTACCTAATATGATTCCATTTTTTCAGTGACTATGATAGCTATTCTATGCTCTGTATAACCTTTTTAAAACTAACCGTGCGGGGTGCACGTGAAGATTGCAAACACGAAAAGATATTTTTACACACCTTTTAAAATTCAGGAAAAAGTCACTTTTCCGGCACATATACTCGCAAACAATGACTTTAATCAACAATCAACCATTTTTACAATTAATAACACAAGAAAATTCAACAGCATAATAAGCGAGAAGTAGATCAATTGATAAATAACAATTTAAGAACTGATTTTGGTCTGGTGGTGGCTAAACTGGTCATTCAAACTTAAAATTCAATTAACTGATTTATGCTGCATGCAAATTAAAAAAAAACATATGACGAAATAAGCTACAGGTTTTATTCTACAAGATAAAAATATACACATAATTTTTACATGCGGAAACATAACCGTTTCGGAGCAATGTAGATGATCGTCGTGAGTGGATTTTTATTTGTGGCGGGCACTGTAACACTTTTGAGTAAACTATCACCAAGAGGGCTGATAAATTACGTAAACTAATGTATGTAAGTACAGTTTAAGGATGGTGAACATTGCGGGTGCAGTTTTTAGAGTAGCTCAAATTATACCAGGTTCACACAATTGCCTATTTTATTGACCACCAGTGTATATGGGGCTGCAAACTTTAAAAAAATATCACAATCGTTTATCAGAATTTGATAAATAAACTTATAATCTCAAATGTTAAAAGGCCTAGCTAAAACATTTATTTTTACGATTTTTTGTCTACTAAATGTACTAAATCATCCAGTTTTGCAGTCGGAATTAGTTGCGGAAATGACCAGAGCGAAAATTAACTTAATTGATGAAAATTTTATTGAAGAACTTATCAGGTGTACCAATATGAAATGAGCCGTTTTGGGTGAACATGAAAACAATTTTTTTTAATGGAACGGTAAATCATATTTGATTCAAAGTACTGTCCATTGTTGGAGACACATTTCATCTATTTTTCATGTAGTTTGTGGCGAGGTAGTCAAAAAAATGTTGATCTGGTGGCCAAAACCAGTGAGAGACCCAAACTTTTAGCTTCTCGTAGGACTTGAGGTGCTGCTCAGCCATCGCGTGTGCAATGGATGAAAATAAATGATAATCGAAAAGTTCCAAATCTAGTGAATGCTGCGAGGGGGATAGCAGCTCCCAACCAAGTTCCTTTGCGAATCATGGCTTTGGGACTATTTGTGTAGCTTCTCTATTCTTGCACCATGATATTTTTCGCACGTTATTGTCGTATTTGATCCACTTTTCATCTCCTGCTACCATTAGCTTCAGAAACGGTTCGATTTCATTTTGTTTCAGCAAAAAATCGCAGATGTTAATTCGGTCCAATAATTTTTTCGCAGACAATTCATGCGGTATCCAAAAATCAAGCTTTTTTTTGTAGTCACACTTTTTTAAATGGTTCAAACCCGTTTTATGGTGAAGGTTTAGTTCCTTAGCGATGTCACGGCTGCTTATGTGACGATCCTGGTGTATCCTTTCAATAATTTAATCGACTTTCGAACAGAGCGAGGTGCATCTTTAACATCAAAATTTCCAGAACGGAAGCGAGCGAACCATTGTTGTGCCACACGAACTGATACAGCATCGTCCCCGTAAACATCAAAAATTTCATTGGCATTGGCAAAAAATTCTTGCGTGGCATTCTTCCCTTTCTAATAGAAACATTTCAAAATATAGCGAATTTCTTCATTATTTTCACACATCTTTGAACAGCTATAACCTTTTGTCCACTTCTCCAAATTCTGTTTGGTTTTGATTAAATGATACATCAAATGTCACTTCAAACAACGTGGTATGACAATACTTATTGGTCAACCTAATATTTCTGACTGCCTGTTTCTTTGTACTGAATGTTCTGCAATTCCGAATCAGCTGCACGTGCACGTGCATGTGATAATTGCTGTACATTTTATTCCATCAAATTTATTTTATTCCATTTTTTCATGAATGCCGAGACTTTCAAGAGTATTTTGTATTTTTTTGGATAGCAATAAGTTGAACGGTTTATTGAAAAAGAAAATCGGTAAAAACCTAGTGTTAATTCGAGTAAAAAAATTGGCTAATATTTGATTTTTTGGTGAAAACACAATACATACACCTCTATCGAATTGCATACATTCCAGCGGTTAAATATTTTTATTGTCTGGGAGGGGGAGGGGGTAGAAGGGATGTATTTGGTTATTTGGGCTTTGGGATTTGGTTTGGGCTTCTTTTCCTTCCCCCTTCCCCTCCTCGAGATATTTATAAGTTTCTGGCACGTCTCATTGGTTATTTAGCCATTTAAATTTCTGCTACAAAACGCCGAAAATATGCAATTCGATAGAGGTGTATGTATTGTGTTTTCACCAAAAAATCAAATATTAGCCAATTTTTTTACTCGAATTAACGCTAGGTCCCTCAAGGGACGGGCATTTCTGCTGACACTTCCATTTTGGGTCAACCTGTTCAAGTATTAACATCTTCTTAAGTGCTGATGATAATTTAGTTATTCACCACGTTATTAAAAAAATAAGGATAAAAAGCATGGTTTGAGCAAATAGCAACCAGAAGTATTTACATTAAAATATGTATTGTTATATAACCGTTTTATATGTTATTTTTGACTCTTTGAAGTGCTACCATGGCCTCTGACGTTTATTACGCTCTTCGTTTTATCTGCTGGGGACGAGATTCGTGATACTCGGGAAGGTGAAACAGTGACGCTCAAGTGCCGATTCGGCGCGCAATCTGCATCGGGTGATTTTTCCTACTACTGGGCGCAATCTACTGGTAACAAATTTGACAATGTTGCCATCAAAGGTGTACAGCTTAACATGAACTACAGGTATGTACAGCGGTCCATATAAATTAATTAATATATTAAATTATGAATAAACATTTCAATATACTAAACGGCCCGATTACAGAGCCATGCACTAAAGTACTACTGTGTCACGAAAGTAAGATGAATGAGTTCCCTATGTAGCGAGTGAGCGAATATTTAATTCTCTTATTTTTTGTAGGTTGTTTTTTGTGGTTTAAATGACACATTTCCTAATTTTAGATCAAACGAGCAGCCACTTGAACTTTCTTTACGGATTTCTTACTTCTCAAAGCGAATACAGCGTCTCCAGTAAACCAAAATATTCGACACAGCTGTCAGTTTCTTTCATTCATTTTTCTAATCGTCGCGGGCGATTTTGTTCGGGATGATATCACCTGTTTCCTTAATACACTTTGGTCAGTACTTTGATCGACATTCATGCCAAGTTTCATGTCAAAATAATGGGACCTATTCCCAGCGTCTGTCTTTTTTCTGAGACAATCGTCACAGCGCATGTAGACGACAGCGAGAATTGCCCGAGAATGAGCCAAGAATTGAGAATTATGTCAAATTAAGGTGCTTATTCTGTAACTTGCGTTTACGATGGCCTATAGGCGATGATTCATTTGGGTCATTTTGTGTTCATTTGGCGTTCACGATCGCCTGCATGTCGAGTGCATTTTTGTGGTCGACAGCATGCGTTCTTTTTACATCGAGCATCGAGCATCTGAAAAACAGTTATAGCGTCCTGATTGTGCATCAATAATTTCTTTCTGCTAATCGTATACTATTATTACAAAGGTTAAGTCGTTTTTATACCGAAAAAAACAAGTTAATTAACAGTTTTTTTACTTCAAACTGTCATTTTGAATTGTTTATTGTTTTCGAAACGTTTCGAAATTCGCATGAATCATTGAACGCCTGAGGCCATCGTAATCGCAAGTTACAGAATAAGCACCTAAATGTCAAATCCATACAAATTTTGACATTTGTCATTCTCATTCTCTATTCTCGGGAAATTTTCGCTGTCGTCCAGATGCGCTATAACTCTGCGTACACAAAGTCCAGAATCTGGAGATAATGTATGTACTTACTTTACTTACTTATCCGGCGCTATAACCGACGAGCGGTCTCGGCCTGCCACAGAAGATTCCTCCACCGCTCGCGATCGAGTGCCGTCGTCCTCCATGCCGGTAGTCCAGCTATTCTGGCGTCAATGTCGATACCGTCGCTCCACCTCGATTTGGGTCTACCACGCTTTCTCTGTCCATCCGGAAGGCCTAAGAAGACTTTACGGGCTGGGTCGTCGTCTGCCATTCTCATGGCATGCCCAGTCCACCGAAGTCTCACGCGCTGCGAGTTTCATGCGCTGCGCGACATTGA
The DNA here is from genome assembly GCF_943734665.1 of Anopheles aquasalis. NCBI lineage: Eukaryota > Metazoa > Arthropoda > Insecta > Diptera > Culicidae > Anopheles > Anopheles aquasalis. Next base: position 51,291,423 of record NC_064877.1, read on the forward strand.
GATCGCCATACAACGCATACAACTGTTTTCTCAGGCTGAAGTATGACCGGTTGGCTGCTAACACCCTAGCGCGAATCTCTTGGTTTATGTCATTGTCGGTGCTAACTCTTGACCCTAAGTAGGTGAAGTTCTCGACGACTTCGAACTTTTTGTCACCTATTAGTACATTACCCCCAAGCATATTGAACTCAATAGCTTGTCGGGCCGCTGATGGTGCCACCATAAACTTGGTCTTGGCTTTGTTGACCTGCAATCCGAGGTCTTTTGCCGCCTGCTCTAATTTGATCATCGTCGTCTACTGTGAGACTTTCTACAGTGATCACAAAATCAGTTTTTAAATTTTTACTTCCATCAGACCAAAGAGCGAGGGTTTTGAGCAAACCAACGATGATTCGTCAAGTGATTTAAGTTTGGTGATTATTGTGGTTTGAATAAAAACTACGGCGAGTACATCCAGAACAATTTATGGTAAAAACAAAATTATCTGATTGTAGTTGAGTCATTTCAAGACAGATAAAAATGCCTTCAGTCAAAAGATCAAGTAAGAGGTGCTCAGTCGAAATTCAAAAGGACTTGCACTAATCCGTAGAAACCAGACCTCTGAGCATCGGGAGCATGTTTTCAGCTCAATTGCGTATGTCTGAAAGTCGAAATCAAGATCTCAAGAACAACGAGAAAGGATTAATGATAGCGAAAGACGAAGGCAACAATAAAATCAGGATCAGGGTCGTATATGTGGAACAAATGCGAATCCTCCCGTGGTTCATTTACATCGTGCCGCATTGGTATATGGTTCTACGATCCCCTAAAAATGGTTGTTCGATTATTTTGGAGTAAAAACTGTATAACACCATACAATAAAATACATGAGGGTGGATAAACTTTTTTTGCGTGCTTTTCGTACCTTGCTCCACTGTTTCTGTAATATCTTTGTTTCTCGGAGGTATTTTTCAGATCTGTAAAAAGCAAAGTAAAGAAGAATAGAAAACAAAACTATTGATATGTGATACGCATTTTTAGGCTGAGGGTTTTCATGAAAAATCAGTCAAAATGTAAATTGTTTGCAAGGGGTGGATAAACTTTTTTTGCATACTGTATCTACAGGGTAACTGACATGAAGTGTTACCGATTCAAAACACTACAACTTTTTTGTTTGAAATGATTTTGTATTGATTTCAAGGACAAAATTGTTTTAAAATAATCAAATTTTCAGAAACTATTCGCTTTAGCTCAATGTGACCACATTTGACTCGACTATAGCCTTCTAACGGCCCGAAAAAAATTGATGCTGCACGAATGTGATCTTGCGGTATTTTGGCTCGTACAATTATCGTACAATCGATTTCATTGTCGCATCCATACTGGCTTATTTTTTAGTCCTTACCTTGCTCCCTAACTTGGACCAGATGGAATGGTCCATCGGATTTGCATCTGGCGAAATCGAAATCCAATGTGTGGACGAAATGAAGTGTGGAACATGATTTTTTAACCATTCTTGGTTCGCACGAGCTTTATGAGACGATTCCGAGTCTTGTAGGAACGTCCATGGTCTGCGACTGAAATGATTACGTGTCCACGGCTCTAAAGCACCTTCTGAAACATATTATCAATAACGTGTTGCTTTTTTTTTGACTCCAGGATCGATAAAAACAGTTGAAGAGCGCCCATCAGCGGTCACAACGGTCCAAAACATTTATTGCGATGGGAAATTGCTACGAGTGGCCGTACTTAGGCTCAAATTCAAGTGTGAACCATCGATCAAGTAATCACGATCCTTTTTAAAGGTTATGGATAGATTAATTTGATTTTTTTTTCATCGGAGAACACAATGTTTGAAAATTCGCCACGTTCGTGCAAGCGCAAAAACTCCTTTGCTCGTTCGCACCGAATTGATGTTTGCTGCGGTGTAAGATTGTGTCCTTTTTTGAAGTTGTAAGGCTTATCCTTGAGATCATTTTTCATTATGTGTTGCATAGGATCGAGCGAAATTTTAATATCTTTTGCGAGGTTTTTATGGACTGCGACGCGGATTTCGTGGAATTCTGGCCTTCACTTTCCGAATCATTTCTGGCGATGTTGCGGTTTGTTTTGGTCCACTTCCATAGCGTTTGGTAATTCTATAAGTACCATTGTATCGATTTATGGAGCGATACACAAACATTTTGATCATTTTAAGGTGACTGAGCTCACGAATTATAGCTTTTTTTTAACATATATGAGGACGGACGAGCCGTATGTTTAAATGCCAGGATCTGGGTTGACTTGAAGAAGATAGTCCCGGAGGTCTCCACTTCAGAGTCGCGAATGACCCTCTCTAGCGTCAAGACGAAGAGCAGGCAAGCCACCCCATCCCCCGACGCAGTCCCTTGTTGGTAGCGAAGGGGCTTGAGAGTTTTCCATTCACCTTCACTTGGCATGTAACGTTGGTCATGGTCATTCTTACTAGCCTGATTAGTTTCGACGGTATCTCAATGGCTCTCATGGCATCGTACAATTTTACCTTGGCTATGCTATCATAGGCAGCCTAGAAATCGATGAAGAGATGCTGTGTACTTCTCTTAAACTCAATCAACTTTTCTAGGACTTGCCTGATGATGAATATCTGATCAGCGGTGGAACTCCCTCGGCGGAATCCTCTCATACCAACTATCTCGGCGTATGGGTCAAGTCGGTCCTGAAGGACAAGGGAGAATATCTTGTAGGCAGTATTCAACACCGTAATACCCCTGTAGTAATTGCGTTCTAACTCATCTCCCTTCTTGAATATGGGATAGATTACGCATGTACACCACTCCTCCGGCATAACCTCGCTATCCCAAACCCCAGCGATCACTTGATGAATCTCCTTTTCTAGGGCTGCACCTCTATATTTGACCAGCCCGGCCTCTATTCCGTCCGTTCCGGGTGCCTTATTATTTTTCAGAACAGAATCTGGAGAACATGTATTAGGTCTATGCGTTGAAATCCGCGGTGTTTGTACCAAATTTAATCGGTCATTTCTCAATAAATCTTAACAATCTGCTTATTAAACATATTGACTTTCGCTAGCCACTACTTTTTACTATATTTTAGGCAAATTTCGAATTTCATGTCGAAAGAACTGCTCATCTTTTGAAGCAGTTTAGGCAACTGCCCTCTTTTCAATACTTTCATAAAGTATGAGGTGCTGTGCTTCAAACAATTTTTTAATCAACCAAACAAGAAGTATTTAGAAAGAACAATGTCTGGGGAATACTGCGGGGAGGGTAACATTTGGTCTTCGAAATTTTCAAAAAAGTTTTCATCGGTTTTGCAGCATGCGGCCTAGCGCTAGCATGTTTAAAAAAAAGTTTATTACGTCATTTTTCCCATTTTTACCGTTTTTTAAGTCAGAGCTTGCTTCAAATGGATCAATTATTGTTGATAACGTTCTCTATCAATAATTTCATGAGTTTCCGATAGTTCTTAGTGCAAGACACATGTGAAAACTGGATTTTCTCATTATTTTGGTGTACCCGAACCTTCTGTGTCTTTAAAGACAAAATATCCGCTTCTAAACCTTTGAAGCTAGCTTTCACTTTTTTTTTGTATCGTAACATGTTCAACATAAGCTTAAACCAACACATGATAATTTTCAGCAGCTGTTTTCTTGAAGTGAAAAAAGGTTTTTAAATCTCCCCGCAAAATGGACTTTTCAGGCACCAAACTTGACATTTTCAACTGGAGAAAAAACTATGTTGTAGTCAATATTATGAACGGTGCCTTATAGCGTTTTAAAGGTATTTAGTTATACTTTAAAACGACATAACAAATGAGGATGTAAACCATCCCCAAACAAAATGGCGCCATGTATTAGCAAAACCACGGATTTCAATACATACACCTAATATGTAGCCCCAGAAAATTTCTGGGCGGAAATATTTGTCATATTCGACTTGAGGTTCTAATCGGGTTCAGACCGGTTCTGTCAAACTGTCTGTTGATGTATGCGAATTGACAGATGAATCTTTCTTCGCGTAGATTTTATACAGTGCACGCTAGGCAAATAAAAGAACCGGTAGATTCTACGCGTAGATTCTACGCTATTTTGAATTAATTTATTTAATTAATTTATTTGAATTTTTTTAAATTAATTTATTTGGAGGAATTTGACTGAATAATTTGAATTCTATTAAGTAATAGTTGTTTTGCTTTCCACATGCATTTCTAGAATCGACTTTCGGCCTGAACAAGGCATATACGATCTTAGGATATTGAATACCACCTATAGCCAAGATAATGGTCGCTTTGAGTGTCGCGTGAAGGCTAGTGGAACAGGTGCTGACGTACACCAGGAATACTACAATCTAACCGTACTGACTCCACCTCAGCCTCCAATTGTTGAACCACTCGATCTTAATACCACCGAGGATGAAAAGTTTGATCTAACATGTAGCAGTGTTGGAGGATCGCCAGATCCAAGCATAATGTAAGTTTTTGTGCACTAAAATATTTTCCAAGACTTTGGAATCGAAAAATTTAGATGTGAAATAAAACGATCCTCTATAATCTGTGCTTTTTGTTTTAATCGTGTTTGTGTCACGCAAAGGTGGTATCGGATGGGTTCTGAAGAGCCTCTTGAAGCGACTATTACAAAGACAGGGTCAAAGGAATTTCGTACTTCCATCACACTGGAAATAGTGCCGCGACGCGAGGACGATGGAGCAAAGTACCGTTGCGTCGTTTGGAATCGTGCCATGTCGGAGATAGATGTCTTGGAAACGACAGTCACTCTTTCCGTAAACTGTAAGTACTTCATTGGCAAATATCAATATTATTAACTTCACCAATAAGTGGTTTAATCCTCCGAAAGATCGGCTCATGTAACGATCTGTCATTAGCCCTCGTGTTGATTGGATTCCAATGTAGAGGTCGAGGGGCGCACTCGACACTCTAATTTAAAGCCAGTCAGGAATGGCGTCCTTAAACGATTATTTTTAAACTGTGCGCAGGAATTATATTCATTAAAAGTTTTTGAGCTAAGACTATAACCACCTCTTAGCTTAACGTGATCTAACACAGTGGTCTGAAACTCGCGGCCCGCCAAACTATTTTATGCGGCCCGCGGCCTCATCCTCGGAACATATGTATTTTAAGTTGGATCATTAATTGTATGTTCTTTGTAATTTTATTCTATGCATATGTTAGAATTGAAGATTGTTGATATATTTGCAATGACAATAGCGTTAAAAAATTGAAGGAAGAAACATTTTTTCAACATTTCAACATTCAACACATAGAGTAAAGTGGGGCAAGAGTGCGCACCAGCCATTTCTAGAAAACGGTAGCTCTGAAACTAACAACAATATACTTGTTTGAAAGGTCATGTAGTGGCTTGTTCATACGTGTTTTTTTCTTTTTGATTGGATAAATAACAACAAAGAAATGTAGCAAGTTGTAGTTTTCGCCATTTGCATATTATTTAATGTTTTTTTGAAAACACTCTCATTTCGTTTACATTTTCTCATGCTAGGCTACATAAGTCACAAAGACTCCTTAATTAATGTAGAGTCAAATGGTGAAAACTTCATTCCGGAATACGGACTGATATTTTGGTATTTTACCATTTTTCTTAAAACGGCACTATGGGGCAAGAGTGCGCAGTGCGCAAGAGTGTTGTGGTTGTTCTTTTGCCTAAAAAATGCCGAGAATGCTTTCAAAGTGTGCTGAATTTGCCCCACCATTGGGGCAAGAGTGCGCATTTTTTATGTTTGCTTAATATGCATTTATAACAAGATGTATGAGTACGATCAAAAAATTTTGTTCCTCAATTTTAAGCTATAGACCCATACTTTGTGTGTAGCTAACAGGACGAACACTTCATTCCTTAGAGAAATACAGCGAGTTAAAAGTTAAGTGCGCACTCTTACCCTACTTTACTCTACTATATACGCTGCAAAACAATCCCAGCTTCATCCTTCTCGACACGTTTTCGAGTGGGTTAGTTTCCTCAGGCTAATATGGCTGGTTGATAACTGTTCTGTGTGAACCGTGAAGATAGCGATGACTTTAAACTTATCCTGCAATTACTAAATCGGTTATACATATGGTCTTGGTCTCCTTGTCCTTAAAATTATAGATTATTGGCATACTTTTATGGTTACGTTTATGAAAATGAAAGCTGTTTTTAAAGGTTTAGAAGCGGAGCGTTTAAAGCGAAGCAGACATACAGTTTTGCATTTTAAGTGTGCTTTGGCTAGAAAACGACAAAAAACGGGATAACCGATTTGATAAAGTGATTTTTCAACATGATAACATTCGACCACGTGTTGCAAAATTGATCAGAAACAATTTTCAAAATTTGGTATGGGAAGTGACACGATTGCCGTTGTATACACCAGGCATTGTTCTTTCTGAATCCTACTTGTTTGGTTGCAAAAAAATTTTTTGGCAGGACAGCACCTCACTCTTTATGACCGTAGCGTAAAATGGACCGTTGCCTGAATTGCCTCAAAAGATACGTTCTTTCGACACGGAATTTGAAAATGGCCTAAAAGATGGTAAAAAATAATAACTAGCAATGGGTAATATTTTGATTGATGTAATTGTTCTTTTAGTGTTGAAAATAAATGGTTTTTGCCATGCCAAAAAATCGAAATAACTAAGCTATAGACAATGTGAGGAGTCGTTACTTATCTGCCGTGCATCCGTTTATCATCACGGTTTATCCAACTTACAACAGCACCGTGCCATACTCTAAAAAAGAGCCGTGTTCTTATAAGCACAAACTGGTTCTACATCATGTGATCAGTTTTGAAGAAATTGCCCAACACGCATCGTCATGTTCCTAACGAACAATTGAGAACGACAAAAATAAATCGAACCCTTTCTAAAAATGGAAAAAAATCCTTTGCGCAGAAGCGAGTTATTTAAACGGTATTTCCGTCGATGGCATTTAAATTGATCGCAAAGGCCGAGGAATGCTACCTACTATGTATCTTAGTTTCTAGATCTCATACTCATATACACGGTTCCATTCCGTAAACAAAACCGAAGAGCTGTAACCGAAAAGATTTAATATGGTGGGGTTAGTACGTGCGGTGACCCGGATAAACTCACTAGCAACCCGATGTAAGTCTAATTTGTTCTTGCATTCCCGTAAGGTGTTGAAGTAAAGGCACGAAACCTGGATGATTATTTACGCTACAATTCGTGTTTGAAAAGCTGTTTACGTTCACTCGCTGCAGTCGCAAACAGCTTCTCGTGCGTTGTCTATGATTATTTTTCATTCTCATTCATTCTCAACTCGTGACCCAACCGGATATTAAATCTAGTTCACTGTTGGCCTACGGTAGTCCGAGTTTCTTGGACGTGCATGTGTCATGTGAAAATAGCCTTTGAGAGACTCGAAAGATGCTAACGAAAAAACCTATAAATTACAATCTCAAGTAAACCATCACACAATCTGATGCAGGAACAACGGTAGAAGAAGCAACCGTGCCGCTTCTCGAACAATACACGCCACATTGACAAGATCCGTGGAAACAGTGATGTAGAGTAGATTCAAGGGATCAATACAGAATGGATTGATTTTTTCACCGCCCCATTCCTTTCATATGCCGATTAAAGTAATATATCACAATCATATCGTTCTGGTACGTATCTATTCACATTTTTAATCTTCCTTCAACCATTTAACTTTTAGGAATCTTCCGCATCCCAGTTAGATTCATCCCACAGTAATAGATGGTGGGATTTTCTGTGTGGTACTTCTGGGTTTTTCGATAAGTGAACGACATTTGTTGTATCATTATGAAAAGCTACCGACTTACAGTGCCCGGCACTAATAAAAATCCACTATCGACTATGACTTATATTCGAAACGGTTATGTTTCCGCATATAACAATTATGTGTATATTTTTATCTTGTAGAAGAAAGCCTGTAGTTTATTTTGGCATATGATTTTATGAATTTGCATTCAGCATAAATCAGTAAATTGAATTTCAAGTTAGAATCTCCAGTTTAGGGTATGACACAAAAAAAAACCACATCATGGTTTTAATGCATAGCTTAAAGAAAAGTTATTGTAATAAGACATTTGTTAGTTATATGCCCTCCTCTCTCCTTGAATAGTGATTGGAGACATTTTAGGATGCTTACTATCGTTTTTCTTGGGTAATGTGAACCCAAACTGTACCATACATCATTAACCGCATCATATGAAATTATTGCTTGTAGGTTACACTCAATATTTACAGCTGAACGTCTAACATAGTTCAGATGCATTGTAGAGTATGAAATGAGGCTCTGGTCAGGCCATTTCATTAGTCTAAATTGGTTCTCTGTGTGGTGTTCTAATGTGGCTCAATTTCAACACTTATTCTTCCAAAAGCGATCCAAAAACATCAAAATACTCATCTGTGATCGTAGTTCTTTTAATTTTAGTATACTACCATGATCAAAAATAAACCGGAATTTTGAATTTATTCCGCGCGGGCTTATCAATTTTGAATTCTGTTTTTTTTATTACGTTGACGGCTCTATTAGTGATGTACATGCCAAGTTTCAGCTTGCCAGCTCTTCATTTACGTTTACAGCAGAGAATTGTTTGCATTAAGTTTTTACGTCATGGCGATTTTTAAAATTGATTCAAAACATGAACAAACTTTAAAAATTAAATTAAGTGTTCCGACACATTAAAAATGATACAAAAGTGTTATGGTGACAATACTCTATCAAAAACACAGGTGTACCAGTGGTATGAACGCTTTAAAAGTGGTCGTGAGGCTGTTGAGGACGATTGTCGTCCTGGAAGGCCATTGACATCCAAAACTGACGAAAATGTCGATGAAATCCGAAAATTGTTGATCGAAAAGCGCAAATTGACGATAAGGGAGATAGCTGAGACCACCAACATATCATTTGAATCAATCCGCAAAAACAAATCTGCCTTGGTGGGGTTACAACTCGTGGATTCTCCATGAAGATAATGCGCCATCTCATAATGCGTTGATTTTTCGAGAGTTTCTCGTCAAAAACAATACCAATACCATTCAACAACCGGTCAATTCAACTGATTTCGTATTATGTGACATTTTCCTATTAAATTTATTCAAAAAACCACTACGAGGAACTCGTTTTGAGAGTGTGGAGGCAATAAAGCTAAAATCGCCGGTGGCACTAATGATTATACTAAAAATCGACTCCAGAAAAGTTTTGAGGAGTGGATCTAACGCTGGCACAAGTGCATTGCATCCGACGGGGACTACTTTGAAGGGGACAATTTGAATTTTGAAGAAAAAACAAGTACTTTTCTTTTTATGACCAAATTCCGGTTTATTTTTTATCATGGTAGTATATGCAAAGCATGACATTTCCATTTTTGCATGGTTGTGCGTAGCGTAGCCTCACCGCTTTCAAGCACTGTTTTTAGCCGTTAGTTTTGGCCCAACTCCTCAAATATCTATCTATATATATAAATTACAAACTCGTACTTTCGAACGCACATCACTTGAGAACGGATGGGCCGATTTCACTCTTTCTTCGTTCTCCGTTCTCATTAAAAAACTACGGTGAGTACATCAAGAACTATTTGTGGCAAAAAGAAAATTATCTGATTTTAGTTGAGTCATTTCAAGACATATAGAAATACCTTCAATCAAAAGATCATGTAAAGGAGTGCGCAGTCGAAATTCAAAAAGACTGGCACTAATCCGTAGAAACCAGACCTCTGAGCAATGGAATCAAGCATGTTATCAGCTTCAATTGCATATGTCTGAAAATCGAAATCAAGATCGCAAGAACAACGAGAAAGCATTAATGATAGCGAAAGACGAAGGCAGTAATGCAATCAAGATCAGGATCTTATATGTGGAACTATTGCAAATCCTCCCGTAGCTCATTTACTTCGTGCCGCATTGCTATATGGTTCTACGATCCCCTACAATGAAATGTTGTGTGTTGAAAAGGGGAAGATGGATGAGGAGTGTTAACATTGCCCAAACATATCGTTTCGAAACTCCCCGATTGTGATGGCAATTATTGGATGTTGGTCATCAGTATCATTAGAAGCATCAGTACAGTCTAAAACGTTTCCATTTTTATGTTGCATTAAAAACTATACATCTAACATCTTAAATATAAGCCTCAAGAATTGAATGGTAGAACGAAGTTTGCCGGGAACACTAGTAGATTAATAAAACCAAACAATTCATTTCTAAACGAGAAGCAACTTGAAAGATTTTGTTTCCGTGAAGTTTGTCTCGTTTTTCTGTTCTGCTTGGTAGATAAGGTTTTTTTTCTTAGTGATATAGTTTGTAACCCATGGTTAGAAATGCCACAATTTTTTTTTACGGTTAGAAATCGATACTTATAGCATTTCTTGAAGAAGGCACCTTGCACCTTCTAGCACTTCTTGAAGAAGGCACCAGGTGAAGGGTGTTTTCATTTTTCATAGATACCATGAGTGAATGTGGTTGCCGCTTGGCTCCTCTACCACATCCATTACCACCACTTCCAAAATTTAAACAATTTTATACAATTCTCAGTAAGACTTATCGACTATTCCCATGCTTTATAGCTATTCTATACTCTGTATAACCTTTTTAAAACTAACCGTGCGGGGTGCACGTGAAGATTGCAAACACGAAAAGATATTTTTACACTCCTTTTAAGATTCAGAAAAAAAAGTCACTTTTCCGGCACATATACTCGCAAACAATGACTTCAATCAACAATCAACCATTTTTACAATTAATAACACAGGAAAACTCAACAGCATAATAAGCGAGAAGTAGATCAATTGATAAATAACAATTTAAGAACTGATTTTGGTCTGATGGTTGCTAAACTGGTCATTCAAACTTAAAATTCAATTTACTGATTTATGCTGCATGCAAATTAAAAAAAAGATATGACGAAATAAGCTACAGGTTTTATTCTACAAGATAAAAATATACACATAATTTTTACATACGGAAACTTAACCGTTTAGGAGCAATGTAGATGATCGTCTTGAGTGCATTTTTATTTGTGCCGGGCACTGTATGGACATTTCTTATGAAGACTTCAAATAACATACTAATGTTTATAACCATAACTTCATTGAACGTTCTGGTTTACAGGCACAACCCATGCGTTTTTTGGGTCACACAATAACTCACTGTAAGTGGTGGGGGCTTATAATTTGTTTTTACCCTTTATTTTTACCCTTGAATCAAAATAAAATTCGACATTCTTCGGCAGATTTGAGGAACTTTACATCGCGCATTTTGTTAAGAATGTTTGTCTTTTAGTATAAAATGAAAGGGGGCGCTTCATTCAGTAACGACAGCAATCTCATTCGTATATTTCGAAGAGAGAAAAAATCGAATAGAGCGAAAAAATTAACAAATGCACAGTACAATATATTTCACTATATGAAGTAATGTAAAATGCCGAGTAGGTGCTGAACTTTTTAATTAATGTTACGTGTTTTTGTTTATTTGCTCATTCAATTTCTCCAATTTAGACTACCCAAGAGTAAAGGTTGGCCCAGAAAATCCGTTGCGAGTGGAACATGATAGTACGGTTGTATTAGAATGTGCTGTTGATTCGAAACCCAAAGTTGCGAATGTCAGGTGGACGCGTAATGGAAGACTTATAGGCACATTGCTGTCGCATACGATACAGCGTGTATCAGTGCAGGATGCAGGCAGCTACTCCTGTTCAGCAGATAATGGGCTTGGTAAAATGGGCGAACAAACCATCACACTGGACGTTCTATATGCTCCGATTGTAGTGATCGAGTCAAAAATCTGGGAGGCGGAGGAGCGATCGATTGTATCAATACGTTGCAATGTGACGTCCAATCCACCGCCTGTCACCATCGAATGGTTGAAGGAAGGTAATCCCGATTTTCGGTATACTGGTGATATGCTGCAACTGCAGAATGTTAATGCAGAACACGCTGGACGTTACATTTGCCGCGCAGTCAATATGATGAAACCATATAATGGAAATATCGTGGAACGTATAGGTCATTCAACGGTGGCTTTGTTGGTGCGTCATCGTCCTGGTCAGGCGTTCATCAATCCAAACAATCCAATTGTACATGTCGGCGCGATGCTGACGCTGAGATGTTCCGTGAACCCTCCCGGCTGGCCAGTACCTAAATTCCGGTGGTTTAAGGATGCTGCTGGCGAAGTATCCAATAGCAAAACGATCCTTGCGCAAGGGCCGCAATACGTGATACCACGTGCGCATCTTGGTAGTGAGGGAAGCTATCATTGCCATGCCGTGAACGAGTTAGGCCATGGTCCAATGGCTACAATCAGGCTGGAGGTTCATCAACCTCCTCAATTCATCGGGAAAATGCAACAACACGTGACGAAGCGCGTTGGTGATATGGACTTCTCAGCTACTTGTAATGTAAAGAGTAAGCCACGGCCGATAGTAAAATGGTTTAAAGATGCTCGAGACATCACGTCGGATGCCAATATGTATCGCATCAGTACAAACAACAACGATGGTTTAATTGGTATAGTCAATGTCCAGAGCACTCTACTATTCCAAGGTAAGGCTCGAACGCTCAAGAACCAGCTCCTTCCCAGTGATAGGGGTACGTACACGTGTCTGTTTGAGAACGACGTCAGTGCTACGAATGCTAGTATGAACCTGCGCATTGAACACGGACCAATTGTTCTACATCAGTATAATAAGGTTGCCTATGAGATCAACGAGAAGGCGGCCATCTTGTGTCGCGTGCAGGCGTATCCAAAACCTGAGTTCCAATGGCTACTCGGTAGCAACACTTCTGTGTTGTCGTCCGATGGGCGCTACGCAATAAATACTACTATTGACAACAATGATATCTACACAAGTGTTTTGCATATTAACCGTGTTAAACATGAAGATTACGGAGACTATAACTGTCGCGTAGGGAACGCCATCGAAACGATTCGAGCACCGGTACGTCTAGAGCCGAAAGGCCCCCCGGAAAAACCAACAAATCTCGCTGTAGCCGACGTTGGCTCAAATTATGTATCGTTAATATGGAATCCTGGCTTTGACGGAGGCATCATAAATACGAAATTCTTTGTGTCTTTCCGAAAGGTGGCCATTTCGCAGCACAACCAAGTAAGAGATGATTGTACAATTATGCAGCAGGTGAGCTCAGAATGGATTGAATACGACTGCCAACGGGATGAGCCATGCAGCGTGACACCACTCGATCAGTATCAGAGCTACGTATTCAAGGTGAAAGCCGTTAACGGAAAAGGGATCTCGGAACCTTCCAACGAGGTAGCAACGACGACCAAAATCAGTAAAATACCCACTCCACTACATGTTGGTTTTGACCCAGATACCAAACGGATAGGCATAAGAGTTGGAGCCACCTGTTTACCACTGATAGCGGTCGTCGAGACAATTGGAAGTCAGAAAAGTCTGATAGCGTCTTGGCAGGTTGTGCAATCTATCCCTCTTACCGTGTCTGGTAATGGTCCAATGTTTATGGAACAAGTCCTCGCGACCATGTACTCTGAACGCCATTCAAGCAGCGATCGTTCAATGACTAACGATGACGAATTTCCTATGTCACTCGAGGAGGAAATTGGCTGCAAAATTCGTGTCAAGCTATGTCTCAATCCGAGCCACGAATACTGCGGTGCTTACATGGATGCTGAAAGTAAGTACCTTCAAATCCTAATAACTATTCATTTTAATTTCGTAATTCTGAGTTTACGCTAGAGTTTACGCCTCGTGTATCCCTGGCTTATTATCTGTTCATAATGTTCTTCCTATTTGCTGCAGTTGGTCCAGCATTGGTACAAGACTCTGGGATCATTCCCATGCCAACGCAAATCGCAATTGCCGTCTTGTGCGCAGTGTTTGCGTTGTTTTTCGGACTCATGTTATTTTTTTTGCGGTGTAAACGAAGCCAAATGAAAACATCGAATCAATCAAAGGACTATGAAATGGATACCGTGCGACCATCGAACCTGACACAACCAAGTCAAGCACCTCCTCCTTACTGTCGCATAACGCCAGGTTTGGGCAATAAGGCGCTAGAACACTCAATAGATCTTGCATCGATATACGCTTCTCACAATGGATATGGATATAATACTGGAACTAGCAGGCAGGTAGTTAATTGCCCCCTGTCACCGAACCAATGTGAGTATATTGAATAGCCCGTGTAACTTCAAGTCATGAAGGTCTAGTTCTTCATTGCATGCGCGGCAGTGACAGCATGTCTCAATGTAGGATAATATTTAATAATTTACGATGCAATTAACATTAACATTGTTCTTTTTTATGCAATATTCATCGATTCAAGGGGTCACGTTAGGCTACATAGAAAACAGTTGCACACACTCGTACAATGATGGGAGTGTCAACTCGCAGGATTTCATTTTGCAACTCCAACACAGTTCGGCTTATGCTCCCCTGACAGTCCCTGTAGCGAGTATACCCAGTACAACCTATGCATGTCAACCACTAGCTTCAAACTCGGGCGGGTTTGGTGGAGCTAGATTAGCAGATGAGTACATTCAATATCCAAACCAGACAACTCCCAGTCAAATGGCCAGTGAAGACGATTACTTACATCATCACCAACAGCAAGAGTATCATGCGATAACTTCGCACCAAAGCGAAAATCTCTCTCGTCAGGAATACTACAATGATTCTTATGCATCTACGCATAAGACAAAAAAGCTGTTTGAGCGTTCTTCCCAATTAAGTAAGCCATGATATCACATCCTCGAGAATTATTTCATAACCGCTCTTTATCAATTTACTTCAGATTCATCATGTCATGACGTCAACGGTTTACCAGATCCCATCAAATTGACCAAGAGGCATCAGATTGACCAAGAGGAGAGCAAATCGCTACAGCTAAATTTTTCACAAGACCATAAAAACTCACAGCAACAAAAATCGCAGCCGATGTACGATGAAAGCCAGGGAAGCGGATACTCGACACCAAATTCACGAAATCGTCGCGTCATTCGAGAGATAATTGTTTGAAAGCAACCCAGGATACGATTTGTGGATGGCAAACAACCTACCGCGCTAGATCACATCACTTGGTAGTCGTACGTGCCTTTGGATTTCTTCCTGCAGTAGTTATCTGATGATTTACCTTAACGCAAGAGGTTTAATAATCAAATCGACGACTTTTCTCGTCGCCTGTAGCCACTAAATATTTAAATATTTATTTCAAAGCGAAAAACACGAGAGGCATGATTTTGTAGCAAAGTAGCGAAATTTCAAATGTATCTCCTCTTTGATCGTTATCGAGCTATGAGAAAACTATGAAGGTGGCAATCATGTAACGACATTGGAAGCTAAAATTAAAAACTCCGGACAAAAGAGAAACGTCTAAGTCTGATCTATTTGATACCTCGATGATGAAATTTTATAAGCAGTTTGTAAAAGCAGTTTTATGCGAATACTATTAACAGATCTAGTTGATGTAGCCTTGTTGGTTGTTAGTCCATCTTCAGCATTTGATATACCAATGATAAGAATTAAATAATTATTATGTAAACTTTTCATTGCCAACTCGACATGCCATTGCTCAAATTACTTTCTCGATTGGAAAAATGAAAACTCAAAAAATATGCATTACGGAAGAATCATTAGGACAGGGTACCTCTGCGAAAAGCATTGAATATAAGGTACCTTTTACACGTTTTTACACGTAATAGGATACCTTGTTTTTAACCTCGTCTTTGTGAAGGTAATTTATTATGTACAGCGGGTAGAAAATCTCATTGCGCGTAGACATCGTATAGTACGTAAAAAATATCCTTGACGAATCGAATTTGTAGATTTGATTTAAGACGAAAAGTGAATCAAAGTCATTCTTGGACACCAGAACAATGCAAACAAAAAGCCATTTTTTTTCTATTTACATAATCTTTATCCGCATATCATTTATTCGAAATTTAATTATTTCGCAATCTTAAGATAAAATTCTAAGAATATTCTGTTTAAGATCTAATATCACTGCATCACAACTAGGCTAATGTTCTACTATTTTCAGTGACAATAAAAAAGCGCATCAGAAAAACTGCCACAGCAAACGACGAAGGTGTGGCAGTTATATGTTGTGTAATGATAATCACGAATTTATCAGCGTAATCGAGACCTATTGAACTTGTTGAGCGTTGTTGCCAAATGTATGTCTTTTTATATACAAACTATTTGCGAGTTTTATTGTCGAAAAGACAGTGCAAGAAGGGAAAGCAGATACTTTTTTTAAATAAAAATTATGTAATGAAAAGAAGGAAAACTTTTACCTTCAATCTGTCGTGAGACTTTCCGTATTATAGTTGAATTACAAACAAAAATCCACATCTTTGAGTAATGGATGTATTAAAGTTGTATCCTAAGTTCAACAACCTTTAGAAATCCATGAAACTGCAAGTACGAGTAAAAATACATTCACATAAATCATATAAAGAGAGACATTATATCACAATGCTGTTAGAATGGTACAAACCTAATATGACTTATGATGAAGTGTATTAATAGAATCATGTAAATAGCGACTTACGCTATAGTATGCAAACTGTACATATTTATTAACAATAAACGATCACAAAAGAAAAAAAGAAGAACGGATTAGACAATCATGTAATATTGTATAATTATACGTCTGGTTCCAAATGGTTTAAATTAATAAAATAATGTAAAAATTACGAATATACAATTATTGATAATTGATTTTGTATACGAGTTACGAATATACAAAATAATTAATTGATATTGCTGAGTTATGATGAAACAGCAGTCAGTCCACGGTTGATTCGCAACAAATCCCCCCATTTGGGCAATACGCTAGTAATGAATGTAATCTTCGTTAAAAATAACTATGAAATGGTCACGCTGGATTCGATATCATGTGTTATATACCGATGCCAATTGAATTCTTGTTGCTAACTGGAAAGCTATGCTCTCCACTTCTAAACTCAGCATTGCCGAAAACACAAATGGTACTCGATTTTTTTCCTCGATATGTAAAATGGTATTTATATTTTGTAAAATGGTATTATTATATTTTGAGTATCTCTAAACTTTAAAATTCATGGTTCATTCCGTGGAGAACGACCAACTTGGACTGCAAAACCAAATAGATCCAAAATGGAAATGCTGTGACTGGATTCCGAAAGGTATGGAGTACCATCAGCTCCTAAACCAACCCGAAACCCTTAATGAACTTCTCTCTTCCCATAACAATTGATCAGTTTGAACCATGAATTGACCAAAAATGGTCAAGATTTGCCAGGAAACACAATAAACAAAGCTTGTTAAATTAAAATGCTCCAACATAAAAAAAACAAAACCGGCACAGGACTCAGGTAGAGCACAATTAATCAAAAACGCTTATTTCATTGCGGTACAGCTGGTACAACGGAAACATTTTGAGCAAACGTAAAACTGTTGATCTCGGGATTTAAGGACAGAAATCAGAAAGTACAGAAAATTTATGGAATATATTGAAATACAGCTTAAACTCGAGTTGTAATATTCTTAAGATCATTCGCTTTAAATATTTTTTAAAAGAAAAAAGTGTAATTTCATAATGAAAATCCTATTTAAGGGGGGACTTCGGTCTTTTCGGGCCAAAAAAGGCCCGTTTTTAACGATTTTTTGTGACGCAACAATTCAACTGTATTTTTTCAAGTAAATGACATAACAGTCTACAACTTTTGAAGAATATTTGATATAGTTTTGAGCAACATTCATGAACAAACTATTCCATGGCATCAAATTTTAGTAGGCGTGTCGACGAAAAGTTACTTTTTACTGTGTCCAGCGTAGCGACATGACGGATCATCTGAAACATACAAATCGATATTCGTTAGAAAGGTTATAAGTTTATCTAGGTAACCCCGGAGAGTTTTTTTGATATTTAAATGTTTCGATTTTTGGCACATTTTTTAAGTTGAAAAAATGATGCTTTTTGCGATTCTTCCAACAAAATCGAGATTTACAGAATTGTTTAAAAAAAGGTATAAACAATTTTAACGATCTCTCGACGAGGCTACCTGGCAAAAAGTGTATAGATTATGTGTTAAAAATTTCAAATCGATCGGCCCAGTAGTTTTTACGGTACAATGGACACCGACTTTGAAAACGTTGGTTTTGGGAAACGCTCTTCAAAGTAGCGAGGTGCATGGAGCCTTGTATGAAACGCGGATTGTCAAAAATCTGTATCTTTGTCAGTTTTTCCTCGATTGATCCAAAACTTTTACACAATACTCTTGAAAGGAGCAGCTTTCAGGGAAAAATGTTAAAAACATGTGTCACAAATAAAAATTAAATACCGAAGTCCCCCCTTAATGTGAATGGGCAATTCCTTTCTGAAATGAACTTTTTCGACAATATCTCTAAATCGTATTATCTTAGCAACTGAAGCGGTTCTGAAATAAAAAAAAACGCGCGAGAGCAGAGCGTGCTGTGGTGGAGAGCGAATGGCTCAAGCAGCTTGGTTTTTCAAAAACGTGCGCGAGAAATGGAAAAGCAAAAAAATGCATCCAATCATTATTTTATCGATATATTGCCGATCGATATCGATATGTTGCCACTGGCCTGTAAGGCCTAATGGAACAAGCAAACAATCAAGAGACTCGGTGTATGCGCCAGAATGGAATCGCGGTAGAAATGGTTTACTGTCCTTTCCTTATGCTCGATTGCTGATTGATCAGATTTATCAGCATTTAGGGATCGATCTATTTCGATGCACGTGACTCGAGAGATTTGGGGAAACAATGCAAATGTAATGGCTCGAATCTCCCAACTTACTCAAATCTTGAAATACATCTCGATTCATCTCGATATGCAGAACCGAACCCGACATACTAAGGCCACTATATTAACGCGGCACCGATCCTGTACCATTAAGTCGCTGGTCATCAAGGTATAATGCCACAGGCAAACGCGCACTGCACTCGCTGCATGCGACAAAATACAATCGCGGTAGGAGGAATGGTTCACTCTCCGTCTGCGATTGCTTCTATGCTATCAGAACGATCCTGCCCGCCTCGATGGGCCAGATATTACACCTGGACCTGATAGAAGCTCCTGTTGCTAAAAAGTCATCTTTGCATTCCTTGCATTAGAATCCGAAGCCAATCGAAGATTGTTCTGGCTCTGGTGTTGTCTCACGTGCTTTTGCCATGGGCAATGCATGCCACTGCAAAATATTATCGGCAGGTTTCGGCTGTTCGGTGGATATGCTGTAGGGCTGTTTGATTATCGCCAGATCGTACCGAAGACAACGGCTAATCAAATGATGAAACAAACCATTACAGCATGTGTTAGGATCAAGGGTAAAATTATGTTCTTCAAAATTCAAACAGATGGCCCAGACAGCCATCAACGGTAGCATTGTGGAGTGGCTACCGATTAGGAAAGCGATTAGGAAATGGTTCATCTTTCCGGTAGCGAGGTGCACTGAAAGCGGCAAAGCTGAACGGGAGCTGGGCAATGGGACGCGCCTGCTTTACTGTTCCATACGGTGACAACTTGCAGGACCTGGACCTGAACCGGGAGGCAATGACAATCAACCTGGTGCAAGGTCAATCGCTGCACCACGAGAGCCCTTCCTCCGGTGACATCGCGAGCAAACGCTCGGAATTGTAAGAAATCAATTTGAAAATGAGTCAACATGGAAATGGTTAAAATGGAATGAAAGGACATGTTTGATTGTTTGGTGAGAAATGGAAAAGGAATAATTTCAAACAATCCTTTTTTCAAACGAGGCTCTGTAACCGGGCGGTTTAGCTATCAGAGTACATCGCTGCGAGTTGGCTTATCAACCGCTGCATTCGCCAGCAGCAATGTTCATGCCGTGAAGATAAAAAAAATGTGTAGCTATCGAGCCTCTTTGATAAAGTAGAGATGGGTAACATTAGAATAACATGGAAGAGCATTTTTGTATGCTAGGGAAAGAGAAAAATAATTCAAAATATAGATGGCTTTGGAGTCTTCTATCTCCACCGTTATCAATCACATTATGTCATATCATACCACGTTGTTTTAAGTAACATTTAATGTATCTTTTAATCGAAACAAACCAGAATTTGGAGAAGTGGGCAAAAAGTTATAGCTGTTCAAATATATGTGAAAATAGTGAAGAAATTCGCTGTATTTTGAAATTTATCTATAAAAAAGGGAAAAATGCCACGCAAGCCACCAGCAAAATTTTTGAAGATTACGGAGACGATGCTGTATCAGATCGCGAGGCAAAATGATGGTTCACTCGCTTCCGTTCTGGAAATTTTGATGTGAAAGATGCACCTCGCTCTGGTCGACCTATCGTTGCTAAAGTCGATGAAATTATTGAAAGGATAGACCAGGATCGTCAAATAAGCAGCCGTGACATCGCTAAGGAACTAAACATTCACTAAAAAATGGTTTTGAACCATTTAAAAAAGGGTGGCTACAAAAAACAGCTCAATGTTTGGATACCGCATGAATTGTCTGTGAAAAATTTGTTAGACCGAATTAACATCTGCGATTCCTTGCTGAAACGAAATGTAATCGAACCGTTTCTGAAGCAAATGGTAACAGGAGATGAAAAGTGGATCAAATACGACAATAACGTGCGAAAAAGATCATGGTGCAAGAATGCAGAAGCTACACAAACAGTCCCAAAGCCAGGATTGACGCCGCGGAAGGTTATGCCTTGCGTTTGGTGTAATTGGCGAGGAAGCATTCATTATTAGCTACTCCAGCCTGGTCAAACTATTGATTCTAGACTTTACTGTGACCAATTGATGAGATTGAAGCAAGCAATCGTAGAAAAACGGCCAGAATTGGCCAACAGAAAGGGCATCGGCTTCCACCATGACAACGCTAGACAACACACATCTTTGATGACTCGGAAAAAACTGGGAGTGCTTGGCCGGGAAGTTTTGATACATCCTCCATATAGCCCAGACCTTGCACCATCGGATTACCACTTGTTTGGTTCTATGCAAAACTCCCTTAGTGGAGTGCCGCTATCTTCAAGAGAAGCATGTGAAAACATCGTGTCACAGTTTTTTAACGATAAATCACGGAGTTTTTACACTAAAGGAATTATGTCTTTAGCTGAAAAATGGCAAAAGGTGGTTAACCAAAATGAACCATATTTGGTTGAATAAAGTTGCTCGAAACAAAAAATACATCCCTTTGAAGTTTTACCAAAAATACGGAAAGACTTATTGGCCAACCTAATACAAACACTATGCAAAAAATGTATACATCTCTTCATGTTTGTCTCATTTTGTTATATTTTTTATACATATATAAGAACGGATGAGAATAATGCCAAATTAATTTTTTTTTTACTCTGATCGCATCATGATCGTTCTTTCTAATCAGTAGCAATTCCTTACCACATTCACTTACTTCTATGTCAATGAAACGTTCTTTCAAAATCGATCAGGGTTTTCGATTCGATTGAGATTAGGACAGTTGTCAAGATATCTTTAAGGTGTTGTTGGTGAATTGGAATTGGATAGGAATTTTATTTTTAACTTTGTCAGCTCCTTAAGGGGGGACTTCAGTATTTAATTTTTATTTGTGACACATGTTTTTAACATTTTTCCCTGAATAGTGATCCTTTCAAGAGTATTGTGTAAAAGTTTTGGATCAATCGAGGAAAAACTGACAAAGTTACAGATTTTTGACAATCCGCGTTTCATACAAGGCTCCATGCACCTCGCTACTTTGAAGAGCGTTTCCCACCAACGGTTTCAAAGTCGGTGTCCATCGTACTGTAAAAACTACTGGACAGATCAATTTGAAATTTTTAACACATACTC
Source organism: Anopheles aquasalis (assembly GCF_943734665.1). Taxonomy (NCBI): domain Eukaryota; kingdom Metazoa; phylum Arthropoda; class Insecta; order Diptera; family Culicidae; genus Anopheles; species Anopheles aquasalis. The sequence goes on from NC_064877.1 coordinate 51,313,185, forward strand.
TGTACACTTTTTGCCAGGTAGCCCCGTGGAGATGTCATTAAATTTGTTGATAGTTTTTTTAAAATAATTATGTAAAGTTCGGTTTTTTGGGCCACGCAATCGCAAAAAGCATCACTTTTTCATCTTCAAAAATTTGCCAAAAATTGAAAAGTTGGAATATCAACCCAAAAACAATATCAAAAAAACTCTCCGGGGCTACCTAGATAAACTCATAATCTTTCTAACGAATATCGATTTTTATATTTAGTATGACCCGGCATGTCGCTACGATGGGCAACGGAAAAAGTATCTTTTCGCAGACGCACCATCAGAAATTTGATGCCTATATTCTTCAAAAGTTGTAGTCTACTATTGCATTAACTTGAAAGAGTAAGTTGAATGGTTACATCAGAAAAATCGTTCAAAAATGAGCCTGTTTTGGCTAGAAAATACCAAACCCCCCCTTAATGCACGTTTCGTACTACTGGAACATGGTATTGCTCAAATCATTGTCTATGAGCAAAGATTGTCATAAGATTTTTACCATTTTGTGAACAATAATAGTTTAAGCGTATTTCGAATTTTGCGGGAATTTAAAAAAAAGTTATTTCTAGGGATTGCGTAAAAACTAAAATAAAACAAGCACTGTTACAGTGTACTGTTAAGAGGTTTCCAATACAAACTACACTCCCGGGCTAGGCTTACGTGAAGAAAGTCGCAACCCATGCGGTTGCGATCCGTTGCCTTCGACCTGAACAACTCTACGGCAACATCAGTTTCATTTTACCACTCATCGTAAACGGTGCCTACGGTGGAAAATACAATTACTACGTGCCCTCTTGCATACACATTCCCAGATGCTTGGAAAAAGCGCGCCAATGATTCAGGAAAACTCTTAATACGCATGCCTGGGAAAGTGAGTTTAATTTCGAACAACAACAATAACACTGAGCAAGCGGAAAGTGTAAATTTACTGCCTCAACTTAGTCAAATCGTACAACGTGCTACACGAACCCACATGTGATGTTATTTTAAAAATCAGTGCCAACTAATTTTTCGCGATGAGTTACTGTAAAGTTGATTGTGAAGGCTAATAACCGTTCACCTCGGCGCTTCTAGCGTAATAAGAGTGTCGTAATCCGTGAAGCATTGTTTGGCCCTGGTACAAGAGCGAATAGGCAGGACGCCAGAGTTTTTTCGGCTAATTGGACTCCGATGTCCAAGGATTATTGGTGTTTCCGTTTGATGAAGGGTGCAACAAAATATGGTGACATTTATGTAACGTGTGCTAGAAATTCGTTTAAGCGCAGGCATGGGAAACACACACGCTTCACAACAGCCTCACCAGTCGCCGCCGGTGGAGCGGAAAAATCATCCGACCAAGACATCGTCTCTGTCGAAAGGGAGAAGTTTTATCAAATTTGGTAAACGAAAGGTCGTCGTGGACCATGATGATAGCACCAACATTCAAGAGAGGCACAGATCTAACCTAAGCGGTTCTGATTCAGAGGTGGAAGCAAATATACTCCAGGCGAAGCATTTCAGGAGCAACAACCATCCTTCAGAAACAGCTGATTGTCATGAGTCAAAGGAAATACAAGATTTCCTCGATATGGGAGTGCCGCAAAATGGTACGTATCATTGGGAATATACGGATGCAGCTGAATCTTATGTCAATCGTATTTGACTATTCAGGCGAAATATTAATAATGATAATCTTATCTTATCATGTCATGCGAATACTAGCGAAGTTAAGGCAAGAACGATCAATTGATAAACAACGATGCGTTGAATTTCTACTAAGAATGATTTTATTTTACACAAAATAATTGATTTTTTTACAATTTTGTATATTATATGTCTTATGCACTCGGAAAGTTACGTTAGGAAGTTACCAGAATCATTTTAGAGGTGCTTATTCTCCCAGTCGTTACGCATCTAGTCGTGACGCCTCTAGGGTTCGTCGATTGTTTGCTCAATTTTCGAAACTTCAACTCGTTGTTTCGAAACGTTTCGAAATCAATAAACAATCCAAAATGACGGATGGCCTTTACTGGAGCCTGGCTCGTAGTGCCCCGTCGCTAAATCTTTGTTGATTCGCATCAGATCAATAAGCAGCTGAAATTGCCGTTGGTTTGTTTTTTTTTTTGGGCATTGTCCAAACCTTAAGAAAAACACTGTAAATTAACTTTATTTTATCTGTATCACATAGCACCCTTTCTCATAATATTATACGATTAGCAGGAAGAAATTATTGATGGTACAATCAGAACGTTATAAGTTATAAGTTACGTTATAAGAACTTATTGTAGTTTTCGAACGTTCGACAACTCGATTGAAATATCTCGAACCGATTTGAGCAAAAATTGGCATTGCAGCTTTCCGTTCGAGTAGCTCAATCGAGAGTAAATGAGACAGCACAATTTTTTTAAAAGAACGAGAGCGAGAGGCATACATCGTCAACAACGCCCAACATCACAGCAGCCGGTAGTTATGGTGATGCTGTTGGAAATGAACAGCGGTCGAGAGCGCGTTCGGCCAGCGGATGAAAAACAACCTTTTTTTAAAACAAGATTTCGGCATATTACAGCTTACTGATAGTGAAATGAAAGTAGAGATAGCTATAAGAAATATCTCAGTTTATCGGCAAGTGTTTTCTACCCAGATGATTTGCCACCTGCTGCTCATTTTCCATTGGGTTGCCACCTCAGTGACTCTTTCCGCAAGTAAAAGTTGACGGAATATTTTTTCTCGAATTCGAGTCGCCGTTCGAAAACCATAATGCAATCAGTACTCGAACGTTCGAGTGAATTCATCTATCTATCTCAAGGATTTGTCGAACGGGAGCTCGATTGGGTACTTGTGAAAATGACGTTCGAGTGAACTTTTGTCAAACGTTCGAAAACCACAATAGGTACTATGGTGCTTATTCTGTAACTTGCGATTACGATGGCCTCAGGCGTTCAATGATTCATGCGAATTTCGAAACGTTTCGAAAACAATAAACAATTCAAAATGACAGTTTGAAGTAAAAAAACTGTTAATTAACTTGTTTTTTTCGGTATAAAAACGACTTAACCTTTGTAATAATAGTATACGATTAGCAGAAAGAAATTATTGATGCACAATCAGGACGCTATAACTGTTTTTCAGATGCTGGATGCTCGATGTAAACAGAACGCCAGCTGTCGACCACAAAAATGCACTCGACATGCAGGCGATCGTGAACACCAAATGAACACAAAATGAACCAAATGAATCATCGCCTATAGGCCATCGTAAACGCAAGTTACAGAATAAGCACCTATATCCCTTCAGTTCGATGTTCGATCTAAACAAAACGCCTGCTGGCGATCACAAAAATGCACACGACTGTAGGCGTAGATGAACACAAACATGAACCAAATGAATCATCACCTAGAGGCCATCGAAATCGCCTGTTCAGAATACGCACCAAAATCACACTGCTGCAACTGCGCAACAAAAGCACATCTGAACAATCACGTTGGATACCGTGACAAGCAACTGCCGCAAGTACCGCACGTACCGCAAGCACCTAAAAATGCACATGGTCAAGATTTAGGTGCTTAGGTGCTTATTCTGTAACTTTCGATTACGATGGCCTCAGGCGTTCGATTCATTTGGTTCATTTTGTGTTCATTTGGTGTTCACGATCGCCTGCATGTCGAGTGCATTTTTGTGGTCGACAGCTGGCGTTCTGTTTACATCGAGCATCGAGCATCTGAAAAACAGTTATAGCGTCCTGATTAGGCATCAATAATTTCTTTCTGCTAATCGTATACTATTATTACAAAGGTTAAGTCGTTTTTATACCGAAAAAATCAAGTTAATTAACAGTTTTTTTACTTCAAACTGTCATTTTGAATTGTTTATTGTTTTCGAAACGTTTCGAAATTCGCATGAATCATCGAACGCCTGAGGCCATCGTAATCGAAAGTTACAGAATAAGCACCTTATTAATAAGCACCTTATTCTGTAACTTTCGATTACGATGGCCTCAGGCGTTCGATGATTCATGCGAATTTCGAAACGTTTCGAAAACAATAAACAATTCAAAATGACAGTTTGAAGTAAAAAAACTGTTAATTAACTTGTTTTTTTCGGTATAAAAACGACTTAACCTTTGTAATAATAGTATACGATTAGCAGAAAGAAATTATTGATGCACAATCAGGACGCTATAACTGTTTTTCAGATGCTCGATGCTCGATATAAACAGAACGCCAGCTGTCGACCACAAAAATGCACTCGACATGCAGGCGATCGTGAACACCAAATGAATCGAACGCCTGAGGCCATCGTAATCGAAAGTTACAGAATAAGCACCTCAAAGTTAAATGTTAGGTTTACGCGTGGTGGTGGGTTTCTGGGTTATATGTAATTATACTTAAGTACTAAAGGGGGGATGTTAGACAGTTTCTACACACAGCCAAAATTTGGCGGCTAAAGTCAAAAAAAGAGAACTTCATTTTTCCAACATTTTGGAAAAAATAATGGCAGATGGAGACAAATTTACATCTACGGTACGGCCTACACTGGAGTGCAGCATTATGTGTCTGCCGATCAGCTTAAAGCATATTATATTTTTAAAAAAGCTGTTTGCAGGTGTGTTAAAGTTATTTCGCGATGATTCTGTAGTTTTTCTGAAGTTCTTCTTTTCAAGCGTCCCTACACACACCATTATTTTTTTTATATGGAGCTTTTGACTTTTGCCGACAATTTTGACTTTAGCCGCCAAATTTTGGCTGTGTGTAGAAACTGTCTAAGGTGCTTATTCTGTAACTTTCGATTACGATGGCCTCAGGCGTTCGATGATTCATGCGAATTTCGAAACGTTTCGAAAACAATAAACAATTCAAAATGACAGTTTGAAGTAAAAAAACTGTTAATTAACTTGTTTTTTTCGGTATAAAAACGACTTAACCTTTGTAATAATAGTATACGATTAGCAGAAAGAAATTATTGATGCACAATCAGGACGCTATAACTGTTTTTCAGATGCTCGATGCTCGATGTAAACAGAACGCCAGCTGTCGACCACAAAAATGCACTCGACATGCAGGCGATCGTGAACACCAAATGAACACAAAATGAACCAAATGAATCGAACGCCTGAGGCCATCGTAATCGAAAGTTACAGAATAAGCACCTTATGCGTGGCACTGTAACTTTGACAGATCTACAGTTTTAGCACCTGTTTTTTTGTTTTCCTTTTTTTCTTGTCCAGCCGGGGATACATGAAGCGTACTCTCTCGTATAAACTCAGACCGTTTCTACACACAGCCAAAATTTGGCGGCTAAAGTCAAAATTGTCGGCAAAAGTCAAAAGCTCCATATAAAAAAAATAATGGTGTTTGTAGGGACGCTTGAAAAGAAGAACTTCAGAAAAACTACAGAATCATCGCGAAATAACTTTAACACACCTGCAAACAGCTTTTTTAAAAATGTAATATGCTTTAAGCTGATCGGCAGACACATAATGCTGCACTCCAGTGTAGGCCGTACCGTAGATGTAAATTTGTCTCCATCTGCCATTATTTTTTCCAAAATGTTGGAAAAATGAAGTTCTCTTTTTTTGACTTTAGCCGCCAAATTTTGGCTGTGTGTAGAAACGGTCTAATGCCACAACGTTTACATTTGCCGTTTACACGGTGTAAAAAAGATTATAGGGCCACGGAGCATAAATCCTAGCGTAAACGCTGTTTGCAAGCGATTTGCCTCGCTATATTTCCTGTTTGTGGTTTGCATTAATAGTGAGTGATCATTACTAGCGTTTTTAATCTTTTTCTTTGGAAAAAAGATTCTATTTTTCTCACAAAAGTCGATAAAAGTTCAGTGTAATTCGGATTACGCGTCTCAACCCGGTCATGTAAACATTTTCAAGTGTAAATTAATTTTATATTTACGCTTGAGTTTACGCTTCATGTATCCCCGGCTTTATATTTACGCTTGAGTTTACGCTTCATGTATCCCCGGCTTTCCGTTCCGAAAACGAGCAAGAGGGCATACATCCTCAGGGTAGCTTGCGAAGGCCCAGAAAGCTGGATTTAAGAGCCGTACTGGGGTAAATCCTCATTGCAGATTTTTTTCGTGCGCGTTAAGAACAATCTAAGTGTCGTGAAAGACAATAAGGTTTCTTTCCGTTTCATAAGTCCAACATTTTTTTCTAGAGAGGCGGCCTACTTCATCCTGCTCTGATTCGATCTTCGCGGATTTACGACCACTTAGGTTCTCTGAGAAGAGTTCAGAAATCAACGTAGTTTACTATTCCGAGGAAAATGTTAGCAATAGTAACTATGGTACAAACCCTTCGATTTTCCGTGTTTGTCACAATGCGCCACTAAAGCCTGAATCGCGAGGACACTTTGATCGAGAAACGATCCTGTCTAATACACCACTGAGTGAGAATGTATCAAACATCGATCTGCCGCGCATCGAAGATCGATGTCTATCTAACAGCTACTTGCCCGATAAGTTGCAAACTGAAATACCGCCGGCACAAGACGATATGGAACGCAAGCGCATACCAATATCCCAACGGAAATCACAGCAAGTGTGTACCGGTAGCAGAACAGCAACAAATGAAACGGTAGCACGTAGCACAGAAAATGGGAAAATTACAGCAAGATTGCCCACGAAATCCAGCTTTTACGCAGGTACTAAGTTACCAGTTTTGACTGATCGGAAGATAGCTGCAGGCAGCAGCTTTGCTAGTATAACACCGAACAATAAAGTGTTTCGACCTTCGTACGTGCCGGAGAAGTTGAACTTTATTTCGTACGAAAAGTTTGAAGGTAAAAGTAGTTGATCTGTATTCAATAATTTTATCTGGTATTCTGCTCTATTCTTTTGTATAAAAAAGTGTAGCAATTGTTTTTATTAATTTTTAGGCATATGCATATTATTTTCCAAATTTGTATTTAATCTGGATTAAGCTTTATATCATCTACGTTATCAACATTTTCAGCTCAGTGTTAGGTTCGATTAGCTCTTTCCATAGCACTGCTCACTGCTTAGCCAGAATTTACAAATGTGTAGAACGGTAAAAACGGAATGCCACCAAATGATTCGGAATTCTTGCTCTTTTGTAACTTTTCAAGAAAAGAAATCGTTTCCCTCTATTTTTATTCTATTGCAACCGTATTCAATTTATTATACTATCAGAACAAATGCAGCAAGTATTTTTTCAATTTTCAGGACACATGCTCATCAACTGGCTTTCTTCATCGCTCAATTCGAATGTAACCGGTATCAATGAACATGATCTGCAAGCCCTGCTGTTTCAGTATTGCACAAATCTACTTGTAGCAGGAGTTATGAAACAAATTCCCGATAAACATGCTCCTCCGCAGGATACATTCCGTGTAAGTACTAAGCAAGCGAAGGATGTAAGTGATCTGTTCACAATAACGATGACGGAATATATTTATCAAAATCTAATTCCAATGACACTAATTGCCCCAAGGAATCAGTACCTGTCAAATCAGTACCTGGTTTTTGTTTCTGGTTAAAACCACTTAACCTATCAGTAGCCGCGTGTGCCGCTATCTACATTAGTGTATGATTAGTTCGATCTTTTTTTTTCAAATGACAATAACTGAATGTATCTCGATTATTTTCTCTTAATTTATCCCTGTGATTCTTCGTTAGGCAAATCTCATGTATCAATGGACTCATACAGAGCCACCAACACCGGTACCTGTGACACCCGGTAAGCTGGAACCACACGTCGTCTGGCCGCACGTAACATCGTCATCTTCTGCGAAAGTCCTTTGCCATCAATCAACCAGTACTAGCACCAACACCCTTTCCATCAAATCGACCAGTAAAGAAGCAGCAGATCAAAGAGAAATGAGCACCGAACTGGAACAAAATAAGCATGGAAACTATTTCAGGCACTTGCTGAATCGTATTGCTGGATGCAAAACGATCACTGAACTGGAACACATTCTTCTCGAGTTATCGAATGATTCCACTTCTGTCAACGCCGTATATACAAATGATCGCCATCGACTAGAACAGGACATACTTAATGAAACGGAGTGTACTATCTATGATACACAAGAGCAAGATTTTTTCAGTGAAACTGAAATTACGATTTACGAACCAGTTACGAAACAATCACGCGGCGAGGCAAATGAAACTACATCCTCTCTTCTTGATACATCATTGAACATTCCTAGCGAAGAAACTGAGCTGCGTGCTAATGATTCAGATTATGCGCCAAAAGTTGTGCCTTTCGTTGATCCATCAAAAGAGAGCGCTATCTTGCGTCTAATTACGGTGGAAAATGACGATAAAACGGTATCTAAATCATCAAATCAAAATTTCTCCACAACCGGTATTACCTTCGCCGCTCAAAGGATTAAATGCGAGAAGGAACAAAATGATGTTAATATAAACCAAACTGGCAAACCGAAAAGGAGTATAGTTTGTGGCTGTCCAGTAAACAGATTTTTATGTTCCAGTTGTGCTAAACCTATAACTGACGCTGAAATCATTCCAATCATTTTCAAAACATTAAGCAACAAAGTTTGTACGACGGAAGAATATGTAAAGCCGTTTCTAGTAACAAGAGAAACTCAAACCTATGAAAATAGTGGTAAAAATATCCTGCCACCGCCGTCGCCACCACAACCACCGCCACCACCTCCCCCTCCTCCTCCTCCTCCTCCTCCTACTCCTCCTCCTCCTCCTCCTCCTCCTCCTCCTCCTCCTCCTTCTATGCCTGCGCCACCACCTCCACCGCCACCTTTACCGATGGGTGGTAAACCACCATTAGGACCACCACTACTACTTGCCGGGCTTGCGAATGATCCACCAATGTATGGACCAGGTAAATTAGCGTCGACTAGCCCTTCGATCTGCAGTGGCCCTCCGCCACTTCCGCTTCCCATACCAGTACCCGGAGGATGGTATGCGGCAAATAGTAAGCGTTTCTTTTTCTTCTTACTCTTTTTCCGTACACCCTCCCTTGTCCTCTCGGGTTTTTTTTGCTATGATCGTTTGTGTGTTTCATGAGTGTAGATGAGTGTAAATACTTTCATTCCCAAATGCCTTCCCGAATTATGTCCTCTCTCCTGTCACATGGGTACTGTTTATTCATCTCACAACAAATTTGGATGTTTTGAATTACACACCGAACCACTTGCAAGTAACAGTAGTAACTTAAAACTTCCCTTTCTTAGACTAATAAACTCACTCTTTTTTAATTTTAATTCTATGGTAACATTGTTATTAATTTAAAGTATTGCCCTTCTCTCATCGCATCAGTTCCTATAATCGTCCCATTCCGATGCCCGTTCAAACACAATGTAACGGATCAATCTTATGCACAAAATTTCTCTGGGACATTAAATCGTAGTCGACGGAAAGTGTTTGTAGTGCGGAAACATAAAATGAATTGTTTTCATCTGTGCTGCTATCATAGTCTTTAGTTACATTCACATCAATATTTTATTACTTATTTATGTGTCTGCTTCCTTGTTTTGGTTTAGTTAAAACTAAAGTGTAGTATCTGCGGCCGAGGCTCATAAATATAAAACTTGGAATCAAAACTAACCTGTTTACATTATCTCTTTGTTTTAATTTCATCTAGTGGTACGGAAACAACCGGTCAATCCGCCAAAACCAATGAAACCACTGTATTGGACTCGTATTTTAGCGCCAAAGAGCGTCACCACAAAAGCCGCTTCGTCGACTGAACAAGTTGATGGTAACATTACAAGCGTTGCTGCATCGGATGTAACAGTACCAACTTCTACGATGCATGAGCTACCGTCATTAGTGGAAAGAAATGAGACACAAGAAGGTTTGTGGCAAGTTCTAGAAGAAACGAGTCTAGATAATTTGGATGAATTTACGGAACTGTTTTCGCGCCAAGTGATAGCCCCGAAACTACGCGAGAAAGTAGAAAAACCTGAAAAAACGGTCGCATTGCTCGACAGCAAGCGTTCACAAAATGTTGGTATATTCGCTAAAAGCCTTCATGTAGATTGGGACGAAATCGAATGTGCTATCTATCACTGTGATACATCGATTGTTAGTCTAGAAGCCATGCAAAAGATTCTCGAGATTAAAGCAACCGACGAGGAACTGATGCTAATCCGTGAGCACGTTGAAAGTGTAGCTAACAATAATAATGCGATTCCACTCGACCAACCAGAACAGTTTCTGTTACGCATCTCGGGTATATCATTTTTCTCTGAGCGCATCTCATGCATCGTCTTCCAGGCTGAGTTCGAAGAACACTATAAGTGCGTCTCACGCAAACTAAAAACAGTTAAACAAACCTGTGAATTTCTCTTAGAAAGCGAGGAACTGAGACAGCTTTTCTCCATTATACTGACGCTTGGAAATTTCATGAACGGTGGCAACCGAACACGCGGTCAAGCGGATGGTTTTGGGTTGGAGATATTAAGCAAACTGAAGGACGTCAAGTCGGCCGACAGTAACACTACACTACTACATTTCATCATCCGTACGTACATAAGCCAGAAACGTAAAAATGGCACCATACTTCAGGACATCACGTTGCCTATACCAGACCCTAGCGATTTGGATAAGGCTGCTATAGTTGACTACGATGACTGCCGTTCGCAGCTCATTATGTTGCGTTCAAAAACGGAAGGTGGGTAGTATTTTTAATACGTTAGACAGGTTAACTCTACATACATTTGTACATTTTTCTTTATTCAGAGTGCGGCAGGACGGCAGAGAAAGTGATTCAAGAGTCCACAGAAGAATACCTGGAACCGTTTAAAAAGATAATGGAAGAGTTTTTGGAAAAAGCAACGGCTCGTATCGAAAAACAGTTTTGTAAGATGGAAGAATGTCGGGAGTGGTTTGTACGTACAATGCGCTTTTATCATTTTGCGCCCAAATCGGGAACACTGGAAGAAAGCAAACCGGAAGCATTTTTCGAACTGTGGGTACCGTTTGCTCAAGATTTTCGCACCATTTTCAAAAAAGAAGTTCAAAATCTTTTAAATGAACTGTAAGCCTACTTCACTACCAAAGCACTGAGTCTCTTCATGAGAATGATAATAAAATAAACTTAATTTCAGGTTGAAGAAGACTAAACGAACGTCTTCAAATACGGCCTCATCCACTGCATCGAAACAGACAGTAAAAGCAAAACCTGGTTCTCTAAAGGAACGTATGCGACGACTAATGCAGAACTAAACTTCAAGGAGCCAATCCGGTTCTGCCAACAGAACCGTAAGAACTGTAATGTTATTATCAACAATACTTTGATTGGATTTAATTTGAATCGATTAATAAAATTAAAATATGACAGTCCACTAGTCCCTATCCGTCCATCTTTGAAATCATTTATCTTATCAATAGCTGAAGTGTTACTGAAAGTGTTACTTCAATCTGATCTTACCTGGTCAATAGACAATGATGTCACAGAAAGGGTGAGAAATAATGTTTTAAAAAGTCATATTGAGCCATTTTTATGAATAGAAATATTAATGCATATCATGAAACATTTGTCAGTAAATTTGGTATAAGAAAATTCAAAAGCATACGTTATACTAAACTCATGTAATTGTCATTATTAAACCGTGGCGTGAATGACCTTTTGCGCATCCAAGCTCTGTGCTTTCACATTACAGGTCAATATCTTCAGGGGTTTTCAAGGCTATAACTTCCGCTCGCATATCCTTTATGCATTCATCACATCACGAGATCATCAGTATTTACATATTTGATTCATCTAAAATTAATCCATCCGGTTGGAGTTCAATTGCGTTGTAATTACGATTTCATATTCATTGGATAATTACATTATTCACGCAACATACCAATACCAAGTATCCTCTCGAGTATAAAACGCCAAAGCTCTATGGTCTCGAAATGGTACCGGTACGGGTTCCGTTCTTACTTTCTCGGAGGTGGTTGCTTACATACTGTATTGCCTCAATAAATTTGAAAAACGGTCTTGTCATCCTGAAGAATATCCCTCCACCGCTCATGATTGACATCTTCGTCTTCCAATTCTTCAGTCCTATTCTTTCAAAATCGACTTTGATACTGCCTTTCCATTTGTAGGTGTACTATATACATAGATGATATACACGTTAAAAAATAGCCAACCTAAAAACACAAAAGAATCCAAATCGAATGATGGAAACTTTAGTTTTCCTGTTTAGGCACAAACATTGCAGAATTTTATCATACAAAAGATTTTTCCGTGATCAATGAGTATGATGTGACAATGTATGAAATTCTGCAATATTGATTCAACTTAGAAAGTCTGTCACATAAGTCACATAAATATCATGTTTTCTGTTCTAATTTATTCAGAGTATATGTAATTCCCTTCATTGTTAGTATGAATCTTCCACTATGAATCTCCACAACTTCAATTAAACTCCAAATCTTCAAGAACATCGTACTCTGCCTAAGAACTTTCATGAAAATGCCTACTGACTTATTTATGGTTATAGCGAATGCAGGACGGATCGCCCTGCCTCCCTCCCTTAAAAAGTCCCTTAAATTCAAATGGCATATTAGTTGGTATCATTCTCGATTCGTTGGTGGATTCTAGGTATAATGATTTTCCTCCCGTTCGAATTTTCCTTTGACTATAGTTCAGTATAAGTGACGTAAGTAAATGGTAAGTTATTCATCGACAGAACTTGACCATTATCGATCAATAAACATTAGTCGGAGAAATCCTCAATGACCGTTTCATGCAATGCCACTCTCATGCACAATCGTTGTAACGATCCAATTCGGTGGCAAATCTGTTGTATTTTATAAATTAAATAAAAAACCAAAGTCGATATAACCGATTTATAAACACTTTCAACAATAATTCGCAAACATAGAACGTAAAAATAAGCATTGTAAATTATTATTGTAACATTAAAATATAAAAAAAGGTTCAAAATCTTGAATATTGGATTAAATTCTCTTTGTTTGATCATGTTTGCTACGGATGAAGTCAATTAAAAACTTCTTCTTCTTCAATGAGGATTTACCCCAGTACGGCACTTTAATCCAGCTTCCTGGGCCTTCCCAAATTAGACTGAGGATTTATAGCCCTAGGCTGTTTTAAGACTATATGACGCATTTAAAAACAGCCCTTGTATTGTTGACGGTTCGTAAAAAAGGGCGTTATTCGGGTGTTGTTTAACAATGAATGTTTCACTTTGCCATTCAGACAAAAACAATTTTTGCGTTTCACCGGAAAACTTCAATACACGCTAACCTGGCTGGCTACTATAAATACTGGCTAACCGAGCCGTTTCACGCATTGACTCGCTTTGAACACGTGACTCAGTCATCTCTGATCTGATCATCTGTGTCTGTCTAATCTGATCATCATAGTAAAGTATGATTTTCCCCCGATGCGTTGGATTGCAAAAGCTACATCTAAGTAGGCTTTGAAAGATGGTACACATTTGTACGGTGAGCACTCTTTCGCGAACGGTGACGGTGTTCTAACCAGGAGTGAGGGGGTGGGGGTGAGCCGTTCTTGATTTATAAGCGACCAAGGAACAGAAACTTTCTTTTATGTACATAGAGAAAGAGAAGAAGATGATTTTCATTCTGTATTATTGGGAAAATGCGTTTGGAAAATCCAATATACAACATTATAATATTATATTTGGTTACTTATAAACCAATAATGAATTTCGAACAATAAAAGTGTATATATATTGGCAATGGTATATACATGGATATCATATAAAACAAGAAACAGCGCTTGACTATGTTATTACGCATTGGTACCGTCGTCCAGCGCAACACGTCATGTTCGACACTGTTTTTTCCAAACTATAATACTTCTGCGGGCATTGTGCGTGTTAGGAGGAACGTGGACATGCATGAGCACATTCGCCCATGTTGATTCGGACGGCTAATGACGACACCTACAGGTGTAACTAGCAATGTTAAAGGAAGTTCGTTGGATGCTACTTGTTTTTGCAGGAATTCATTCCACATAGCTCTCAATAGTATATGCCCCTTACATTAACTTTGGACAAGTCATGGAGGCATGGTTTTCCATATAGCATTGCTAAACACCTAGCTCATGTAAATGAATCTGAACTAAAATAGGGCCGCGGTTGTATAGGTATTTTGAAATTAATTCTTGCTCAAAGGAATAATCCCAAAACACATTAATTTAAAAATGAATCAAAAGTTTTTTTTTAACATATATAAGGACGGACGAGCCGTATGTTTAAATCAAAAGTTCAATTACATATATAATATGAGGAAATGTTAAATATAATTATGTACCTTTGTAAATTAAGGACATTCAACATGAAATTTGTAAGAAATAATATACATCTGAAATGC